>NW_027192812.1:0-300000 GCF_949987515.2 Delphinus delphis
GGCCCTAATCTGGTTCTGGCACGGCACGCTGAGCCTTTGGTTAATTCCTCTTCCTGTTGGCAAATGAGAGTTACATTTGCCCGTCCAGACACCTCCAGCTAGTCTCTCATTGGATCTCGCTATTCCTGTTCATCTTCCGCAGAAATTGCAAACTGGGCCAAAAAGGATATTAAAGGGACTGACTCTCCAAGTGGGGAGAGTGTTAGTAAAGCGTCTGGAATGTTGCACCCGAGTTCCAGGGTACGAAAACTGAGACATATTTGAACACATCTCCAGATCACATGGTTGATCATACTCTAGGTTCCACATGCATGTTTTAGCTGAAGGAAGAATACCTTAAACCTGGGTAGTTGAAACCCGTGGAATGGGTACCATGCAATATGACTTCAAAGGGTCTTCATTTGCTCACCGAACCTCTCCAATCCTATCACTGCTGCGTTTATGCCCCTGTACACATGCTTGATTCTCTTTCGGAGACATAGCAATCCATAGGTTTTAAGATACTTACTAGTCAGGTACATTCTTAGGCGTTTAATATGCGGTGTTGAGTCCATTTCGTTGAGCAAGGAGTAGCTCTTGTCTATTCCATATTTGGCTTAAGGAACTTTATCTGTGTTCATTTCAATCTCTGGTTTTATGCAGCACCCCAACTCACCTTTCCCCTTAAGCAAGCATAAGTTGGTTTTCTAAATTTGAGACCCTGTTCTGTTTTGGAATTCAGTTCCTGTTTAGCCAAGTTTACATTCCGTGTATTACTGATATCTTATGATGTTTCTTTTTCTGTGTGACTTATTTCAGTTAGAATCATCGTACCTGAATCCACTCATTGTGCAGCTAAGGGCCTGATGACATAGATTTCATTGCTGAGTGATATTACTTTGTAAGTAAATACCACAACTTCTTTATCCATTTTTCACTTTCTGCGATGTTGAACTTGTACTGTAAACAAGGTTCTTGTAAACAGAGGCGTCCCAAACTTTGGGGTGGCTGTGTCTTTTTCATTTTAATTTCCCTAAGCTATAGGACCATAAGTGGAAGTTCCCTAGGCTCTGTTGCTTTGTTTTTTAGATGTTTCAGGAAACACCATACACTTCTCCCTAGTGTCTGTTGGCAATTTACATCCCGCCCATCAGCATAACAAGGCTCCCAGTTCTCCATGGCCTGTCCTGCCTTTCTGGATTTTACACTTTTTTCAGATGGCCCTTTTGACTGGGGGGAAGTGAGACTTCATTGTAGTGCAGATTTCCTTTGCAAGTTTGCTTGGTTGGCCAAAAAGGGCGTATGCGTTTTTTCCTGAATATATTCAGGAAAAAACGCATACGCCCTTTTTGGCCAAGTGCATCATTGTGGACGTTCTGCCTCTTTTCCTATGCTTTCAATGCAATTCCAGTCTACCTCCTGAAATCGGTTTCCTGCAATTCTGCCCCGCTTTCAAGTCCTCTTGGCAGCCTTACTTCAGTATATTTTTGGACGATAGCTGTCATTTATAACTCTGCAGGTTTGTGAATTACAGTGCCCCTGAGCTCCTTTCTTCAACTCGCTTTATTGTGACCTGGCCGCAACACCGCAGGATGGCTTCAGGCCCTAATCTGGTTCCGGCACGGCACGCTGAGCCTTTGGTTATTTCCTCTTCCTGGTGGGAAATGAGAGTTAAATTTGCCCGTCCAGACACCTCCAGCTAGTCTCTCATTGGTTCTCCCTATTCCTGTTCATCTTCCGCTGAAATTGAAAACTGGGCCAAACAGGAGGTTAAAGGCACTGACTCTCCAAGTGGGGAGAGTGTTAGTAAAGCTTCTGGAATGTTGCACCCGAGTACCAGGGGAGGAAAACTGAGACATATTTGAACACGTCTCCCATTCACACGGTTGATCATACTCTAGGTTCCACATGCATGTTTTAGCTGAAGGAAGAATACCTTAAACCTGGGTCGTTGAAACCCGTGGAATGGGTACCATGCAATATGACTTCAAAGGGTCCTCATTTGCTCACCGAACCTCTCCAATCCTATCACTGCTGCGTTTATGCCCCTGTACACATGCTTGATTCTCTTTTGGAGACATAGCAATCCATAGGTTTTAAGATACTTACTAGTCAGGTACATTCTTAAGCGTTTAATATGCGGTGTTGAGTCCATTTCATTGAGCAAGGAGTAGCTCTTGTCTATTCCATATTTGGCTTAAGGAACTTTATCTGTGTTCATTTCAATCTCTGGTTTTATGCAGCACCCCAACTCACCTTTCCCCTTAAGCAAGCATAAGATGGTTTTCTAATTTTGAGACACTGTTCTGTTCTGTAATTCAGTTCCTGTGTAGCCAAGTTTACATTCCGTGTATTAGTGATATCTTATGATGTTTCTTTTTCTGTGTGACTTATTTCAGTTAGAATCATCGTACCTGAATCCACTCATTGTGCTGCTAAGGGCCTGATGACATAGATTTCATTGCTGAGTGATATTGCTTTGTAAGTAAATACCACAACTTCTTTATCCATTTTTCACTTTCTGGGATGTTGAACTTGTACTGTAAACGAGGTTCTTGTAAACAGAGCCGTTCCAAACTTTGGGGTGGCTGTGTCTTTTTGATTTTAATTTCCCTAAGCTATAGGACCATAAGTGGAAGTGCCCTAGGCTCTGTTGCTTTGTTTCTTAGATGTTTCAGGAAACACCATACACTTCTCCCGAGTGTCTGTTGGCAATTTACATCCCGCCCATCAGCATAACAAGGCTCCCAGTTCTCCATGGCCTGTCCTGTCTTTCTGGATTTTACACTTTTTTCTGATGGCCCTTTTGACCGGGGGGAAGTGAGACTTCATTGTAGTGCAGATTTCCTTTGCAAGCTTGCTTGGTTGGCCAAAAAGGGCGTATGCGTTTTTCCTGAATATATTCAGGAAAAAACGCATACGCCCTTTTTGGCCAAGTGCATCATTGTGGACGTTCTGCCTCTTTTCCTATGCTTTCAATGCAATTCCAGTCTACCTCCTGAAATCGGTTTCCTGCAATTCTGCTCCGCTTTCAAGTCCTCTTGGCAGCCTTACTTCAGTATATTTTTGGACGATAGCTGTCATTTATAACTCTGCAGGTTTGTGAATTACAGTGCCCCTGAGCTCCTTTCTTCAACTCGCTTTCTTTTGAGATGGCCGCAACACCGCAGGATGGCTTCAGGCCCTAATCTGGTTCTGGCACGGCACGCTGAGCCTTTGGTTATTTCCTCTTCCTGGTGGGAAATGAGAGTTAAATTTGCCCGTCCAGACACCTCCAGCTAGTCTCTCATTGGATCTCGCTATTCTTGTTCATCTTCCGCAGAAATTGCAAACTGGGCCAAACAGGAGGTTAAAGGCGCTGACTCTCCAAGTGGGGAGAGTGTTAGTAAAGCGTCTGGAATGTTGCACCCGAGTACCAGGGTACGAAAACTGAGACATATTTGAACACGTCTCCCGATCACATTGTTGATCATACTCTGGGTTCCACATGCATGTTTTATCTGAAGGAAGAATACCTTAAACCTGGAGAGTTGAGACCCGTGGAATGGGTACCATGCAATATGACTTCAAAGGGGTCTTCATTTGCTCTCCGAATCTCTCCAATCCTATCACTGGTGCGTTTATGCCCCTGTACACATGCTTGATTCTCTTTCAGAGACATAGCAATCCATAGGTTTTAAGATACTTACTAGTCAGGTACATTCTTAGGCGTTTAATATGGGGTGTTGAGTCCATTTCGTTGAGCAAGGAGTAGCTCTTGTCTATTCCATATTTGGCTTAAGGAACTTTATCTGTGCTCATTTCAATCTCTGGTTTTATGCAGCACCCCAACTCACCTTTCCCCTTAAGCAAGCATAAGTTGGTTTTCTAAATTTGAGACCCTGTTCTCTTTTCGAATTCAGTTCCTCTGTAGCCAAGTTTACATTCCGTGTATTACTGATATCTTATGATGTTTCTTTTTCTGTGTGACTTATTTCAGTTAGAATCATCATACCTGAATCCACTCATTGTGCTGCTAAGGGCCTGATGACATAGATTTCATTGCTGAGTGATATTGCTTTGTAAGTAAATACCACAAATTCTTTATCCATTTTTCACTTTCTGTGATGTTGAACTTGTACTGTAAACGAGGTTCTTGTAAACAGAGCCGTTCCAAACTTTGGGGTGGCTGTGTCTTTTTGATTTTAATTTCCCTAAGCTATAGGACCATAAGTGGAAGTGCCCTTGGCTCTGTTGCTTTGTTTTTTACATGTTTCAGGAAACACCATACACTTCTCCCGAATGTCTGTTGGCAATTTACATCCCACCCATGAGCATAACAAGGCTCCCAGTTCTCCATGGCCTGTCCTGCCTTTCTGGATTTTACACTTTTTTCAGATGGCCCTTTTGACCGGGGGGAAGTGAGACTTCATTGTAGTGCAGATTTCCTTTGCAAGTTTGCTTGGCTGGCCAAAAAGTGCGTATGCGTTTTTTCCTGAATATATTCAGGAAAAAACGCATACGCCCTTTTTGGCCAAGTGCATCATTGTGGACGTTCTGCCTCTTTTCCTATGCTTTCAATGCAATTCCAGTCTACCTCCTGAAATCGGTTTCCTGCAATTCTGCCCCGCTTCAAGTCCTCTTGGCAGCCTTACTTCAGTATATTTTTGGACGATAGCTGTCATTTATAACTGCAGGTTTGTGAATTACAGTGCCCCTGAGCTCCTTTCTTCAACTCGGTTTCTTTTGAGCTGGCCGCAACACCGCAGGATGGCTTCAGGCCCTAATCTGGTTCCGGTACGGAACGCTGAGTCTTTGGTTATTTCCTCTTCCTGTTGCGAAATGACAGTTGAATTTGCCCGTCCAGACACCTCCAGCTAGCCTCTCATTGGTTCTCGCTATTCCTGTTCATCTTCCGCAGAAATTGCAAACTGTGTCAAACAGGAGGTTAAAGGCGCTGACTCTCCAAGTGGGGAGAGTGTTAGTAAAGCGTCTGGAATGTTGCACCCGAGTACCAGGGGAGGAAATCTGAGACATATTTGAACACGTCTCCCGATCACATGGTTGATCATACTCTGGGTTCCACATGCATGTTTTAACTGAAGGAAGAATACCTAAAACCTGGGTAGTTGAAACCCGTGGAATGGGTACCATGCAATATGACTTCAAAGGGTCTTCATTTGCTCACCGAACCTCTCCAATCCTATGACTGCTGCGTTTATGCCCCTGTACACATGCTTGATTCTCTTTCGGAGACATAGCAATCCATAGGTTTTAAGATACTTACTAGTCAGGTACATTCTTAGGCGTTTAATATGCGGTGTTGAGTCCATTTCGTTGAGCAAGGAGTAGCTCTTGTCTATTCCATATTTGACTTAAGGAACTTTATCTGTGCTCATTTCAATCTCTGGTTTTATGCAGCACCCCAACTCACCTTTCCCCTTAAGCAAGCATAAGTTGTTTTTCTAAATTTGAGACCCTGTTCTGTTCTGTAATTCAGTTCCTGTGTAGCCAAGTTTACATTCCGTGTATTACTGATATCTTATGATGTTTGTTTTTCTGTGTGACTTACTTCAGTTAGAATCATCATACCTGAATCCACTCATTGTGCTGCTAAGGGCCTGATGACACAGATTTCATTGCTGAGTGATATTGCTTTGTAAGTAAATACCACAACTTCTTTATCCATTTTTCACTTTCTGTCATGGTGAACTTGTACTGTAAACGAGGTTCTTGTAAACAGAGGCGTCCCAAACTTTGGGGTGGCTGTGTCTTTTTGATTTTAATTTCCCTAATCTATAGGACCATAAGTGGAAGTGCCCTAGGTTCTGTTGCTTTGTTTTTTAGATGTTTCAGGAAACACCATACACTTCTCCCGAGTGTCTGTTGGCAATTTACATCCCGCCCATCAGCATAACAAGGCTCCCAGTTCTCCATGGCCTGTCCTGCCTTTCTGGATTTTACACTTTTTTCAGATGGCCCTTTTGACCGGGGGGAAGTGAGACTTCATTGTAGTGCAGATTTCCTTTGCAAGCTTGCTTGGTTGGCCAAAAAGGGCGTATGCGTTTTTTCCTGAATATATTCAGGAAAAAACGCATACGCCCTTTTTGGCCAAGTGCATCATTGTGGACGTTCTGCCTCTTTTCCTATGCGTTCAATGCAATTCCAGTCTACCTCCTGAAATCGGTTTCCTGCAATTCTGCCCCGCTTTCAAGTCCTCTTGGCAGCCTTACTTCAGTCTATTTTTGGACAATAGCTGTCATTTATAACTCTGCAGGTTTGTGAATTACAGTGCCCCTGAGCTCCTTTCTTCAACTCGCTTTCTTTTGAGCTGGCCGCAACACCGCAGGATGTCTTCAGGCCCTAATCTGGTTCCGGTACGGCACGCTGAGCCTTTGGTTATTTCCTCTTCCTGGTGGGAAATGAGAGTTAAATTTGCCCGTCCAGACACCTCCAGCTAGCCTCTCATTGGTTCTCGCTATTCCTGTTCATCTTCCGCAGAAATTGCAAACTGGGCCAAACAGGAGGTTAAAGGCGCTGACTCTCCAAGTGGGGAGAGTGTTAGTAAAGCGTCTGGAATGTTGCACCCGAGTACCAGGGGAGGAAAACTGAGACATATTTGAACACGTCTCCCGTTCACATGGTTGATCATACTTGGGTTCCACATGCATGTTTTAGCTGAAGGAAGAATACCTTAAACCTGGAGAGTTGAGACCCGTGTAATGGGTACCATGCAATATGACTTCAAAGGGTCTTCATTTGCTCACCGAACCTCTCCAATCCTATCACTGCTGCGTTTATGCCCCTGTACACATGCTTGATTCTCTTTTGGAGACATAGCAATCCATAGGTTTTACGATACTTACTAGTCAGGTACATTCTTAGGCGTTTAATATGCGGTGTTTAGTCCATTTCGTTGAGCAAGGAGTAGCTCTTGTCTATTCCATATTTGACTTAAGGAACTTTATCTGTGCTCATTTCAATCTCTGGTTTTATGCAGCACCCCAACTCACCTTTCCCCTTAAGCAAGCATAAGTTGGTTTTCTAAATTTGAGACCCTGTTCTGTTCTGTAATTCAGTTCCTGTGTAGCCAAGTTTACATTCCGTGTATTACTGATATCTTATGATGTTTCTTTTTCTGTGTGACTTATTTCAGTTAGAACCATCACACCTGAATCCACTCATTGTGATGCTAACGGCCTGATGACATAGATTTCATTGCTGAGTGATATTGCTTTGTAAGTAAATACCACAACTTCTTTATCCATTTTTCACTTTCTGCGATGTTGAACTTGTACTGTAAATGAGGTTCTTGTAAACAGAGGCGTCCCAAACTTTGGGGTGGCTGTGTCTTTTTGATTTTAATTTCCCTAAGCTATAGGACCATAAGTGGAAGTGCCCTAGGTTCTGTTGCTTTGTTTTTTAGATGTTTCAGGAAACACCATACACTTCTCCCGAGTGGTTGTTGGCAATTTACATCCCGCCCATCAGCATAACAAGGCTCCCAGTTCTCCATGGCCTGTCCTGCCTTTCTGGATTTTACACTTTTTTCAGATGGCCCTTTTGACCGGGGGGAAGTGAGACTTCATTGTAGTGCAGATTTCCTTTGCAAGCTTGCTTGGTTGGCCAAAAAGGGCGTATGCGTTTTTTCCTGAATATATTCAGGAAAAAACGCATACGCCCTTTTTGGCCAAGTGCATCATTGTGGACGTTCTGCCTCTTTTCCTATGCTTTCAATGCAATTCCAGTCTACCTCCTGAAATCGTTTTCCTGCAATTCTGCCCCGCTTTCAAGTCCTCTTGGCAGCCTTACTTCAGTCTATTTTTGGACAATAGCTGTCATTTATAACTCTGCAGGTTTGTGAATTACAGTGCCCCTGAGCTCCTTTCTTCAACTCGCTTTCTTTTGAGCTGGCCGCAACACCGCAGGATGGCTTCAGGCCCTAATCTGGTTCCGGCCCGGCACGCTGAGCCTTTGGTTATTTCCTCTTCCTGGTGGGAAATGAGAGTTAAATTTGCCCGTCCAGACACCTCCAGCTAGCCTCTCATTGGTTCTCGCTATTCCTGTTCATCTTCCGCAGAAATTGCAAACTGGGCCAAACAGGAGGTTAAAGGCGCTGACTCTCCAAGTGGGGAGAGTGTTAGTAAAGCGTCTGGAATGTTGCACCCGAGTACCAGGGGAGGAAAACTGAGACATATTTGAACACGTCTCCCGTTCACATGGTTGATCATACTTGGGTTCCACATGCATGTTTTAGCTGAAGGAAGAATACCTTAAACCTGGAGAGTTGAGACCCGTGTAATGGGTACCATGCAATATGACTTCAAAGGGTCTTCATTTGCTCACCGAACGTCTCCAATCCTATCACTGCTGCGTTTATGCCCCTGTACACATGCTTGATTCTCTTTTGGAGACATAGCAATCCATAGGTTTTACGATACTTACTAGTCAGGTACATTCTTAGGCGTTTAATATGCGGTGTTGAGTCCATTTCGTTGAGCAAGGAGTAGCTCTTGTCTATTCCATATTTGACTTAAGGAACTTTATCTGTGCTCATTTCAATCTCTGGTTTTATGCAGCACCCCAACTCACCTTTACCCTTAAGCAAGCATAAGTTGGTTTTCTAAATTTGAGACCCTGTTCTGTTCTGTAATTCAGTTCCTGTGTAGCCAAGTTTACATTCCGTGTATTACTGATATCTTATGATGTTTCTTTTTCTGTGTGACTTATTTCAGTTAGAACCATCACACCTGAATCCACTCATTGTGATGCTAACGGCCTGATGACATAGATTTCATTGCTGAGTGATATTGCTTTGTAAGTAAATACCACAACTTCTTTATCCATTTTTCACTTTCTGCGATGTTGAACTTGTACTGTAAACGAGGTTCTTGTAAACAGAGGCGTCCCAAACTTTGGGGTGGCTGTGTCTTTTTGATTTTAATTTCCCTAAGCTATAGGACCATAAGTGGCAGTGCCCTAGGCTCTGTTGCTTTGTTTTTTAGATGTTTCAGGAAACACCATACACTTCTCCCGAGTGGTTGTTGGCAATTTACATCCCGCCCATCAGCATAACAAGGCTCCCAGTTCTCCATGGCCTGTCCTGCCTTTCTGGATTTTACACTTTTTTCAGATGGCCCTTTTGACCTGGGGGAAGTGAGACTTCATTGTAGTGCAGATTTCCTTTGCAAGCTTGCTTGGTTGGCCAAAAAGGGCGTATGCGTTTTTTCCTGAATATATTCAGGAAAACATGCATACGCCCTTTTTGGCCAAGTGCATCATTGTGGACGTTCTGCCTCTTTTCCTATGCTTTCAATGCAATTCCAGTCTACCTCCTGAAATCGGTTTCCTGCAATTCTGCCCTGCTTTCAATTCCTCTTGGCAGCCTTACTTCAGTCTATTTTTGGACGATAGCTGTCATTTATAACTCTGCAGGTTTGTGAATTACAGTGCCCCTGAGCTCCTTTCTTCAACTCGCTTTCTTGTTACCTGGCCGCAACACCGCAGGATGGCTTCAGGCCCTAATCTGGTTCCGGCCCGGCACGCTGAGCCTTTGGTTAATTCCTATTCCTGGTGGGAAATGAGAGTTAAATTTGCCCGTCCAGACACCTCCAGCTAGTCTCTCATTGGTTCTCGCTATTCCTGTTCATCTTCCGCAGAAATTGCAAACTGGGCCAAACAGGAGGTTAAAGGCGCTGACTCTCCAAGTGGGGAGCGTGTTAGTAAAGCGTCTGGAATGTTGCACCCGAGTACCAGGGGAGGAAAACTGAGACATATTTGAACACGTCTCCCGTTCACATGGTTGATCATACTTGGGTTCCACATGCATGTTTTAGCTGAAGGAAGAATACCTTAAACCTGGAGAGTTAAGACCCGTGTAATGGGTACCATGCAATATGACTTCAAAGGGTCTTCATTTGCTCACCGAACCTCTCCAATCCTATCACTGCTGCGTTTATGCCCCTGTACACATGCTTGATTCTCTTTTGGAGACATAGCAATCCATAGGTTTTAAGATACTTACTAGTCAGGTACATTCTAAGGCGTTTAATATGCGGTGTTGAGTCCATTTCGTTGAGCAAGGAGTAGCTCTTGTCTATTCCATATTTGACTTAAGGAACTTTATCTGTGCTCATTTCAATCTCTGGTTTTATGCAGCACCCCAACTCACCTTTACCCTTAAGCAAGCATAAGTTGGTTTTCTAAATTTGAGACCCTGTTCTGTTCTGTAATTCAGTTCCTGTGTAGCCAAGTTTACATTCCGTGTATTACTGATATCTTATGATGTTTCTTTTTCTGTGTGACTTATTTCAGTTAGAACCATCACACCTGAATCCACTCATTGTGATGCTAACGGCCTGATGACATAGATTTCATTGCTGAGTGATATTGCTTTGTAAGTAAATACCACAACTTCTTTATCCATTTTTCACTTTCTGCGATGTTGAACTTGTACTGTAAACGAGGTTCTTGTAAACAGAGGCGTCCCAAACTTTGGGGTGGCTGTGTCTTTTTGATTTTAATTTCCCTAAGCTATAGGACCATAAGTGGAAGTGCCCTAGGTTCTGTTGCTTTGTTTTTTAGATGTTTCAGGAAACACCATACACTTCTCCCGAGTGGTTGTTGGCAATTTACATCCCGCCCATCAGCATAACAAGGCTCCCAGTTCTCCATGGCCTGTCCTGCCTTTCTGGATTTTACACTTTTTTCAGATGGCCCTTTTGACCGGGGGGAAGTGAGACTTCATTGTAGTGCAGATTTCCTTTGCAAGCTTGCTTGGTTGGCCAAAAAGGGCGTATGCGTTTTTTCCTGAATATATTCAGGAAAAAACGCATACGCCCTTTTTGGCCAAGTGCATCATTGTGGACGTTCTGCCTCTTTTCCTATGCTTTCAATGCAATTCCAGTCTACCTCCTGAAATCGTTTTCCTGCAATTCTGCCCCGCTTTCAAGTCCTCTTGGCAGCCTTACTTCAGTCTATTTTTGGACAATAGCTGTCATTTATAACTCTGCAGGTTTGTGAATTACAGTGCCCCTGAGCTCCTTTCTTCAACTCGCTTTCATTTGAGCTGGCCGCAACACCACAGGATGGCTTCAGGCCCTAATCTGGTTCCGGCCCGGCACGCTGAGCCTTTGGTTATTTCCTCTTCCTGGTGGGAAATGAGAGTTAAATTTGCCCGTCCAGACACCTCCAGCTAGCCTCTCATTGGTTCTCGCTATTCCTGTTCATCTTCCGCAGAAATTGCAAACTGGGCCAAACAGGAGGTTAAAGGCGCTGACTCTCCAAGTGGGGAGAGTGTTAGTAAAGCGTCTGGAATGTTGCACCCGAGTACCAGGGGAGGAAAACTGAGACATATTTGAACACGTCTCCCGTTCACATGGTTGATCATACTTGGGTTCCACATGCATGTTTTAGCTGAAGGAAGAATACCTTAAACCTGGAGAGTTGAGACCCGTGTAATGGGTACCATGCAATATGACTTCAAAGGGTCTTCATTTGCTCACCGAACCTCTCCAATCCTATCACTGCTGCGTTTATGCCCCTGTACACATGCTTGATTCTCTTTTGGAGACATAGCAATCCATAGGTTTTACGATACTTACTAGTCAGGTACATTCTTAGGCGTTTAATATGCGGTGTTGAGTCCATTTCGTTGAGCAAGGAGTAGCTCTTGTCTATTCCATATTTGACTTAAGGAACTTTATCTGTGCTCATTTCAATCTCTGGTTTTATGCAGCACCCCAACTCACCTTTACCCTTAAGCAAGCATAAGTTGGTTTTCTAAATTTGAGACCCTGTTCTGTTCTGTAATTCAGTTCCTGTGTAGCCAAGTTTACATTCCGTGTATTACTGATATCTTATGATGTTTCTTTTTCTGTGTGACTTATTTCAGTTAGAACCATCATACCTGAATCCACTCATTGTGATGCTAACGGCCTGATGACATAGATTTCATTGCTGAGTGATATTGCTTTGTAAGTAAATACCACAACTTCTTTATCCATTTTTCACTTTCTGCGATGTTGAACTTGTACTGTAAACGAGGTTCTTGTAAACAGAGGCGTCCCAAACTTTGGGGTGGCTGTGTCTTTTTGATTTTAGTTTCCCTAAGCTATAGGACCATAAGTGACAGTGCCCTAGGCTCTGTTGCTTTGTTTTTTAGATGTTTCAGGAAACACTATACACTTCTCCAGAGTGTCTGTTGGCAATTTACATCCCGCCCATCAGCATAACAAGGCTCCCAGTTCTCCATGGCCTGTCCTGCCTTTCTGGATTTTACACTTTTTTCAGATGGCCCTTTTGACCGGGGGGAAGTGAGACTTCATTGTAGTGCAGATTTCCTTTGCAAGCTTGCTTGGTTGGCCAAAAAGGGCGTATGCGTTTTTTCCTGAATATATTCAGGAAAAAACGCATACGCCCTTTTTGGCCAAGTGCATCATTGTGGACGTTCTGCCTCTTTTCCTATGCTTTCAATGCAATTCCAGTCTACCTCCTGAAATCGCTTTCCTGCAATTCTGCCCCGCTTTCAAGTCCTCTTGGCAGCCTTACTTCAGTCTATTTTTGGACGATAGCTGTCATTTATAACTCTGCAGGTTTGTGAATTACAGTGCCCCTGAGCTCCTTTCTTCAACTCGCTTTCTTGTGACCTGGCCGCAACACCGCAGGATGGCTTCAGGCCCTAATCTGGTTCCGGCCCGGCATGCTGAGCCTTTGGTTAATTCCTCTTCCTGGTGGGAAATCAGAGTTAAATTTGCCCGTCCAGACACCTCCAGCTAGCCTCTCATTGGTTCTCGCTATTCCTGTTCATCTTCCGCAGAAATTGCAAACTGGGCCAAACAGGAGGTTAAAGGCGCTGACTCTCCAAGTGGGGAGAGTGTTAGTAAAGCGTCTGGAATGTTGCACCCGAGTACCAGGGGAGGAAAACTGAGACATATTTGAACACGTCTCCCGTTCACATGGTTGATCATACTTGGGTTCCACATGCATGTTTTAGCTGAAGGAAGAATACCTTAAACCTGGAGAGTTGAGACCCGTGTAATGGGTACCATGCAATATGACTTCAAAGGGTCTTCATTTGCTCACCGAACCTCTCCAATCCTATCACTGCTGCGTTTATGCCTCTGTACACATGCTTGATTCTCTTTTGGAGACATAGCAATCCATAGGTTTTACGATACTTACTAGTCAGGTACATTCTTAGGCGTTTAATATGCGGTGTTGAGTCCATTTCGTTGAGCAAGGAGTAGCTCTTGTCTATTCCATATTTGACTTAAGGAACTTTATCTGTGCTCATTTCAATCTCTGGTTTTATGCAGCACCCCAACTCACCTTTACCCTTAAGCAAGCATAAGTTGGTTTTCTAAATTTGAGACCCTGTTCTGTTCTGTAATTCAGTTCCTGTGTAGCCAAGTTTACATTCCATGTATTACTGATATCTTATGATGTTTCTTTTTCTGTGTGACTTGTTTCAGTTAGAATCATCATACCTGAATCCACTCATTGTGATGCTAAGGGCCTGATGACATAGATTTCATTGCTGAGTGATATTGCTTTGTAAGTAAATACCACAACTTCTTTATCCATTTTTCACTTTCTGCGATGTTGAACTTGTACTGTAAACGAGGTTCTTGTAAACGGAGGCGTCCCAAACTTTGGAGTGGCTGTGTCTTTTTGATTTTAATTTCCCTAAGCTATAGGACCATAAGTGGCAGTGCCCTAGGCTCTGTTGCTTTGTTTTTTAGATGTTTCAGGAAACACCATACACTTCTCCCGAGTGTCTGTTGGCAATTTACATCCCGCCCATCAGCATAACAAGGCTCCCAGTTCTCCATGGCCTGTCCTGCCTTTCTGGATTTTACACTTTTTTCAGATGGCCCTTTTGACCGGGGGGAAGTGAGACTTCATTGTAGTGCAGATTTCCTTTGCAAGCTTGCTTGGTTGGCCAAAAAGGGCGTATGCGTTTTTTCCTGAATATATTCAGGAAAAAACGCATACGCCCTTTTTGGCCAAGTGCATCATTGTGGACGTTCTGCCTCTTTTCCTATGCTTTCAATGCAATTCCAGTCTACCTCCTGAAATCGGTTTCCTGCAATTCTGCCCCGCTTTCAAGTCCTCTTGGCAGCCTTACTTCAGTCTATTTTTGGACGATAGCTGTCATTTATAACTCTGCAGGTTTGTGAATTACAGTGCCCCTGAGCTCCTTTCTTCAACTCGCTTTCTTGTGACCTGGCCGCAACACCGCAGGATGGCTTCAGGCCCTAATCTGGTTCCGGCCCGGCATGCTGAGCCTTTGGTTAATTCCTCTTCCTGGTGGGAAATGAGAGTTAAATTTGCCCGTCCAGACACCTCCAGCTAGCCTCTCATTGGTTCTCGCTATTCCTGTTCATCTTCCGCAGAAATTGCAAACTGGGCCAAACAGGAGGTTAAAGGCACTGACTCTCCAAGTGGGGAGAGTGTTAGTAAAGCGTCTGGAATGTTGCACCCGAGTACCAGGGGAGGAAAACTGAGACATATTTGAACACGTCTCCCGATCACATGGTTGATCATACTCTAGGTTCCACATGCATGTTTTAGCTGAAGGAAGAATACCTTAAACCTGGGTAGTTGAAACCCGTGGAATGGGTACCATGCAATATGACTTCAAAGGGTCTTCATTTGCTCACCGAACCTCTCCAATCCTATCACTGCTGCGTTTATGCCCCTGTACACATGCTTGATTCTCTTTCGGAGACATAGCAATCCATAGGTTTTAAGATACTTACTAGTCAGGTACATTCTTAGGCGTTTAATATGGGGTGTTGAGTCCATTTCGTTGAGCAAGGAGTAGCTCTTGTCTATTCCATATTTGGCTTAAGGAACTTTATCTGTGCTCATTTCAATCTCTGGTTTTATGCAGCACCCCAACTCACCTTTACCCTTAAGCAAGCATAAGTTGGTTTTCTAAATTTGAGACCCTGTTCTGTTCTGTAATTCAGTTCCTGTGTAGTCAAGTTTACATTCCGTGTATTACTGATATCTTATGATGTTTCTTTTTCTGTGTGACTTATTTCAGTTAGAATCATCATACCTGAATCCACTCATTGTGCTGCTAAGGGCCTGATGACACAGATTTCATTGCTGAGTGATATTGATTTGTAAGTAAATACCACAACTTCTTTATCCATTTTTCACTTTCTGCGATGTTGAACTTGTACTGTAAACGAGGTTCTTGTAAACAGAGCCGTTCCAAACTTTGGGGTGGCTGTGTCTTTTTGATTTTAATTTCCCTAAGCTATAGGACCATAAGTGGAAGTGCCCTAGGTTCTGTTGCTTTGTTTTTTAGATGTTTCAGAAAACACCGTACACTTCTCCCGAGTGGTTGTTGGCAATTTACATCCCGCCCATCAGCATAACAAGGCTCCTAGTTCTCCATGGTCTGTCCTGCCTTTCTGGATTTTACACTTTTTTCAGATGGCCCTTTTGACCGGGGGGAAGTGAGACTTCATTGTAGTGCAGATTTCCTTTGCAAGCTTGCTTGGTTGGCCAAAAAGGGCGTATGCGTTTTTTCCTGAATATATTCAGGAAAAAACGCATACGCCCTTTTTGGCCAAGTGCATCATTGTGGACGTTCTGCCTCTTTTCCTATGCTTTCAATGCAATTCCAGTCTACCTCCTGAAATCGGTTTCCTGCAATTCTGCCCCGCTTTCAAGTCCTCTTGGCAGCCTTACTTCAGTCTATTTTTGGACGATAGCTGTCATTTATAACTCTGCAGGTTTGTGAATTACAGTGCCCCTGAGGTCCTTTCTTCAACTTGCTTTCTTGTGACCTGGCCGCAACACCGCAGGATGGCTTCAGGCCCTAATCTGGTTCCGGCACGGCACGCTGAGCCTTTCATTATTTCCTTTTACTGGTGGGAAATGAGAGTTAAATTTGCCCGTCCAGACACCTCCAGCTAGTCTCTCATTGGTTCTCGCTATTCCTGTTCATCTTCCGCAGAAATTGCAAACTGGGCCAAACAGGAGGTTAAAGGCGCTGACTCTCCAAGTGGGGAGAGTGTTAGTAAAGCGTCTGGAATGTTGCACCCGAGTACCAGGGGAGGAAAACTGAGACATATTTGAACACGTCTCCCGTTCACATGGTTGATCATACTTGGGATCCACATGCATGTTTTAGCTGAAGGAAGAATACCTTAAACCTGGAGAGTTGAGACCCGTGTAATGGGTACCATGCAATATGACTTCAAAGGGTCTTCATTTGCTCACCGAACATCTCCAATCCTATCACTGCTGTGTTTATGCCCCTGTACACACGCTTGATTCTCTTTTGGAGACATAGCAATCCATAGGTTTTACGATACTTACTAGTCAGGTACATTCTTAGGCGTTTAATATGCGGTGTTGAGTCCATTTCGTTGAGCAAGGAGTAGCTCTTGTCTATTCCATATTTGACTTAAGGAACTTTATCTGTGCTCATTTCAATCTCTGGTTTTATGCAGCACCCCAACTCACCTTTACCCTTAAGCAAGCATAAGTTGCTTTTCTAAATTTGAGACCCTGTTCTGTTCTGTAATTCAGTTCCTGTGTAGCCAAGTTTACATTCCGTGTATTACTGATATCTTATGATGTTTCTTTTTCTGTGTGACTTATTTCAGTTAGAATCATCATACCTGAATCCACTCATTGTGATGCTAAGGGCCTGATGACATAGATTTCATTGCTGAGTGATATTGCTTTGTAAGTAAATACCACAACTTCTTTATCCATTTTTCACTTTCTGCGATGTTGAACTTGTACTGTAAACGAGGTTCTTGTAAACAGAGGCGTCCCAAACTTTGGGGTGGCTGTGTCTTTTTGATTTTAATTTCCCTAAGCTATAGGACCATAAGTGGCAGTGCCCTAGGCTCTGTTGCTTTGTTTTTTAGATGTTTCAGGAAACACCATACACTTCTCCCGAGTGTCTGTTGGCAATTTACATCCCGCCCATCAGCATAACAAGGCTCCCAGTTCTCCATGGCCTGTCCTGCCTTTCTGGATTTTACACTTTTTTCAGATGGCCCTTTTGACCGGGGGGAAGTGAGACTTCATTGTAGTGCAGATTTCCTTTGCAAGCTTGCTTGGTTGGCCAAAAAGGGCGTATGCGTTTTTTCCTGAATATATTGAGGAAAAAACGCATACGCCCTTTTTGGCCAAGTGCATCATTGTGGACGTTCTGCCTCTTTTCCTATGCTTTCAATGCAATTCCAGTCTACCTCCTGAAATCGGTTTCCTGCAATTCTGCCCCGCTTTCAAGTCCTCTTGGCAGCCTTACTTCAGTCTATTTTTGGACGATAGCTGTCATTTATAACTCTGCAGGTTTGTGAATTACAGTGCCCCTGAGCTCCTTTCTTCAACTCGCTTTCTTTTGAGCTGGCCGCAACACCGCAGGATGGCTTCAGGCCCTAATCTGGTTCCGGCACGGCACGCTGAGCCTTTGGTTAATTCCTCTTCCTGGTGGGAAATGAGAGTTAAATTTGCCCGTCCAGACACCTCCAGCTAGCCTCTCATTGGTTCTCGCTATTCCTGTTCATCTTCCGCAGAAATTGCAAACTGGGCCAAACAGGAGGTTAAAGGGACTGACTCTCCAAGTGGGGAGAGTGTTAGTAAAGCGTCTGGAATGTTGCACCCGAGTACCAGGGGAGGAAAACTGAGACATATTTGAACACGTCTCCCAATCACATGGTTGATCATACTCTAGGTTCCACATGCATGTTTTAGCTGAAGGAAGAATACCTTAAACCTGGAGAGTTGAGACCCGTGTAATGGGTACCATGCAATATGACTTCAAAGGGTCTTCATTTGCTCACCGAACCTCTCCAATCCTATCACTGCTGCGTTTATTCCCCTGTACACACGCTTGATTCTCTTTTGGAGACATAGCAATCCATAGGTTTTAAGATACTTACTAGTCAGGTACATTCTTAGGGGTTTAATATGGGGTTTTGAGTCCATTTCGTTGAGCAAGGAGTAGCTCTTGTCTATTCCATATTTGGCTTAAGGAACTTTATCTGTGCTCATTTCAATCTCTGGTTTTATGCAGCACCCCAACTCACCTTTCCCCTTAAGCAAGCATAAGTTGGTTTTCTAAATTTGAGACCCTGTTCTGTTCTGGAATGCAGTTCCTGTGTAGCCAAGTTTACATTCCGTGTATTACTGATATCTTATGATGTTTCTTTTTCTGTGTGACTTATTTCAGTTAGAATCATCGTACCTGAATCCACTCATTATGCTGCTACAGGCCTGATGACATAGATTTCATTGCTGAGTGATACTGCATTGTACGTAAGTACCACAAGTTCTTTATCCATTTTTCACGTTCTGCGATGTTGAACTTGTACTGTAAACGAGGTTCTTGTAAACAGAGGCGTCCCAAACTTTGGGGTGGCTGTGTCTTTTTGATTTTAATTTCCCTAAGCTATAGGACCATAAGTGGCAGTGCCCTAGGCTCTGTTGCTTTGTTTTTTAGATGTTTCAGGAAACACCATACACTTCTCCCGAGTGTCTGTTGGCAATTTACATCCCGCCCATCAGCATAACAAGGCTCCCAGTTCTCCATGGCCTGTCCTGCCTTTCTGGATTTTACACTTTTTTCAGATGGCCCTTTTGACCGGGGGGAAGTGAGACTTCATTGTAGTGCAGATTTCCTTTGCAAGCTTGCTTGGTTGGCCAAAAAGGGCGTATGCGTTTTTTCCTGAATATATTCAGGAAAAAACGCATACGCCCTTTTTGGCCAAGTGCATCATTGTGGACGTTCTGCCTCTTTTCCTATGCTTTCAATGCAATTCCAGTCTACCTCCTGAAATCAGTTTCCTGCAATTCTGCCCCGCTTTCAAGTCCACTTGGCAGCCTTACTTCAGTCTATTTTTGGACGATAGCTGTCATTTATAACTCTGCAGGTTTGTGAATTACAGTGCCCCTGAGCTCCTTTCTTCAACTCGCTTTCTTTTGAGCTGGACGCAACACCGCAGGATGGCTTCAGGCCCTAATCTGGTTCCGGTACGGCACGCTGAGCCTTTGGTTATTTCCTCTTCCTGGTGGGAAATGAGAGTTAAATTTGCCCGTCCAGACACCTCCAGCTAGCCTCTCATTGGTTCTTGCTATTCCTGTTCATCTTCCGCAGAAATTGCAAACTGGGCCAAACAGGAGGTTAAAGGGACTGACTCTCCAAGTCGGGAGAGTGTTAGTAAAGCGTCTGGAATGTTGCAGCCGAGTACCAGGGTACGAAAACTGACATATTTGAACACGTCTCCCAATCACATGGTTGATCATACTCTAGGTTCCACATGCATGTTTTAGCTGAAGGAAGAATACCTTAAACCTGGGTAGTTGAAACCCGTGGAATGGGTACCATGCAATATGACTTCAAAGGGTCTTCATTTGCTCACCGAACCTCTCCAATCCTATCACTGCTGCGTTTATGCCCCTGTACACATGCTTGATTCTCTTTCGGAGACATAGCAATCCATAGGTTTTAAGATACTTACTAGTCAGGTACATTCTTAGGCGTTTAATATGCGGTGTTGAGTCCATTTCGTTGAGCAAGGAGTAGCTCTTGTCTATTCCATATTTGGCTTAAGGAACTTTATCTGTGCTCATTTCAATCTCTGGTTTTATGCAGCACCCCAACTCACCTTTACCCTTAAGCAAGCATAAGTTGGTTTTCTAAATTTGAGTCCCTGTTCTGTTCTGTAATTCAGTTCCTGTGTAGCCAAGTTTACATTCCGTGTATTACTGATATCTTATGATGTTTCTTTTTCTGTGTGACTTACTTCAGTTAGAATCATCATACCTGAATCAACTCATTGTGCTGCTAAGGGCCTGATGACACAGATTTCATTGCTGAGTGATATTGCTTTGTAAGTAAATACCACAACTTCTTTATCCATTTTTCACTTTCTGCGATGTTGAACTTGTACTGTAAACGAGGTTCTTGTAAACAGAGCCGTTCCAAACTTTGGGGTGGCTGTGTCTTTTTGATTTTAATTTCCCTAAGCTATAGGACCATAAGTGGAAGTGCCCTAGGTTCTGTTGCTTTGTTTTTTAGATGTTTCAGGAAACACCATACACTTCACCCGAGTGGCTGCTGGCAATTTACATCCCGCCCATCAGCATAACAAGGCTCCCAGTTCTCCATGGCCTGTCCTGCCTTTCTGGATTTTACACTTTTTTCAGATGGCCCTTTTGACCGGGGGGAAGTGAGACTTCATTGTAGTGCAGATTTCCTTTGCAAGCTTGCTTGGTTGGCCAAAAAGGGCGTATGCGTTTTTTCCTGAATATATTCAGGAAAAAACGCATACGCCCTTTTTGGCCAAGTGCATCATTGTGGACGTTCTGCCTGTTTTCCTATGCTTTCAATGCAATTCCAGTCTACCTCCTGAAATCAGTTTCCTGCAATTCTGCCCCGCTTTCAAGTCCTCTTGGCAGCCTTACTTCAGTCTATTTTTGGACGATAGCTGTCATTTATAACTCTGCAGGTTTGTGAATTACAGTGCCCCTGAGGTCCTTTCTTCAACTTGCTTTCTTGTGACCTGGCCGCAACACCGCAGGATGGCTTCAGGCCCTAATGTGGTTCCGGCACGGCACGCTGAGCCTTTGGTTAATTCCTCTTCCTGGTGGGAAATGAGAGTTAAATTTGCCCGTCCAGACACCTCCAGCTAGCCTCTCATTGGTTCTCGCTATTCCTGTTCATCTTCCGCAGAAATTGCAAACTGGGCCAAACAGGAGGTTAAAGGGACTGACTCTCCAAGTGGGGAGAGTGTTAGTAAAGCGTCTGGAATGTTGCACCCGAGTACCAGGGGAGGAAAACTGAGACATATTTGAACACGTCTCCCAATCACATGGTTGATCATACTCTAGGTTCCACATGCATGTTTTAGCTGAAGGAAGAATACCTTAAACCTGGAGAGTTGAGACCCGTGTAATGGGTACCATGCAATATGACTTCAAAGGGTCTTCATTTGCTCACCGAACCTCTCCAATCCTATCACTGCTGCGTTTATTCCCCTGTACACACGCTTGATTCTCTTTTGGAGACATAGCAATCCATAGGTTTTAAGATACTTACTAGTCAGGTACATTCTTAGGGGTTTAATATGGGGTTTTGAGTCCATTTCGTTGAGCAAGGAGTAGCTCTTGTCTATTCCATATTTGGCTTAAGGAACTTTATCTGTGCTCATTTCAATCTCTGGTTTTATGCAGCACCCCAACTCACCTTTCCCCTTAAGCAAGCATAAGTTGGTTTTCTAAATTTGAGACCCTGTTCTGTTCTGGAATGCAGTTCCTTTGTAGCCAAGTTTACATTCCGTGTATTACTGATATCTTATGATGTTTCTTTTTCTGTGTGACTTATTTCAGTTAGAATCATCGTACCTGAATCCACTCATTATGCTGCTACAGGCCTGATGACATAGATTTCATTGCTGAGTGATACTGCATTGTACGTAAGTACCACAAGTTCTTTATCCATTTTTCACGTTCTGCGATGTTGAACTTGTACTGTAAACGAGGTTCTTGTAAACAGAGGCGTCCCAAACTTTGGGGTGGCTGTGTCTTTTTGATTTTAATTTCCCTAAGCTATAGGACCATAAGTGGCAGTGCCCTAGGCTCTGTTGCTTTGTTTTTTAGATGTTTCAGGAAACACCATACACTTCTCCCGAGTGTCTGTTGGCAATTTACATCCCGCCCATCAGCATAACAAGGCTCCCAGTTCTCCATGGCCTGTCCTGCCTTTCTGGATTTTACACTTTTTTCAGATGGCCCTTTTGACCGGGGGGAAGTGAGACTTCATTGTAGTGCAGATTTCCTTTGCAAGCTTGCTTGGTTGGCCAAAAAGGGCGTATGCGTTTTTTCCTGAATATATTCAGGAAAAAACGCATACGCCCTTTTTGGCCAAGTGCATCATTGTGGACGTTCTGCCTCTTTTCCTATGCTTTCAATGCAATTCCAGTCTACCTCCTGAAATCAGTTTCCTGCAATTCTGCCCCGCTTTCAAGTCCTCTTGGCAGCCTTACTTCAGTCTATTTTTGGACGATAGCTGTCATTTATAACTCTGCAGGTTTGTGAATTACAGTGCCCCTGAGCTCCTTTCTTCAACTCGCTTTCTTGTGACCTGGCCGCAACACCGCAGGATGGCTTCAGGCCCTAATCTGGTTCCGGTACGGCACGCTGAGCCTTTGGTTATTTCCTCTTCCTGGTGGGAAATGAGAGTTAAATTTGCCCGTCCAGACACCTCCAGCTAGCCTCTCATTGGTTCTTGCTATTCCTGTTCATCTTCCGCAGAAATTGCAAACTGGGCCAAACAGGAGGTTAAAGGGACTGACTCTCCAAGTCGGGAGAGTGTTAGTAAAGCGTCTGGAATGTTGCAGCCGAGTACCAGGGTACGAAAACTGACATATTTGAACACGTCTCCCGATCACATGGTTGATCATACTCTAGGTTCCACATGCATGTTTTAGCTGAAGGAAGAATACCTTAAACCTGGGTAGTTGAAACCCGTGGAATGGGTACCATGCAATATGACTTCAAAGGGTCTTCATTTGCTCACCGAACCTCTCCAATCCTATCACTGCTGCGTTTATGCCCCTGTACACATGCTTGATTCTCTTTCGGAGACATAGCAATCCATAGGTTTTAAGATACTTACTAGTCAGGTACATTCTTAGGCGTTTAATATGCGGTGTTGAGTCCATTTCGTTGAGCAAGGAGTAGCTCTTGTCTATTCCATATTTGACTTAAGGAACTTTATCTGTGCTCATTTCAATCTCTGGTTTTATGCAGCACCCCAACTCACCTTTACCCTTAAGCAAGCATAAGTTGGTTTTCTAAATTTGAGTCCCTGTTCTGTTCTGTAATTCAGTTCCTGTGTAGCCAAGTTTACATTCCGTGTATTACTGATATCTTATGATGTTTCTTTTTCTGTGTGACTTACTTCAGTTAGAATCATCATACCTGAATCCACTCATTGTGCTGCTAAGGGCCTGATGACACAGATTTCATTGCTGAGTGATATTGCTTTGTAAGTAAATACCACAACTTCTTTATCCATTTTTCACTTTCTGCGATGTTGAACTTGTACTGTAAACGAGGTTCTTGTAAACAGAGCCGTTCCAAACTTTGGGGTGGCTGTGTCTTTTTGATTTTAATTTCCCTAAGCTATAGGACCATAAGTGGAAGTGCCCTAGGTTCTGTTGCTTTGTTTTTTAGATGTTTCAGGAAACACCATACACTTCTCCCGAGTGTCTGTTGGCAATTTACATCCCGCCCATCAGCATAACAAGGCTCCCAGTTCTCCATGGCCTGTCCTGCCTTTCTGGATTTTACACTTTTTTCAGATGGCCCTTTTGACCGGGGGGAAGTGAGACTTCATTGTAGTGCAGATTTCCTTTGCAAGCTTGCTTGGTTGGCCAAAAAGGGCGTATGCGTTTTTTCCTGAATATATTCAGGAAAAAACGCATACGCCCTTTTTGGCCAAGTGCATCATTGTGGACGTTCTGCCTCTTTTCCTATGCTTTCAATGCAATTCCAGTCTACCTCCTGAAATCAGTTTCCTGCAATTCTGCCCCGCTTTCAAGTCCTCTTGGCAGCCTTACTTCAGTCTATTTTTGGACGATAGCTGTCATTTATAACTCTGCAGGTTTGTGAATTACAGTGCCCCTGAGCTCCTTTCTTCAACTCGCTTTCTTTTGAGCTGGCCGCAACACCGCAGGATGGCTTCAGGCCCTAATCTGGTTCCGGCACGGCACACTGAGCCTTTGGTTAATTCCTCTTCCTGGTGGGAAATGAGAGTTAAATTTGCCCGTCCAGACACCTCCAGCTAGCCTCTCATTGGTTCTTGCTATTCCTGTTCATCTTCCGCAGAAATTGCAAACTGGGCCAAACAGGAGGTTAAAGGGACTGACTGTCCAAGTCGGGAGAGTGTTAGTAAAGCGTCTGGAATGTTGCACCCGAGTACCAGGGTACGAAAACTGAGACATATTTGAACACGTCTCCCGATCACATGGTTGATCATACTCTAGGTTCCACATGCATGTTTTAGCTGAAGGAAGAATACCTTAAACCTGGGTAGTTGAAACCCGTGGAATGGGTACCATGCAATATGACTTCAAAGGGTCTTCATTTGCTCACCGAACCTCTCCAATCCTATCACTGCTGCGTTTATGCCCCTGTACACATGCTTGATTCTCTTTCGGAGACATAGCAATCCATAGGTTTTAAGATACTTACTAGTCAGGTACATTCTTAGGCGTTTAATATGCGGTGTTGAGTCCATTTCGTTGAGCAAGGAGTAGCTCTTGTCTATTCCATATTTGGCTTAAGGAACTTTATCTGTGCTCATTTCAATCTCTGGTTTTATGCAGCACCCCAACTCACCTTTACCCTTAAGCAAGCATAAGTTGGTTTTCTAAATTTGAGTCCCTGTTCTGTTCTGTAATTCAGTTCCTGTGTAGCCAAGTTTACATTCCATGTATTACTGATATCTTATGATGTTTCTTTTTCTGTGTGACTTACTTCAGTTAGAATCATCATACCTGAATCCACTCATTGTGCTGCTAAGGGCCTGATGACACAGATTTCATTGCTGAGTGATATTGCTTTGTAAGTAAATACCACAACTTCTTTATCCATTTTTCACTTTCTGCGATGTTGAACTTGTACTGTAAACGAGGTTCTTGTAAACAGAGCCGTTCCAAACTTTGGGGTGGCTGTGTCTTTTTGATTTTAATTTCCCTAAGCTATAGGACCATAAGTGGAAGTGCCCTAGGTTCTGTTGCTTTGTTTTTTAGATGTTTCAGGAAACACCATACACTTCTCCCGAGTGGTTGTTGGCAATTTACATCCCGCCCATCAGCATAACAAGGCTCCCAGTTCTCCATGGCCTGTCCTGCCTTTCTGGATTTTACACTTTTTTCAGATGGCCCTTTTGACCGGGGGGAAGTGAGACTTCATTGTAGTGCAGATTTCCTTTGCAAGCTTGCTTGGTTGGCCAAAAAGGGCGTATGCGTTTTTTCCTGAATATATTCAGGAAAAAACGCATACGCCCTTTTTGGCCAAGTGCATCATTGTGGACGTTCTGCCTCTTTTCCTATGCTTTCAATGCAATTCCAGTCTACCTCCTGAAATCGGTTTCCTGCAATTCTGCCCCGCTTTCAAGTCCTCTTGGCAGCCTTACTTCAATGTATTTTTGGACGATAGCTGTCATTTATAACTCTGCAGGTTTGTGAATTACAGTGCCCCTGGGCTCCTTTCTTCAACTCGCTTTCTTTTGAGCTGGGCGCAACACCGCAGGATGGCTTCAGGCCCTAATCTGGTTCCGGTACGGCACGCTGAGCCTTTGGTTATTTCCTCTTCCTGGTGGGAAATGAGAGTTAAATTTGCCCGTCCAGACACCTCCAGCTAGCCTCTCATTGGTTCTCGCTATTCCTGTTCATCTTCCGCAGAAATTGCAAACTGGGCCAAACAGGAGGTTAAAGGGACTGACTCTCCAAGTCGGGAGAGTGTTAGTAAAGTGTCTGGAATGTTGCACCCGAGTACCAGGGGAGGAAAACTGAGACATATTTGAACACGTCTCCCGTTCACATGGTTGATCATACTTGGGTTCCACATGCATGTTTTAGCTGAAGGAAGAATACCTTAAACCTGGAGAGTTGAGACCCGTGGAATGGGTACCATGCAATATGACTTCAAAGGGTCTTCATTTGCTCACCGAACCTCTCCAATCCTATCACTGCTTCGTTTATTCCCCTGTACACACGCTTGATTCTCTTTTGGAGACATAGCAATCCATAGGTTTTAAGATACTTACTAGTCAGGTACATTCTTAGGGGTTTAATATGGGGTTTTGAGTCCATTTCGTTGAGCAAGGAGTAGCTCTTGTCTATTCCATATTTGACTTAAGGAACTTTATCTGTGCTCATTTCAATCTCTGGTTTTATGCAGCACCCCAACTCACCTTTCCCCTTAAGCAAGCATAAGTTGGTTTTCTAAATTTGAGTCCCTGTTCGGTTCTGGAATGCAGTTCCTGTGTAGCCAAGTTTACATTCCGTGTATTAGTGATACCTTATGATGTTTCTTTTTCTGTGTGACTTATTTCAGTTAGAATCATCGTACCTGAATCCCCTCATTATGCTGCTACAGGCCTGATGACATAGATTTCATTGCTGAGTGATACTGCATTGTACGTAAGTACCACAAGTTCTTTATCCATTTTTCACGTTCTGCGATGTTGAACTTGTACTGTAAACGAGGTTCTTGTAAACAGAGGCGTCCCAAACTTTGGGGTGGCTGTGTCTTTTTGATTTTAATTTCCCTAAGCTATAGGACCATAAGTGGCAGTGCCCTAGGCTCTGTTGCTTTCTTTTTTAGATGTTTCAGGAAACACCATACACTTCTCCCGAGTGGTTGTTGGCAATTTACATCCCGCCCATCAGCATAACAAGGCTCCCAGTTCTCCATGGCCTGTCCTGCCTTTCTGGATTTTACACTTTTTTCAGATGGCCCTTTTGACCGGGGGGAAGTGAGACTTCATTGTAGTGCAGATTTCCTTTGCAAGCTTGCTTGGTTGGCCAAAAAGGGCGTATGCGTTTTTTCCTGAATATATTCAGGAAAAAACGCATACGCCCTTTTTGGCCAAGTGCATCATTGTGGACGTTCTGCCTCTTTTCCTATGCTTTCAATGCAATTCCAGTCTACCTCCTGAAATCGGTTTCCTGCAATTCTGCCCCGCTTTCAAGTCCTCTTGGCAGCCTTACTTCAGTCTATTTTTGGACGATAGCTGTCATTTATAACTCTGCAGGTTTGTGAATTACAGTGCCCCTGAGCTCCTTTCTTCAACTCGCTTTCTTTTGAGCTGGCCGCAACACCGCAGGATGGCTTCAGGCCCTAATCTGATTCCGGTACGGCACGCTGAGCCTTTGGTTATTTCCTCTTCCTGGTGGGAAATGAGAGTTAAATTTCCCCGTCCAGACACCTCCAGCTAGCCTCTCATTGGTTCTCGCTATTCCTGTTCATCTTCCGCAGAAATTGCAAACTGGGCCAAACAGGAGGTTAAAGGCGCTGACTCTCCAAGTGGGGAGAGTGTTAGTAAAGCGTCTGGAATGTTGCACCCGAGTACCAGGGGAAGAAAACTGAGACATATTTGAACACGTCTCCCGTTCACATGGTTGATCATACTTGGGTTCCACATGAATGTTTTATCTGAGGGAAGAATACCTTAAACCTGGAGAGTTGAGACCCGTGTAATGGGTACCATGCAATATGACTTCAAAGGGTCTTCATTTGCTCACCGAACCTCTCCAATCCTATCACTGCTTCGTTTATGCCCCTGTACACACGCTTGATTCTCTTTTGGAGACATAGCAATCCATAGGTTTTAAGATACTTACTAGTCAGGTACATTCTTAGGCGTTTAATATGGGGTGTTGAGTCCATTTCGTTGAGCAAGGAGTAGCTCTTGTCTATTCCATATTTGGCTTAAGGAACTTTATCTGTGCTCATTTCAATCTCTGGTTTTATGCAGCACCCCAACTCACCTTTCCCCTTAAGCAAGCATAAGTTGGTTTTCTAAATTTGAGACACTGTTCTGTTTTGGAATTCAGTTCCTGTGTAGCCAAGTTTACATTCCGTGTATTAGTGATATCTTATGATGTTTCTTTTTCTGTGTGACTTATTTCAGTTAGAATCATCGTAGCTGAATCCACTCATTGTGCTGCTAAGGGCCTGATGACACAGATATCATTGCTGAGTGATATTGCTTTGTAAGTAAATACCACAACTTCTTTATCCATTTTTCACTTTCTGCGATGTTGAACTTGTACTGTAAACGAGGTTCTTGTAAACAGAGCCGTTCCAAACTTTGGGGTGGCTGTGTCTTTTTGATTTTAATTTCCCTAAGCTATAGGACCATAAGTGGAAGTGCCCTAGGTTCTGTTGCTTTGTTTTTTAGATGTTTCAGGAAACACCATACACTTCTCCCGAGTGTCTGTTGGCAATTTACATCCCGCCCATCAGCATAACAAGGCTCCCAGTTCTCCATGGCCTGTCCTGCCTTTCTGGATTTTACACTTTTTTCAGATGGCCCTTTTGACCGGGGGGAAGTGAGACTTCATTGTAGTGCAGATTTCCTTTGCAAGCTTGCTTGGTTGGCCAAAAAGGGCGTATGCGTTTTTTCCTGAATATATTCAGGAAAAAACGCATACGCCCTTTTTGGCCAAGTGCATCATTGTGGACGTTCTGCCTCTTTTCCTATGCTTTCAATGCAATTCCAGTCTACCTCCTGAAATCGGTTTCCTGCAATTCTGCCCCGCTTTCAAGTCCTCTTGGCAGCCTTACTTCAGTCTATTTTTGGACGATAGCTGTCATTTATAACTCTGCAGGTTTGTGAATTACAGTGCCCCTGAGCTCCTTTCTTCAACTCGCTTTCTTGTGACCTGGCCGCAACACCGCAGGATGGCTTCAGGCCCTAATCTGGTTCCGGTACGGCACGCTGAGCCTTTGGTTATTTCCTCTTCCTGGTGGGAAATGAGAGTTAAATTTGCCCGTCCAGACACCTCCAGCTAGCCTCTCATTGGTTCTCGCTATTCCTGTTCATCTTCCGCAGAAATTGCAAACTGGGCCAAACAGGAGGTTAAAGGCGCTGACTCTCCAAGTGGGGAGAGTGTTAGTAAAGCGTCTGGAATGTTGCACCCGAGTACCAGGGGAGGAAAACTGAGACATATTTGAACACGTCTCCCGTTCACATGGTTGATCATACTTGGGTTCCACATGCATGTTTTAGCTGAAGGAAGAATACCTTAAACCTGGAGAGTTGAGACCCGTGTAATGGGTACCATGCAATATGACTTCAAAGGGTCTTCATTTGCTCAGCGAACCTCTCCAATCCTATCACTGCTGCATTTATGCCCCTGTACACATGCTTGATTCTCTTTCGGAGACATAGCAATCCATAGGTTTTACGATACTTACTAGTCAGGTACATTCTTAGGCGTTTAATATGCGGTGTTGAGTCCATTTCGTTGAGCAAGGAGTAGCTCTTGTCTATTCCATATTTGACCTAAGGAACTTTATCTGTGCTCATTTCAATCTCTGGTTTTATGCAGCACCCCAACTCACCTTTACCCTTAAGCAAGCATAAGTTGGTTTTCTAAATTTGAGACCCTGTTCTGTTCTGTAATTCAGTTCCTGTGTAGCCAAGTTTACATTCCGTGTATTACTGATATCTTATGATGTTTCTTTTTCTGTGTGACTTACTTCAGTTAGAATCATCATACCTGAATCCACTCATTGTGCTGCTAAGGGCCTGATGACACAGATTTCATTGCTGAGTGATATTGCTTTGTAAGTAAATACCACAACTTCTTTATCCATTTTTCACTTTCTGCGATGTTGAACTTGTACTGTAAACGAGGTTCTTGTAAACAGAGCCGTTCCAAACTTTGGGGTGGCTGTGTCTTTTTGATTTTAATTTCCCTAAGCTATAGGACCATAAGTGGAAGTGCCCTAGGTTCTGTTGCTTTGTTTTTTAGATGTTTCAGGAAACACCATACACTTCTCCCGAGTGGTTGTTGGCAATTTACATCCCGCCCATCAGCATAACAAGGCTCCCAGTTCTCCATGGCCTGTCCTGCCTTTCTGGATTTTACACTTTTTTCAGATGGCCCTTTTGACCGGGGGGAAGTGAGACTTCATTGTAGTGCAGATTTCCTTTGCAAGCTTGCTTGGTTGGCCAAAAAGGGCGTATGCGTTTTTTCCTGAATATATTCAGGAAAAAACGCATACGCCCTTTTTGGCCAAGTGCATCATTGTGGACGTTCTGCCTCTTTTCCTATGCTTTCAATGCAATTCCAGTCTACCTCCTGAAATCGGTTTCCTGCAATTCTGCCCCGCTTTCAAGTCCTCTTGGCAGCCTTACTTCAGTCTATTTTTGGACGATAGCTGTCATTTATAACTCTGCAGGTTTGTGAATTACAGTGCCCCTGAGCTCCTTTCTTCAACTCGCTTTCTTTTGAGCTGGCCGCAACACCGCAGAATGGCTTCAGGCCCTAATCTGGTTCCGGCACGGCACGCTCAGCCTTTGGTTATTTCCTCTTCCTGGTGGGAAATGAGAGTTAAATTTGCCCGTCCAGACACCTCCAGCTAGCCTCTCATTGGTTCTCGCTATTCCTGTTCATCTTCCGCAGAAGTTGCAAACTGGGCCAAACAGGAGGTTAAAGGGACTGACTCTCCAAGTGGGGAGAGTGTTAGTAAAGCGTCTGAAATGTTGCACCCGAGTACCAGGGGAGGAAAACTGAGACATATTTGAACACGTCTCCCGATCAAATGGTTGATCATACTCTAGGTTCCACATGCATGTTTTAGCTGAAGGAAGAATACCTTAAACCTGGGTAGTTGAAACCCGTGGAATGGGTACCATGCAATATGACTTCAAAGGGTCTTCATTTGCTCACCGAACCTCTCCAATCCTATCACTGCTGCGTTTATGCCCCTGTACACATGCTTGATTCTCTTTCGGAGACATAGCAATCCATAGGTTTTAAGATACTTACAAGTCAGGTACATTCTTAGGCGTTTAATATGCGGTGTTGAGTCCATTTCGTTGAGCAAGGAGTAGCTCTTGTCTATTCCATATTTGGCTTAAGGAACTTTATCTGTGCTCATTTCAATCTCTGGTTTTATGCAGCACCCCAACTCACCTTTACCCTTAAGCAAGCATAAGTTGTTTTTCTAAATTTGAGACCCTGTTCTGTTCTGTAATTCAGTTCCTGTGTAGCCAAGTTTCCATTCCGTGTATTACTGATATCTTATGATGTTTCTTTTTCTGTGTGACTTATTTCAGTTAGAATCATCATACCTGAATCCACTCATTGTGCTGCTAAGGGCCTGATGACATAGATTTCATTGCTGAGTGATATTGCTTTGTAAGTGAATACCACAACTTCTTTATCCATTTTTCACTTTCTGCGATGTTGAACTTGTACTGTAAACGAGGTTCTTGTAAACAGAGCCGTTCCAAACTTTGGGGTGGCTGTGTCTTTTTGATTTTAATTTCCCTAAGCTATAGGACCATAAGTGGAAGTGCCCTAGGCTCTGTTGCTTTGTTTTTTAGATGTTTCAGGAAACACCATACACTTCTCCCAAGTGTCTGTTGGCAATTTACATCCCGCCCATCAGCATAACAAGGCTCCCAGTTCTCAATTGCCTGTTGCCTTTCTGGATTTTACACTTTTTTCAGATGGCCCTTTTGACCGGGGGGAAGTGAGACTTCATTGTAGTGCAGATTTCCTTTGCAAGCTTGCTTGGTTGGCCAAAAAGGGCGTATGCGTTTTTTCCTGAATATATTCAGGAAAAAACGCATACGCCCTTTTTGGCCAAGTGCATCATTGTGGACGTTCTGCCTCTTTTCCTATGCTTTCAATGCAATTCCAGTCTACCTCCTGAAATCGGTTTCCTGCAATTCTGCCCCGCTTTCAAGTCCTCTTGGCAGCCTTACTTCAGTCTATTTTTGGACGATAGCTGTCATTTATAACTCTGCAGGTTTGTGAATTACAGTGCCCCTAAGCTCCTTTCTTCAACTCGCTTTCTTTTGAGCTGGCCGCAACACCGCAGGATGGCTTCAGGCCCTAATCTGGTTCCGGCACGGCACGCTCAGCCTTTGGTTATTTCCTCTTCCTGGTGGGAAATGAGAGTTAAATTTGCCCGTCCAGACACCTCCAGCTAGCCTCTCATTGGTTCTCGCTATTCCTGTTCATCTTCCGCAGAAATTGCAAACTGGGCCAAACAGGAGGTTAAAGGGACTGACTCTCCAAGTGGGGAGAGTGTTAGTAAAGCGTCTGGAATGTTGCACCCGAGTACCAGGGGAGGAAAACTGAGACATATTTGAACACGTCTCCCGATCAAATGGTTGATCATACTCTAGGTTCCACATGCATGTTTTAGCTGAAGGAAGAATACCTTAAACCTGGGTAGTTGAAACCCGTGGAATGGGTACCATGCAATATGATTTCAAAGGGTCTTCATTTGCTCACCGAACCTCTCCAATCCTATCACTGCTGCGTTTATGCCCCTGTACACATGCTTGATTCTCTTTCGGAGACATAGCAATCCATAGGTTTTAAGATACTTACAAGTCAGGTACATTCTTAGGCGTTTAATATGCGGTGTTGAGTCCATTTCGTTGAGCAAGGAGTAGCTCTTGTCTATTCCATATTTGGCTTAAGGAACTTTATCTGTGCTCATTTCAATCTCTGGTTTTATGCAGCACCCCAACTCACCTTTACCCTTAAGCAAGCATAAGTTGGTTTTCTAAATTTGAGACCCTGTTCTGTTCTGTAATTCAGTTCCTGTGTAGCCAAGTTTCCATTCCGTGTATTACTGATATCTTATGATGTTTCTTTTTCTGTGTGACTTATTTCAGTTAGAATCATCATACCTGAATCCACTCATTGTGCTGCTAAGTGCCTGATGACATAGATTTCATTGCTGAGTGATATTGCTTTGTAAGTGAATACCACAACTTCTTTATCCATTTTTCACTTTCTGCGATGTTGAACTTGTACTGTAAACGAGGTTCTTGTAAACAGAGCCGTTCCAAACTTTGGGGTGGCTGTGTCTTTTTGATTTTAATTTCCCTAAGCTATAGGACCATAAGTGGAAGTGCCCTAGGCTCTGTTGCTTTGTTTTTTAGATGTTTCAGGAAACACCATACACTTCTCCCAAGTGTCTGTTGGCAATTTACATCCCGCCCATCAGCATAACAAGGCTCCCAGTTCTCAATTGCCTGTTGCCTTTCTGGATTTTACACTTTTTTCAGATGGCCCTTTTGACCGGGGGGAAGTGAGACTTCATTGTAGTGCAGATTTCCTTTGCAAGCTTGCTTGGTTGGCCAAAAAGGGCGTATGCGTTTTTTCCTGAATATATTCAGGAAAAAACGCATACGCCCTTTTTGGCCAAGTGCATCATTGTGGACGTTCTGCCTCTTTTCCTATGCTTTCAATGCAATTCCAGTCTACCTCCTGAAATCGGTTTCCTGCAATTCTGCCCCGCTTTCAAGTCCTCTTGGCAGCCTTACTTCAGTCTATTTTTGGACGATAGCTGTCATTTATAACTCTGCAGGTTTGTGAATTACAGTGCCCCTGAGCTCCTTTCTTCAACTCGCTTTCTTTTGAGCTGGCCGCAACACCGCAGGATGGCTTCAGGCCCTAATCTGGTTCCGGCACGGCACGCTCAGCCTTTGGTTATTTCCTCTTCCTGGTGGGAAATGAGAGTTAAATTTGCCCGTCCAGACACCTCCAGCTAGCCTCTCATTGGTTCTCGCTATTCCTGTTCATCTTCCGCAGAAATTGCAAACTGGGCCAAACAGGAGGTTAAAGGGACTGACTCTCCAAGTGGGGAGAGTGTTAGTAAAGCGTCTGGAATGTTGCACCCGAGTACCAGGGGAGGAAAACTGAGACATATTTGAACACGTCTCCCGTTCACATGGTTGATCATACTTGGGTTCCACATGCATGTTTTAGCTGAAGGAAGAATACCTTAAACCTGGAGAGTTGAGACCCGTGTAATGGGTACCATGCAATATGACTTCAAAGGGTCTTCATTTGCTCACCGAACCTCTCCAATCCTATCACGGCTGCGTTTATGCCCCTGTACACATGCTTGATTCTCTTTTGGAGACATAGCAATCCATAGGTTTTCTGATACTTACTAGTCAGGTACATTCTTAGGCGTTTAATATGCGGTGTTGAGTCCATTTCGTTGAGCAAGGAGTAGCTCTTGTCTATTCCATATTTGACTTAAGGAACTTTATCTGTGCTCATTTCAATCTCTGGTTTTATGCAGCACCCCAACTCACCTTTACCCTTAAGCAAGCATAAGTTGGTTTTCTAAATTTGAGACCCTGTTCTGTTCTGTAATTCAGTTCCTGTGTAGCCAAGTTTACATTCCGTGTATTACTGATATCTTATGATGTTTCTTTTTCTGTGTGACTTACTTCAGTTAGAATCATCATACCTGAATCCACTCATTGTGCTGCTAAGGGCCTGATGACACAGATTTCATTGCTGAGTGATATTGCTTTGTAAGTAAATACCACAACTTCTTTATCCATTTTTCACTTTCTGCGATGTTGAACTTGTACTGTATACGAGGTTCTTGTAAACAGAGCCGTTCCAAACTTTGGGGTGGCTGTGTCTTTTTGATTTTAATTTCCCTAAGCTATAGGACCATAAGTGGAAGTGCCCTAGGCTCTGTTGCTTTGTTTTTTAGATGTTTCAGGAAACACCATACACTTCTCCCGAGTGGTTGTTGGCAATTTACATCCCGCCCATCAGCATAACAAGGCTCCCAGTTCTCCACGGCCTGTCCTGCCTTTCTGGATTTTACACTTTTTTCAGATGGCCCTTTTGACCGGGGGGAAGTGAGACTTCATTGTAGTGCAGATTTCCTTTGCAAGCTTGCTTGGTTGGCCAAAAAGGGCGTATGCGTTTTTTCCTGAATATATTCAGGAAAAAACGCATACGCCCTTTTTGGCCAAGTGCATCATTGTGGACGTTCTGCCTCTTTTCCTATGCTTGCAATGCAATTCCAGTCTACCTCCTGAAATCGGTTTCCTGCAATTCTGCCCCGCTTTCAAGTCCTCTTGGCAGCCTTACTTCAGTCTATTTTTGGACGATAGCTGTCATTTATAACTCTGCAGGTTTGTGAATTACAGTGCCCCTGAGCTCCTTTCTTCAACTCGCTTTCTTTTGAGCTGGCCGCAACACCGCAGGATGGCTTCAGGCCCTAATCTGGTTCCGGCACGGCACGCTGAGCCTTTGGTTATTTCCTCTTCCTGGTGGGAAATGAGAGTTAAATTTGCCCGTCCAGACACCTCCAGCTAGCCTCTCATTGGTTCTCACTATTCCTGTTCATCTTCCGCAGAAATTGCAAACTGGGCCAAACAGGAGGTTAAAGGCGCTGACTCTCCAAGTGGGGAGAGTGTTAGTAAAGCGTCTGGAATGTTGCACCCGAGTACCAGGGGAGGAAAACTGAGACATATTTGAACACGTCTCCCGTTCACATGGTTGATCATACTTGGGTTCCACATGCATGTTTTAGCTGAAGGAAGAATACCTTAAACCTGGAGAGTTGAGACCCATGGAATGGGTACCATGCAATATGACTTCAAAGGGTCTTCATTTGCTCACCGAACCTCTCCAATCCTATCACTGCTGCGTTTATGCCCCTGTACACATGCTTGATTCTCTTTCGGAGACATAGCAATCCATAGGTTTTACGATACTTACTAGTCAGGTACATTCTTAGGCGTTTAATATGCGGTGTTGAGTCCATTTCGTTGAGCAAGGAGTAGCTCTTGTCTATTCCATATTTGGCTTAAGGAACTTTATCTGTGCTCATTTCAATCTCTGGTTTTATGCAGCACCCCAACTCACCTTTATCCTTAAGCAAGCATAAGTTGGTTTTCTAAATTTGAGACCCTGTTCTGTTCTGTAATTCAGTTCCTGTGTAGCCAAGTTTACATTCCGTGTATTACTGATATCTTATGATGTTTCTTTTTCTGTGTGACTTATTTCAGTTAGAATCAACATACCTGAATCCACTCATTGTGATGCTAAGGGCCTGATGACATAGATTTCATTGCTGAGTGATATTGCTTTGTAAGTAAATACCACAACTTCTTTATCCATTTTTCACTTTCTGCAATGTTGAACTTGTACTGTAAACGAGGTTCTTGTAAACAGAGGCGTCCCAAACTTTGGGGTGGCTGTGTCTTTTTGATTTTAATTTCCCTAAGCTATAGGACCATAAGTGGCAGTGCCCTAGGCTCTGTTGCTTTGTTTTTTAGATGTTTCAGGAAACACCATACACTTCTCCCGAGTGTCTGTTGGCAATTTACATCCCGCCCATCAGCATAACAAAGCTCCCAGTTCTCAATTGCCTGTTGCCTTTCTGGATTTTACACATTTTTCAGATGGCCCTTTTGACCGGGGGGAAGTGAGACTTCATTGTAGTGCAGATTTCCTTTGCAAGCTTGCTTGGTTGGCCAAAAAGGGCGTATGCGTTTTTTCCTGAATATATTCAGGAAAAAACGCATACGCCCTTTTTGGCCAAGTGCATCATTGTGGACGTTCTGCCTCTTTTCCTATGCTTTCAATGCAATTCCAGTCTACCTCCTGAAATCGGTTTCCTGCAATTCTGCCCCGCTTTCAAGTCCTCTTGGCAGCCTTACTTCAGTCTATTTTTGGACGATAGCTGTCATTTATAACTCTGCAGGTTTGTGAATTGCAGTGCCCCTGAGCTCCTTTCTTCAACTCGCTTTCTTGTGACCTGGCCGCAACACCGCAGGATGGCTTCAGGCCCTAATCTGGTTCCGGCCCGGCACGCTGAGCCTTTGGTTAATTCCTCTTCCTGGTGGGAAATGAGAGTTAAATTTGCCCGTCCAGACACCTCCAGCTAGCCTCTCATTGGTTCTCACTATTCCTGTTCATCTTCCGCAGAAATTGCAAACTGGGCCAAACAGGAGGTTAAAGGGACTGACTCTCCAAGTGGGGAGAGTGTTAGTAAAGCGTCTGGAATGTTGCACCTGAGTACCAGGGGAGGAAAACTGAGACATATTTGAACACGTCTCCCGATCAAATGGTTGATCATACTCTAGGTTCCACATGCATGTTTTAGCTGAAGGAAGAATACCTTAAACCTGGGTAGTTGAAACCCGTGGAATGGGTACCATGCAATATGACTTCAAAGGGTCTTCATTTGCTCACCGAACCTCTCCAATCCTATCACTGCTGCGTTTATGCCCCTGTACACATGCTTGATTCTCTTTCGGAGACATAGCAATCCATAGGTTTTAAGATACTTACAAGTCAGGTACATTCTTAGGCGTTTAATATGCGGTGTTGAGTCCATTTCGTTGAGCAAGGAGTAGCTCTTGTCTATTCCATATTTGGCTTAAGGAACTTTATCTGTGCTCATTTCAATCTCTGGTTTTATGCAGCACCCCAACTCACCTTTACCCTTAAGCAAGCATAAGTTGTTTTTCTAAATTTGAGACCCTGTTCTGTTCTGTAATTCAGTTCCTGTGTAGCCAAGTTTCCATTCCGTGTATTACTGATATCTTATGATGTTTCTTTTTCTGTGTGACTTATTTCAGTTAGAATCATCATACCTGAATCCACTCATTGTGCTGCTAAGGGCCTGATGACATAGATTTCATTGCTGAGTGATATTGCTTTGTAAGTGAATACCACAACTTCTTTATCCATTTTTCACTTTCTGCGATGTTGAACTTGTACTGTACACGAGGTTCTTGTAAACAGAGCCGTTCCAAACTTTGGGGTGGCTGTGTCTTTTTGAGTTTAATTTCCCTAAGCTATAGGACCATAAGTGGAAGTGCCCTAGGCTCTGTTGCTTTGTTTTTTAGATGTTTCAGGAAACACCATACACTTCTCCCAAGTGTCTGTTGGCAATTTACATCCCGCCCATCAGCATAACAAGGCTCCCAGTTCTCAATTGCCTGTTGCCTTTCTGGATTTTACACTTTTTTCAGATGGCCCTTTTGACCGGGGGGAAGTGAGACTTCATTGTAGTACAGATTTCCTTTGCAAGCTTGCTTGGTTGGCCAAAAAGGGCGTATGCTTTTTTTCCTGAATATATTCAGGAAAAAACGCATACGCCCTTTTTGGCCAAGTGCATCATTGTGGACGTTCTGCCTCTTTTCCTATGCTTTCAATGCAATTCCAGTCTACCTCCTGAAATCGGTTTCCTGCAATTCTGCCCCGCTTTCAAGTCCTCTTGGCAGCCTTACTTCAGTCTATTTTTGGACGATAGCTGTCATTTATAACTCTGCAGGTTTGTGAATTACAGTGCCTCTGAGCTCCTTTCTTCAACTCGCTTTCTTGTGACCTGGCCGCAACACAGCAGGATGGCTTCAGGCCCTAATCTGGTTCCGGCACGGCACGCTGAGCCTTTGGTTATTTCCTCTTCCTGGTGGGAAATGAGAGTTAAATTTGCCCGTCCGGACACCTCCAGCTAGTCTCTCATTGGTTCTCGCTATTCCTGTTCATCTTCCGCAGAAATTGCAAACTGGGCGAAACAGGAGGTTAAAGGCGCTGACTCTCCAAGTGGGGAGAGTGTTAGTAAAGCGTCTGGAATGTTGCACCCGAGTACCAGGGGAGGAAAACTGAGACATATTTGAACATGTCTCCCGTTCACATGGTTGATCATACTTGGGTTCCACATGCATGTTTTAGCTGAAGGAAGAATACCTTAAACCTGGAGAGTTAAGACCCGTGTAATGGGTACCATGCAATATGACTTCAAAGGGTCTTCATTTGCTCACCGAACCTCTCCAATCCTATCACTGCTGCGTTTATGCCCCTGTACACATGCTTGATTCTCTTTCGGAGACATAGCAATCCATAGGTTTTAAGATACTTACTAGTCAGGTACATTCTTAGGCGTTTAATATGCGGTGTTGAGTCCATTTCGTTGAGCAAGGAGTAGCTCTTCTCTATTCCATATTTGACTTAAGGAACTTTATCTGTGCTCATTTCAATCTCTGGTTTTATGCAGCACCCCAACTCACCTTTACCCTTAAGCAAGCATAAGTTGGTTTTCTAAATTCGAGACCCTGTTCTGTTCTGTAATTCAGTTCCTGTGTAGCCAAGTTTACATTCCGTGTATTACTGATATCTTATGATGTTTCTTTTTCTGTGTGACTTATTTCAGTTAGAATCATCATACCTGAATCCACTCATTGTGCTGCTAAGGGCCTGATGACACAGATTTCATTGCTGAGTGATATTGCTTTGTAAGTAAATACCACAACTTCTTTATCCATTTTTCACTTTCTGCGATGTTGAACTTGTACTGTAAACGAGGTTCTTGTAAACAGAGCCGTTCCAAACTTTGGGGTGGCTGTGTCTTTTTGATTTTAATTTCCCTAAGCTATAGGACCATAAGTGGAAGTGCCCTAGGTTCTGTTGCTTTGTTTTTTAGATGTTTCAGGAAACACCATACACTTCTCCCGAGTGGTTGTTGGCAATTTACATCCCGCCCATCAGCATAACAAGGCTCCCAGTTCTCCATGGCCTGTCCTGCCTTTCTGGATTTTACACTTTTTTCAGATGGCCCTTTTGACCGGGGGGAAGTGAGACTTCATTGTAGTGCAGATTTCCTTTGCAAACTTGCTTGGTTGGCCAAAAAGGGCGTATGCGTTTTTTCCTGAATATATTCAGGAAAAAACGCATACGCCCTTTTTGGCCAAGTGCATCATTGTGGACGTTCTGCCTCTTTTCCTATGCTTGCAATGCAATTCCAGTCTACCTCCTGAAATCGGTTTCCTGCAATTCTGCCCCGCTTTCAAGTCCTCTTGGCAGCCTTACTTCAGTCTATTTTTGGACGATAGCTGTCATTTATAACTCTGCAGGTTTGTGAATTACAGTGCCCCTGAGCTCCTTTCTTCAACTCGCTTTCTTGTGACCTGGCCGCAACACCGCAGGATGGCTTCAGGCCCTAATCTGGTTCCGGTACGGTACGCTCAGCCTTTGGTTATTTCCTCTTCCTGGTGGGAAATGAGAGTTAAATTTGCCCGTCCAGACACCTCCAGCTAGCCTCTCATTGGTTCTCGCTATTCCTGTTCATCTTCCGCAGAAATTGCAAACTGGGCCAAACAGGAGGTTAAAGGCGCTGACTCTCCAAGTGGGGAGAGTGTTAGTAAAGCGTCTGGAATGTTGCACCCGAGTACCAGGGGAGGAAAACTGAGACATATTTGAACACGTCTCCCGTTCACATGGTTGATCATACTTGGGTTCCACATGCATGTTTTAGCTGAAGGAAGAATACCTTAAACCTGGAGAGTTGAGACCCGTGTAATGGGTACCATGCAATATGACTTCAAAGGGTCTTCATTTGCTCACCGAACCTCTCCAATCCTATCACTGCTGCGTTTATGCCCCTGTACACATGCTTGATTCTCTTTCGGAGACATAGCAATCCATAGGTTTTCCGATACTTACTAGTCAGGTACATTCTTAGGCGTTTAATATGCGGTGTTGAGTCCATTTCGTTGAGCAAGGAGTAGCTCTTGTCTATTCCATATTTGATAAGGAACTTTATCTGTGCTCATTTCAATCTCTGGTTTTATGCAGCACCCCAACTCACCTTTACCCTTAAGCAAGCATAAGTTGGTTTTCTAAATTTGAGACCCTGTTCTGTTCTGTAATTCAGTTCCTGTGTAGCCAAGTTTACATTCCGTGTATTACTGATATCTTATGATGTTTCTTTTTCTGTGTGACTTATTTCAGTTAGAATCATCATACCTGAATCCACTCATTGTGATGCTAAGGGCCTGATGACATAGATTTCATTGCTGAGTGATATTGCTTTGTAAGTAAATACCACAACTTCTTTATCCATTTTTCACTTTCTGCGATGTTGAACTTGTACTGTAAACGAGGTTCTTGTAAACAGAGGCGTCCCAATCTTTGGGGTGGCTGTGTCTTTTTGATTTTAATTTCCCTAAGCTATAGGACCATAAGTGGCAGTGCCCTAGGCTCTGTTGCTTTGTTTTTTAGATGTTTCAGGAAACACCATACACTTCTCCCGAGTGTCTGTTGGCAATTTACATCCCGCCCATCAGCATAACAAGGCTCCCAGTTCTCCATGGCCTGTCCTGCCTTTCTGGATTTTACACTTTTTTCAGATGGCCCTTTTGACCGGGGGGAAGTGAGACTTCATTGTAGTGCAGATTTCCTTTGCAAGCTTGCTTGTTTGGCCAAAAAGGGCGTATGCGTTTTTTCCTGAATATATTCAGGAAAAAACGCATACGCCCTTTTTGGCCAAGTGCATCATTGTGGACGTTCTGCCTCTTTTCCTATGCTTTCAATGCAATTCCAGTCTACCTCCTGAAATCGGTTTCCTGCAATTCTGCCCCGCTTTCAAGTCGTCTTGGCAGCCTTACTTCAGTCTATTTTTGGACGATAGCTGTCATTTATAACTCTGCAGGTTTGTGAATTACAGTGCCCCTGAGCTCCTTTCTTCAACTCGCTTTCTTTTGAGCTGGCCGCAACACCGCAGGATGGCTTCAGGCCCTAATCTGGTTCCGGTACGGCACGCTGAGCCTTTGGTTAATTCCTCTTCCTGGTGGGAAATGAGAGTTAAATTTGCCCGTCCAGAGACCTCCAGCTAGCCTCTCATTGGTTCTCGCTATTCCTGTTCATCTTCCGCAGAAATTGCAAACTGGGCCAAACAGGAGGTTAAAGGCGCTGACTCTCCAAGTGGGGAGAGTGTTAGTAAAGCGTCTGGAATGTTGCACCCGAGTACCAGGGGAGGAAAACTGAGACATATTTGAACACGTCTCCCGTTCACATGGTTGATCATACTTGGGTTCCACATGCATGTTTTAGCTGAAGGAAGAATACCTTAAACCTGGAGAGTTGAGACCCGTGTAATGGGTACCATGCAATATGACTTCAAAGGGTCTTCATTTGCTCACCGAACCTCTCCAATCCTATCACTGCTGCGTTTATGCCCCTGTACACATGCTTGATTCTCTTTCGGAGACATAGCAATCCATAGGTTTTACGATACTTACTAGTCAGGTACATTCTTAGGCGTTTAATATGCGGTGTTGAGTCCATTTCGTTGAGCAAGGAGTAGCTCTTGTCTATTCCATATTTGACTTAAGGAACTTTATCTGTGCTCATTTCAATCTCTGGTTTTATGCAGCACCCCAACTCACCTTTACCCTTAAGCAAGCATAAGTTGGTTTTCTAAATTCGAGACCCTGTTCTGTTCTGTAATTCAGTTCCTGTGTAGCCAAGTTTACATTCCGTGTATTACTGATATCTTATGATGTTTCTTTTTCTGTGTGACTTATTTCAGTTAGAATCATCATACCTGAATCCACTCATTGTGATGCTAAGGGCCTGATGACATAGATTTCATTGCTGAGTGATATTGCTTTGTAAGTAAATACCACAACTTCTTTATCCATTTTTCACTTTCTGCGATGTTGAACTTGTACTGTAAACGAGGTTCTTGTAAACCGAGGCGTCCCAAACTTTGGGGTGGCTGTGTCTTTTTGATTTTAATTTCCCTAAGCTATAGGACCATAAGTGGCAGTGCCCTAGGCTCTGTTGCTTTGTTTTTTAGATGTTTCAGGAAACACCATACACTTCTCCCGAGTGTCTGTTGGCAATTTACATCCCGCCCATCAGCATAACAAGGCTCCCAGTTCTCCATGGCCTGTCCTGCCTTTCTGGATTTTACACTTTTTTCAGATGGCCCTTTTGACCGGGGGGAAGTGAGACTTCATTGTAGTGCAGATTTCCTTTGCAAGCTTGCTTGGTTGGCCAAAAAGGGCGTATGCGTTTTTTCCTGAATATATTCAGGAAAAAACGCATACGCCCTTTTTGGCCAAGTGCATCATTGTGGACGTTCTGCCTCTTTTCCTATGCTTTCAATGCAATTCCAGTCTACCTCCTGAAATCGGTTTCCTGCAATTCTGCCCCGCTTTCAAGTCCTCTTGGCAGCCTTACTTCAGTCTATTTTTGGACGATAGCTGTCATTTATAACTCTGCAGTTTTGTGAATTACAGTGCCCCTGAGCTCCTTTCTTCAACTCGCTTTCTTTTCAGTTGGCCGCAACACCGCAGGATGGCTTCAGGCCCTAATCTGGTTCCGGCACGGCACGCTGAGCCTTTGGTTATTTCCTCTTCCTGGTGGGAAATGAGAGTTAAATTTGCCCGTCCAGACACCTCCAGCTAGCCTCTCATTGGTTCTCGCTATTCCTGTTCATCTTCCGCAGAAATTGCAAACTGGGCCAAACAGGAGGTTAAAGGCCCTGACTCTCCAAGTCGGGAGAGTGTTAGTAAAGCGTCTGGAATGTTGCACCCGAGTACCAGGGGAGGAAAACTGAGACATATTTGAACACGTCTCCCGATCACATGGTTGATCATACTCTAGGTTCCATATGCATGTTTTAGCTGAAGGAAGAATACCTTAAACCTGGGTAGTTGAAACCCGTGGAATGGGTACCATGCAATATGACTTCAAAGGGTCTTCATTTGCTCACCGAACCTCTCCAATCCTATCACTGCTGCGTTTATGCCCCTGTACACATGCTTGATTCTCTTTCGGAGACATAGCAATCCATAGGTTTTAAGATACTTACAAGTCAGGTACATTCTTAGGCGTTTAATATGCGGTGTTGAGTCCATTTCGTTGAGCAAGGAGTAGCTCTTGTCTATTCCATATTTGGCTTAAGGAACTTTATCTGTGCTCATTTCAATCTCTGGTTTTATGCAGCACCCCAACTCACCTTTACCCTTAAGCAAGCATAAGTTGTTTTTCTAAATTTGAGACCCTGTTCTGTTCTGTAATTCAGTTCCTGTGTAGCCAAGTTTCCATTCCGTGTATTACTGATATCTTATGATGTTTCTTTTTCTGTGTGACTTATTTCAGTTAGAATCATCATACCTGAATCCACTCATTGTGCTGCTAAGGTCCTGATGACATAGATTTCATTGCTGAGTGATATTGCATTGTAAGTGAATACCACAACTTCTTTATCCATTTTTCACTTTCTGCGATGTTGAACTTGTACTGTAAACGAGGTTCTTGTAAACAGAGCAGTTCCAAACTTTGGGGTGGCTGTGTCTTTTTGATTTTAATTTCCCTAAGCTATAGGACCATAAGTGGAAGTGCCCTAGGCTCTGTTGCTTTGTTTTTTAGATGTTTCAGGAAACACCATACACTTCTCCCAAGTGTCTGTTGGCAATTTACATCCCGCCCATCAGCATAACAAGGCTCCCAGTTCTCAATGGCCTGTTGCCTTTCTGGATTTTACACTTTTTTCAGATGGCCCTTTTGACCGGGGGGAAGTGAGACTTCATTGTAGTGCAGATTTCCTTTGCAAGCTTGCTTGGTTGGCCAAAAAGGGCGTATGCGTTTTTTCCTGAATATATTCAGGAAAAAACGCATACGCCCTTCTTGGCCAAGTGCATCATTGTGGACGTTCTGCCTCTTTTCCTATGCTTTCAATGCAATTCCAGTCTACCTCCTGAAATCGGTTTCCTGCAATTCTGCCCCGCTTTCAAGTCGTCTTGGCAGCCTTACTTCAGTCTATTTTTGGATGATAGCTGTCATTTATAACTCTGCAGGTTTGTGAATTACAGTGCTCCTGAGCTCCTTTCTTCAACTCGCTTTCTTGTGACCTGGCCGCAACACCGCAGGATGGCTTCAGGCCCTAATCTGGTTCCGGCCCGGCACGCTGAGCCTTTGGTTAATTCCTCTTCCTGGTGGGAAATGAGAGTTAAATTTGCCCGTCCAGACACCTCCAGCTAGTCTCTCATTGGTTCTCGCTATTCCTGTTCATCTTCCGCAGAAATTGCAAACTGGGCCAAACAGGAGGTTAAAGGCGCTGACTCTCCAAGTGGGGAGAGTGTTAGTAAAGCGTCTGGAATGTTGCACCCGAGTACCAGGGGAGGAAAACTGAGACATATTTGAACACGTCTCCCGTTCACATGGTTGATCATACTTGGGTTCCACATGCATGTTTTAGCTGAAGGAAGAATACCTTAAACCTGGAGAGTTAAGACCCGTGTAATGGGTACCATGCAATATGACTTCAAAGGGTCTTCATTTGCTCACCGAACCTCTCCAATCCTATCACTGCTGCGTTTATGCCCCTGTACACATGCTTGATTCTCTTTCGGAGACATAGCAATCCATAGGTTTTAAGATACTTACTAGTCAGGTACATTCTTAGGCGTTTAATATGCGGTGTTGAGTCCATTTCGTTGAGCAAGGAGTAGCTCTTGTCTATTCCATATTTGACTTAAGGAACTTTATCTGTGCTCATTTCAATCTCTGGTTTTATGCAGCACCCCAACTCACGTTTACCCTTAAGCAAGCATAAGTTGGTTTTCTAAATTTGAGACCCTGTTCTGTTCTGTAATTCAGTTCCTGTGTAGCCAAGTTTACATTCCGTGTATTACTGATATCTTATGATGTTTCTTTTTCTGTGTGACTTACTTCAGTTAGAATCATCATACCTGAATCCACTCATTGTGCTGCTAAGGGCCTGATGACACAGATTTCATTGCTGAGTGATATTGCTTTGTAAGTAAATACCACAACTTCTTTATCCATTTTTCACTTTCTGCGATGTTGAACTTGTACTGTAAACGAGGTTCTTGTAAACAGAGCCGTTCCAAACTTTGGGGTGGCTGTGTCTTTTTGATTTTAGTTTCCCTAAACTATAGGACCATAAGTGGAAGTGCCCTAGGTTCTGTTGCTTTGTTTTTTAGATGTTTCAGGAAACACCATACACTTCTCCCGAGTGGTTGTTGGCAATTTACATCCCGCCCATCAGCATAACAAGGCTCCCAGTTCTCCATGGCCTGTCCTTCCTTTCTGGATTTTACACTTTTTTCAGATGGCCCTTTTGACCGGGGGGAAGTGAGACTTCATTGTAGTGCAGATTTCCTTTGCAAGCTTGCTTGGTTGGCCAAAAAGGGCGTATGCGTTTTTTCCTGAATATATTCAGGAAAAAACGCATACGCCCTTTTTGGCCAAGTGCATCATTGTGGACGTTCTGCCTCTTTTCCTATGCTTTCAATGCAATTCCAGTCTACCTCCTGAAATCGGTTTCCTGCAATTCTGCCCCGCTTTCAAGTCCTCTTGGCAGCCTTACTTCAGTCTATTTTTGGACGATAGCTGTCATTTATAACTCTGCAGGTTTGTGAATTACAGTGCCCCTGAGCTCCTTTCTTCAACTCGCTTTCTTGTGACCTGGCCGCAACACCGCAGGATGGCTTCAGGCCCTAATCTGGTTCCGGCATGGCACGCTGAGCCTTTGGTTATTTCCTCTTCCTGGTGGGAAATGAGAGTTAAATTTCCCCGTCCAGACACCTCCAGCTAGCCTCTCATTGGTTCTCGCTATTCCTGTTCATCTTCCGCAGAAATTGCAAACTGGGCCAAACAGGAGGTTAAAGGCGCTGACTCTCCAAGTGGGGAGAGTGTTAGTAAAGCGTCTGGAATGTTGCACCCGAGTACCAGGGGAGGAAAACTGAGACATATTTGAACACGTCTCCCGTTCACATGGTTGATCATACTTGGGTTCCACATGCATGTTTTAGCTGAAGGAAGAATACCTTAAACCTGGAGAGTTGAGACCCGTGTAATGGGTACCATGCAATATGACTTCAAAGGGTCTTCATTTGCTCACCGAACCTCTCCAATCCTATCACTGCTGCGTTTATGCCCCTGTACACATGCTTGATTCTCTTTTGGAGACATAGCAATCCATAGGTTTTACGATACTTACTAGTCAGGTACATTCTTAGGCGTTTAATATGCGGTGTTGAGTCCATTTCATTGAACAAGGAGTAGCTCTTGTCTATTCCATATTTGACTTAAGGAACTTTATCTGTGCTCATTTCAATCTCTGGTTTTATGCAGCACCCCAACTCACCTTTACCCTTAAGCAAGCATAAGTTGGTTTTCTAAATTTGAGACCCTGTTCTGTTCTGTAATTCAGTTCCTGTGTAGCCAAGTTTACATTCCGTGTATTACTGATATCTTATGATGTTTCTTTTTCTGTGTGACTTATTTCAGTTAGAATCATCATACCTGAATCCACTCATTGTGATGCTAAGGGCCTGATGACATAGATTTCATTGCTGAGTGATATTGCTTTGTAAGTAAATACCACAACTTCTTTATCCATTTTTCACTTTCTGCGATGTTGAACTTGTACTGTAAACGAGGTTCTTGTAAACAGAGGCGTCCCAAACTTTGGGGTGGCTGTGTCTTTTTGATTTTAATTTCCCTAAGCTATAGGACCATAAGTGGCAGTGCCCTAGGCTCTGTTGCTTTGTTTTTTAGATGTTTCAGGAAACACCATACACTTCTCCCAAGTGGTTGTTGGCAATTTACATCCCGCCCATCAGCATAACAAGGCTCCCAGTTCTCAATGGCCTGTTGCCTTTCTGGATTTTACACTTTTTTCAGATGGCCCTTTTGACCGGGGGGAAGTGAGACTTCATTGTAGTGCAGATTTCCTTTGCAAGCTTGCTTGGTTGGCCAAAAAGTGCGTATGCGTTTTTTCCTGAATATATTCAGGAAAAAACGCATACGCCCTTTTTGGCCAAGTGCATCATTGTGGACGTTCTGCCTCTTTTCCTATGCTTTCAATGCAATTCCAGTCTACCTCCTGAAATCGGTTTCCTGCAATTCTGCCCCGCTTTCAAGTCCTCTTGGCAGCCTTACTTCAGTCTATTTTTGGACGATAGCTGTCATTTATAACTCTGCAGGTTTGTGAATTACAGTGCTCCTGAGCTCCTTTCTTCAACTCCTTTCTTGTGACCTGGCCGCAACACCGCAGGATGGCTTCAGGCCCTAATCTGGTTCCGGCCCGGCCTGCTGAGCCTTTGGTTAATTCCTCTTCCTGGTGGGAAATGAGAGTTAAATTTGCCCGTCCAGACACCTCCAGCTAGTCTCTCATTGGTTCTCGCTATTCCTGTTCATCTTCCGCAGAAATTGCAAACTGGGCCAAACAGGATGTTATAGGGACTGACTCTCCAAGTGGGGAGAGTGTTAGTAAAGCGTCTGGAATGTTGCACCCGAGTACCAGGGGAGGAAAACTGAGACATATTTGAACACGTCTCCCGATCACATGGTTGATCATACTCTAGGTTCCACATGCATGTTTTAGCTGAAGGAAGAATACCTTAAACCTGGGTAGTTGAAACCCGTGGAATGGGTACCATGCAATATGACTTCAAAGGGTCTTCATTTGCTCACCGAACCTCTCCAATCCTATCACTGCTGCGTTTATGCCCCTGTACACATGCTTGATTCTCTTTCGGAGACATAGCAATCCATAGGTTTTAAGATACTTACAAGTCAGGTACATTCTTAGGCGTTTAATATGCGGTGTTGAGTCCATTTCGTTGAGCAAGGAGTAGCTCTTGTCTATTCCATATTTGGCTTAAGGAACTTTATCTGTGCTCATTTCAATCTCTGGTTTTATGCAGCACCCCAACTCACCTTTACCCTTAAGCAAGCATAAGTTGTTTTTCTAAATTTGAGACCCTGTTCTGTTCTGTAATTCAGTTCCTGTGTAGCCAAGTTTCCATTCCGTGTATTACTGATATCTTATGATGTTTCTTTTTCTGTGTGACTTATTTCAGTTAGAATCATCATACCTGAATCCACTCATTGTGCTGCTAAGGGCCTGATGACATAGATTTCATTGCTGAGTGATATTGCTTTGTAAGTGAATACCACAACTTCTTTATCCATTTTTCACTTTCTGCGATGTTGAACTTGTACTGTACACGAGGTTCTTGTAAACAGAGCCGTTCCAAACTTTGGGGTGGCTGTGTCTTTTTGAGTTTAATTTCCCTAAGCTATAGGACCATAAGTGGCAGTGCCCTAGGCTCTGTTGCTTTGTTTTTTAGATGTTTCAGGAAACACCATACACTTCTCCCAAGTGTCTGTTGGCAATTTACATCCCGCCCATCAGCATAACAAGGCTCCCAGTTCTCAATGGCCTGTTGCCTTTCTGGATTTTACACTTTTTTCAGATGGCCCTTTTGACCGGGGGGAAGTGAGACTTCATTGTAGTGCAGATTTCCTTTGCAAGCTTGCTTGGTTGGCCAAAAAGTGCGTATGCATTTTTTCCTGAATATATTCAGGAAAAAACGCATACGCCCTTTTTGGCCAAGTGCATCATTGTGGACGTTCTGCCTCTTTTCCTATGCTTTCAATGCAATTCCAGTCTACCTCCTGAAATCGGTTTCCTGCAATTCTGCCCCGCTTTCAAGTCCTCTCGGCAGCCTTACTTCAGTATATTTTTGGACGATAGCTGTCATTTATAACTCTGCAGGTTTGTGAATTACAGTGCCCCTGAGCTCCTTTCTTCAACTCGCTTTCTTGTGACCTGGCCGCAACACCGCAGGATGGCTTCAGGCCCTAATCTGGTTCCGGCATGGCACGCTGAGCCTTTGGTTATTTCCTCTTCCTGGTGGGAAATGAGAGTTAAATTTGCCCGTCCGGACACCTCCAGCTAGTCTCTCATTGGTTCTCGCTATTCCTGTTCATCTTCCGCAGAAATTGCAAACTGGGCCAAACAGGAGGTTAAAGGCGCTGACTCTCCAAGTGGGGAGAGTGTTAGTAAAGCGTCTGGAATGTTGCACCCGAGTACCAGGGGAGGAAAACTGAGACATATTTGAACATGTCTCCCGTTCACATGGTTGATCATACTTGGGTTCCACATGCATGTTTTAGCTGAAGGAAGAATACCTTAAACCTGGAGAGTTAAGACCCGTGTAATGGGTACCATGCAATATGACTTCAAAGGGTCTTCATTTGCTCACCGAACCTCTCCAATCCTATCACTGCTGCATTTATGCCCCTGTACACATGCTTGATTCTCTTTCGGAGACATAGCAATCCATAGGTTTTAAGATACTTACTAGTCAGGTACATTCTTAGGCGTTTAATATGCGGTGTTGAGTCCATTTCGTTGAGCAAGGAGTAGCTCTTCTCTATTCCATATTTGACTTAAGGAACTTTATCTGTGCTCATTTCAATCTCTGGTTTTATGCAGCACCCCAACTCACTTTAACCCTTAAGCAAGCATAAGTTGGTTTTCTAAATTTGAGACCCTGTTCTGTTCTGTAATTCAGTTCCTGTGTAGCCAAGTTTACATTCCGTGTATTACTGATATCTTATGATGTTTCTTTTTCTGTGTGACTTATTTCAGTTAGAATCATCATACCTGAATCCACTCATTGTGATGCTAAGGGCCTGATGACATAGATTTCATTGCTGAGTGATATTGCTTTGTAAGTAAATACCACAACTTCTTTATCCATTTTTCACTTTCTGCGATGTTGAACTTGTACTGTAAACGAGGTTCTTGTAAACAGAGGCGTCCCAATCTTTGGGGTGGCTGTGTCTTTTTGATTTTAATTTCCCTAAGCTATAGGACCATAAGTGGCAGTGCCCTAGGCTCTGTTGCTTTGTTTTTTAGATGTTTCAGGAAACACCATACACTTCTCCCGAGTGTCTGTTGGCAATTTACATCCCGCCCATCAGCATAACAAGGCTCCCAGTTCTCCATGGCCTGTCCTGCCTTTCTGGATTTTACACTTTTTTCAGATGGCCCTTTGGACCGGGGGGAAGTGAGACTTCATTGTAGTGCAGATTTCCTTTGCAAGCTTGCTTGGTTGGCCAAAAAGGGCGTATGCGTTTTTTCCTGAATATATTCAGGAAAAAACGCATACGCCCTTTTTGGCCAAGTGCATCATTGTGGACGTTCTGCCTCTTTTCCTATGCTTGCAATGCAATTCCAGTCTACCTCCTGAAATCGGTTTCCTGCAATTCTGCCCCGCTTTCAAGTCCTCTTGGCAGCCTTACTTCAGTCTATTTTTGGACGATAGCTGTCATTTATAACTCTGCAGGTTTGTGAATTACAGTGCCCCTGAGCTCCTCTCTTCAACTCGCTTTCTTGTGACCTGGCCGCAACACCGCAGGATGGCTTCAGGCCCTAATCTGGTTCCGGCCCGGCCTGCTGAGCCTTTGGTTAATTCCTCTTCCTGGTGGGAAATGAGAGTTAAATTTGCCCGTCCAGACACCTCCAGCTAGCCTCTCATTTGTTCTCGCTATTCCTGTTCATCTTCCGCAGAAATTGCAAACTGGGCCAAACAGGAGGTTAAAGGCGCTGACTCTCCAAGTGGGGAGAGTGTTAGTAAAGCGTCTGGAATGTTGCACCCGACTACCAGGGGAGGAAAACTGAGACATATTTGAACACGTCTCCCGATCACATGGTTGATCATACTCTAGGTTCCATATGCATGTTTTAGCTGAAGGAAGAATACCTTAAATCTGGGTAGTTGAAACCCGTGGAATGGGTACCATGCAATATGACTTCAAAGGGTCTTCATTTGCTCACCGAACCTCTCCAATCCTATCACTGCTGCATTTATGCCCCTGTACACATGCTTGATTCTCTTTCGGAGACATAGCAATCCATAGGTTTTAAGATACTTACAAGTCAGGTACATTCTTAGGCGTTTAATATGCGGTGTTGAGTCCATTTCGTTGAGCAAGGAGTAGCTCTTGTCTATTCCATATTTGGCTTAAGGAACTTTATCTGTGCTCATTTCAATCTCTGGTTTTATGCAGCACCCCAACTCACCTTTACCCTTAAGCAAGCATAAGTTGGTTTTCTAAATTTGAGACCCTGTTCTGTTCTGTAATTCAGTTCCTGTGTAGCCAAGTTTACATTCCGTGTATTACTGATATCTTATGATGTTTCTTTTTCTGTGTGACTTATTTCAGTTAGAATCATCATACCTGAATCCACTCATTGTGCTGCTAAGGTCCTGATGACATAGATTTCATTGCTGAGTGATATTGCATTGTAAGTGAATACCACAACTTCTTTATCCATTTTTCACTTTCTGCGATGTTGAACTTGTACTGTAAACGAGGTTCTTGTAAACAGAGCAGTTCCAAACTTTGGGGTGGCTGTGTCTTTTTGATTTTAATTTCCCTAAGCTATAGGACCATAAGTGGAAGTGCCCTAGGCTCTGTTGCTTTGTTTTTTAGATGTTTCAGGAAACACCATACACTTCTCCCAAGTGTCTGTTGGCAATTTACATCCCGCCCATCAGCATAACAAGGCTCCCAGTTCTCAATGGCCTGTTGCCTTTCTGGATTTTACACTTTTTTCAGATGGCCCTTTTGACCGGGGGGAAGTGAGACTTCATTGTAGTGCAGATTTCCTTTGCAAGCTTGCTTGGTTGGCCAAAAAGGGCGTATGCGTTTTTTCCTGAATATATTCAGGAAAAAACGCATACGCCCTTCTTGGCCAAGTGCATCATTGTGGACGTTCTGCCTCTTTTCCTATGCTTTCAATGCAATTCCAGTCTACCTCCTGAAATCGGTTTCCTGCAATTCTGCCCCGCTTTCAAGTCGTCTTGGCAGCCTTACTTCAGTCTATTTTTGGACGATAGCTGTCATTTATAACTCTGCAGGTTTGTGAATTACAGTGCTCCTGAGCTCCTTTCTTCAACTCGCTTTCTTGTGACCTGGCCGCAACACCGCAGGATGGCTTCAGGCCCTAATCTGGTTCCGGCCCGGCATGCTGAGCCTTTGGTTAATTCCTCTTCCTGGTGGGAAATGAGAGTTAAATTTGCCCGTCCAGACACCTCCAGCTAGTCTCTCATTGGTTCTCGCTATTCCTGTTCATCTTCCGCAGAAATTGCAAACTGTGCCAAACAGGAGGTTAAAGGCGCTGACTCTCCAAGTGGGGAGAGTGTTAGTAAAGCGTCTGGAATGTTGCACCCGAGTACCAGGGGAGGAAAACTGAGACATATTTGAACACGTCTCCCGTTCACATGGTTGATCATACTTGGGTTCCACATGCATGTTTTAGCTGAAGGAAGAATACCTTAAACCTGGAGAGTTAAGACCCGTGTAATGGGTACCATGCAATATGACTTCAAAGGGTCTTCATTTGCTCACCGAACCTCTCCAATCCTATCACTGCTGCGTTTATGCCCCTGTACACATGCTTGATTCTCTTTCGGAGACATAGCAATCCATAGGTTTTACGATACTTACTAGTCAGGTACATTCTTAGGCGTTTAATATGCGGTGTTGAGTCCATTTCGTTGAGCAAGGAGTAGCTCTTGTCTATTCCATATTTGACTTAAGGAACTTTATCTGTGCTCATTTCAATCTCTGGTTTTATGCAGCACCCCAACTCACCTTTACCCTTAAGCAAGCATAAGTTGGTTTTCTAAATTTGAGACCCTGTTCTGTTCTGTAATTCAGTTCCTGTGTAGCCAAGTTTACATTCCGTGTATTACTGATATCTTATGATGTTTCTTTTTCTGTGTGACTTACTTCAGTTAGAATCATCATACCTGAATCCACTCATTGTGCTGCTAAGGGCCTGATGACACAGATTTCATTGCTGAGTGATATTGCTTTGTAAGTAAATACCACAACTTCTTTATCCATTTTTCACTTTCTGCGATGTTGAACTTGTACTGTAAACGAGGTTCTTGTAAACAGAGCCGTTCCAAACTTTGGGGTGGCTGTGTCTTTTTGATTTCAGTTTCCCTAAGCTATAGGACCATAAGTGGAAGTGCCCTAGGCTCTGTTGCTTTGTTTTTTAGATGTTTCAGGAAACACCATACACTTCTCCCAAGTGTCTGTTGGCAATTTACATCCCGCCCATCAGCATAACAAGGCTCCCAGTTCTCAATGGCCTGTTGCCTTTCTGGATTTTACACTTTTTTCAGATGGCCCTTTTGACCGGGGGGAAGTGAGACTTCATTGTAGTGCAGATTTCCTTTGCAAGCTTGCTTGGTTGGCCAAAAAGGGCGTATGCGTTTTTTCCTGAATATATTCAGGAAAAAACGCATACGCCCTTTTTGGCCAAGTGCATCATTGTGGACGTTTTGCCTCTTTTCCTATGCTTTCAATGCAATTCCAGTCTACCTCCTGAAATCGGTTTCCTGCAATTCTGCCCCGCTTTCAAGTCCTCTTGGCAGCCTTACTTCAGTCTATTTTTGGACGATAGCTGTCATTTATAACTCTGCAGGTTTGTGAATTACAGTGCTCCTGAGCTCCTTTCTTCAACTCGCTTTCTTGTGACCTGGCCGCAACACCGCAGGATGGCTTCAGGCCCTAATCTGGTTCCGGCCCGGCCTGTTGAGCCTTTGGTTAATTCCTCTTCCTGGTGGGAAATGAGAGTTAAATTTGCCCGTCCAGACACCTCCAGCTAGCCTCTCATTGGTTCTCGCTATTCCTGTTCATCTTCCGCAGAAATTGCAAGCTGGGCCAAACAGGATGTTAAAGGGACTGACTCTCCAAGTGGGGAGAGTGTTAGTAAAGCGCCTGGAATGTTGCACCCGAGTACCAGGGGAGGAAAACTGAGACATATTTGAACACGTCTCCCGATCACATGGTTGATCATACTCTAGGTTCCACATGCATGTTTTAGCTGAAGGAAGAATACCTTAAACCTGGGTAGTTGAAACCCGTGTAATGGGTACCATGCAATATGACTTCAAAGGGTCTTCATTTGCTCACCGAACCTCTCCAATCCTATCACTGCTGCGTTTATGCCCCTGTACACATGCTTGATTCTCTTTCGGAGACATAGCAATCCATAGGTTTTAAGATACTTACTAGTCAGGTACATTCTTAGGCGTTTAATATGGGGTGTTGAGTCCATTTCGTTGAGCAAGGAGTAGCTCTTGTCTATTCCATATTTGGCTTAAGGAACTTTATCTGTGCTCATTTCAATCTCTGGTTTTATGCCGCACCCCAACTCACCTTTCCCCTTAAGCAAGCATAAGTTGGTTTTCTAAATTTGAGACCCTGTTCTGTTTTGGAATGCAGTTCCTGTGTAGCCAAGTTTACATTCCGTGTATTAGTGATATCTTATGATGTTTCTTTTTCTGTGTGACTTATTTCAGTTAGAATCATCGTACCTGAATCCACTCATTATGCTGCTACGGGCCTGATGACATAGATTTCATTGCTGAGTGATACTGCATTGTACGTAAGTACCACAAGTTCTTTATCCATTTTTCACTTTCTGCGATGTTGAACTTGTACTGTAAACGAGGTTCTTGTAAACAGAGCCGTTCCAAACTTTGGGGTGGCTGTGTCTTTTTGATTTTAATTTCCCTAAGCTATAGGACCATAAGTGGAAGTGCCCTAGGCTCTGTTGCTTTGTTTTTTAGATGTTTCAGGAAACACCATACACTTCTCCCAAGTGTCTGTTGGCAATTTACATCCCGCCCATCAGCATAACAAGGCTCCCAGTTCTCAATGGCCTGTTGCCTTTCTGGATTTTACACTTTTTTCAGATGGCCCTTTTGACCGGGGGGAAGTGAGACTTCATTGTAGTGCAGATTTCCTTTGCAAGCTTGCTTGTTTGGCCAAAAAGGGCGTATGCGTTTTTTCCTGAATATATTCAGGAAAAAACGCATACGCCCTTTTTGGCCAAGTGCATCATTGTGGACGTTCTGCCTCTTTTCCTATGCTTTCAATGCAATTCCAGTCTACCTCCTGAAATCGGTTTCCTGCAATTCTGCCCCGCTTTCAAGTCCTCTTGGCAGCCTTACTTCAGTCTATTTTTGGACGATAGCTGTCATTTATAACTCTGCAGGTTTGTGAATTACAGTGCTCCTGAGCTCCTTTCTTCAACTCCTTTCTTGTGACCTGGCCGCAACACCGCAGGATGGCTTCAGGCCCTAATCTGGTTCCGGCCCGGCATGCTGAGCCTTTGGTTAATTCCTCTTCCTGGTGGGAAATGAGAGTTAAATTTGCCCGTCCAGACACCTCCAGCTAGTCTCTCATTGGTTCTCGCTATTCCTGTTCATCTTCCGCAGAAATTGCAAACTGGGCCAAACAGGAGGTTAAAGGGACTGACTCTCCAAGTGGGGAGAGTGTTAGTAAAGCATCTGGAATGTTGCACCCGAGTACCAGGGGAGGAAAACTGAGACATATTTGAACACGTCTCCCGATCACATGGTTGATCATACTCTAGGTTCCATATGCATGTTTTAGCTGAAGGAAGAATACCTTAAACCTGGGTAGTTGAAACCCGTGGAATGGGTACCATGCAATATGACTTCAAAGGGTCTTCATTTGCTCACCGAACCTCTCCAATCCTATCACTGCTGCGTTTATGCCCCTGTACACATGCTTGATTCTCTTTCGGAGACATAGCAATCCATAGGTTTTAAGATACTTACAAGTCAGGTACATTCTTAGGCGTTTAATATGCGGTGTTGAGTCCAGTTCGTTGAGCAAGGAGTAGCTCTTGTCTATTCCATATTTGGCTTAAGGAACTTTATCTGTGCTCATTTCAATCTCTGGTTTTATGCAGCACCCCAACTCACCTTTACCCTTAAGCAAGCATAAGTTGTTTTTCTAAATTTGAGACCCTGTTCTATTCTGTAATTCAGTTCCTGTGTAGCCAAGTTTCCATTCCGTGTATTACTGATATCTTATGATGTTTCTTTTTCTGTGTGACTTATTTCAGTTAGAATCATCATACCTGAATCCACTCATTGTGCTGCTAAGGGCCTGATGACATAGATTTCATTGCTGAGTGATATTGCTTTGTAAGTGAATACCACAACTTCTTTATCCATTTTTCACTTTCTGCGATGTTGAACTTGTACTGTAAACGAGGTTCTTGTAAACAGAGCCGTTCCAAACTTTGGGGTGGCTGTGTCTTTTTGATTTTAATTTCCCTAAGCTATAGGACCATAAGTGGAAGTGCCCTAGGCTCTGTTGCTTTGTTTTTTAGATGTTTCAGGAAACACCATACACTTCTCCCAAGTGTCTGTTGGCAATTTACATCCCGCCCATCAGCATAACAAGGCTCCCAGTTCTCAATGGCCTGTTGCCTTTCTGGATTTTACACTTTTTTCAGATGGCCCTTTTGACCGGGGGGAAGTGAGACTTCATTGTAGTGCAGATTTCCTTTGCAAGCTTGCTTGGTTGGCCAAAAAGGGCGTATGCGTTTTTTCCTGAATATATTCAGGAAAAAACGCATACGCCCTTTTTGGCCAAGTGCATCATTGTGGACGTTCTGCCTCTTTTCCTATGCTTTCAATGCAATTCCAGTCTACCTCCTGAAATCGGTTTCCTGCAATTCTGCCCCGCTTTCAAGTCCTCTTGGCAGCCTTACTTCAGTCTATTTTTGGACGATAGCTGTCATTTATAACTCTGCAGGTTTGTGAATTACAGTGCTCCTGAGCTCCTTTCTTCAACTCGCTTTCTTGTGACCTGGCCGCAAAACCGCAGGATGGCTTCAGGCCCTAATCTGGTTCCGGCCCGGCCTGCTGAGCCTTTGGTTAATTCCTCTTCCTGGTGGGAAATGAGAGTTAAATTTGCCCGTCCAGACACCTCCAGCTAGCCTCTCATTGGTTCTCGCTATTCCTGTTCATCTTCCGCAGAAATTGCAAACTGGGCCAAACAGGATGTTAAAGGGACTGACTCTCCAAGTGGGGAGAGTGTTAGTAAAGCGTCTGGAATGTTGCACCCGAGTACCAGGGGAGGAAAACTGAGACATATTTGAACACGTCTCCCGATCACATGGTTGATCATACTCTAGGTTCCACATGCATGTTTTAGCTGAAGGAAGAATACCTTAAACCTGGGTAGTTGAAACCCGTGGAATGGGTACCATGCAATATGACTTCAAAGGGTCTTCATTTGCTCACCGAACCTCTCCAATCCTATCACTGCTGCGTTTATGCCCCTGTACACATGCTTGATTCTCTTTCGGAGACATAGCAATCCATAGGTTTTAAGATACTTACTAGTCAGGTACATTCTTAGGCGTTTAATATGGGGTGTTGAGTCCATTTCGTTGAGCAAGGAGTAGCTCTTGTCTATTCCATATTTGGCTTAAGGAACTTTATCTGTGCTCATTTCAATCTCTGGTTTTATGCAGCACCCCAACTCACCTTTCCCCTTAAGCAAGCATAAGTTGGTTTTCTAAATTTGAGACCCTGTTCTGTTCTGTAATTCAGTTCCTGTGTAGCCAAGTTTACATTCCGTGTATTACTGATATCTTATGATGTTTCTTTTTCTGTGTGACTTATTTCAGTTAGAATCATCATACCTGAATCCACTCATTGTGCTGCTAAGGGCCTGATGACATAGATTTCATTGCTGAGTGATATTGCTTTGTAAGTGAATACCACAACTTCTTTATCCATTTTTCACTTTCTGCGATGTTGAACTTGTACTGTAAACGAGGTTCTTGTAAACAGAGCCGTTCCAAACTTTGGGGTGGCTGTGTCTTTTTGATTTTAATTTCCCTAAGCTATAGGACCATAAGTGGAAGTGCCCTAGTCTCTGTTGCTTTGTTTTTTAGATGTTTCAGGAAACACCATACACTTCTCCCAAGTGTCTGTTGGCAATTTCCATCCCGCCCATCAGCATAACAAGGCTCCCAGTTCTCAATGGCCTGTTGCCTTTCTGGATTTTACACTTTTTTCAGATGGCCCTTTTGACCGTGGGGAAGTGAGACTTCATTGTAGTGCAGATTTCCTTTGCAAGCTTGCTTGGTTGGCCAAAAAGGGCGTATGCGTTTTTTCCTGAATATATTCAGGAAAAAACGCATACGCCCTTTTTGGCCAAGTGCATCATTGTGGACGTTCTGCCTCTTTTCCTATGCTTTCAATGCAATTCCAGTCTACCTCCTGAAATCGGTTTCCTGCAATTCTGCCCCGCTTTCAAGTCCTCTTGGCAGCCTTACTTCAGTCTATTTTTGGACGATAGCTGTCATTTATAACTCTGCAGGTTTGTGAATTACAGTGCTCCTGAACTCCTTTCTTCAACTCGTTTCTTGTGACCTGGCCGCAACACCGCAGGATGGCTTCAGGCCCTAATCTGGTTCCGGCCCGGCCTGCTGAGCCTTTGGTTAATTCCTCTTCCTGGTGGGAAATGAGAGTTAAATTTGCCCGTCCAGACACCTCCAGCTAGCCTCTCATTGGTTCTCGCTATTCCTGTTCATCTTCCGCAGAAATTGCAAACTGGGCCAAACAGGATGTTAAAGGGACTGACTCTCCAAGTGGGGAGAGTGTTAGTAAAGCGTCTGGAATGTTGCACCCGAGTACCAGGGGAGGAAAACTGAGACATATTTGAACACGTCTCCCGATCACATGGTTGATCATACTCTAGGTTCCACATGCATGTTTTAGCTGAAGGAAGAATACCTTAAACCTGTGTAGTTGAAACCCGTGGAATGGGTACCATGCAATATGACTTCAAAAGGTCTTCATTTGCTCACCGAACCTCTCCAATCCTATCACTGCTGCGTTTATGCCCCTGTACACATGCTTGATTCTCTTTCGGAGACATAGCAATCCATAGGTTTTAAGATACTTACAAGTCAGGTACATTCTTAGGCGTTTAATATGGGGTGTTGAGTCCATTTCGTTGAGCAAGGAGTAGCTCTTGTCTATTCCATATTTGGCTTAAGGAACTTTATCTGTGCTCATTTCAATCTCTGGTTTTATGCAGCACCCCAACTCACCTTTACCCTTAAGCAAGAATAAGTTGGTTTTCTAAATTTGAGACCCTGTTCTGTTCTGTAATTCAGTTCCTGTGTAGCCAAGTTTACATTCCGTGTATTACTGATATCTTATGATGTTTCTTTTTCTGTGTGACTTATTTCAGTTAGAATCATCATACCTGAATCCACTCATTGTGCTGCTAAGGGCCTGATGACACAGATTTCATTGCTGAGTGATATTGCTTTGTAAGTAAATACCACAACTTCTTTATCCATTTTTCATTTTCTGCGATGTTGAACTTGTACTGTAAACGAGGTTCTTGTAAACAGAGGCGTCCCAAACTTTGGGGTGGCTGTGTCTTTTTGATTTTAATTTCCCTAAGCTATAGGACCATAAGTGGAAGTGCCCTAGGTTCTGTTGCTTTGTTTTTTAGATGTTTCAGGAAACACCATACACTTCTCCCGAGTGTCTGTTGGCAATTTCCATCCCGCCCATCAGCATAACAAGGCTCCCAGTTCTCCATGGCCTGTCCTGCCTTTCTGGATTTTACACTTTTTTCAGATGGCCCTTTTGACCGGGGGGAAGTGAGACTTCATTGTAGTGCAGATTTCCTTTGCAAGCTTGCTTGGTTGGCCAAAAAGGGCGTATGCGTTTTTTCCTGAATATATTCAGGAAAAAATGCATACGCCCTTCTTGGCCAAGTGCATCATTGTGGACGTTCTGCCTCTTTTCCTATGCTTTCAATGCAATTCCAGTCTACCTCCTGAAATCGGTTTCCTGCAATTCTGCCCCGCATTCAAGTCCTCTTGGCAGCCTTACTTCAGTCTATTTTTGGACGATAGCTGTCATTTATAACTCTGCAGGTTTGTGAATTACAGTGCTCCTGAGCTCCTTTCTTCAACTCGCTTTCTTTTGAGCTGGCCACAACACCGCAGGATGGCTTCAGGCCCTAATCTGGTTCCTGTACGGCACGCTGAGCCTTTGGTTATTTCCTCTTCCTGGTGGGAAATGAGAGTTAAATTTGCCCGTCCAGACACCTCCAGCTAGCCTCTCATTGGTTCTCGCTATTCCTGTTCATCTTCCGCAGAAATTGCAAACTGGGCCAAACAGGATGTTAAAGGGACTGACTCTCCAAGTGGGGAGAGTGTTAGTAAAGCGTCTGGAATGTTGCACCCGAGTACCAGGGGAGGAAAACTGAGACATATTTGAACACGTCTCCCGATCACATGGTTGATCATACTCTAGGTTCCACATGCATGTTTTAGCTGAAGGAAGAATACCTTAAACCTGGGTAGTTGAAACCCGTGGAATGGGTACCATGCAATATGACTTCAAAGGGTCTTCATTTGCTCACCGAACCTCTCCAATCTTATCACTGCTGCGTTTATGCCCCTGTACACATGCTTGATTCTCTTTCGGAGACATAGCAATCCATAGGTTTTAAGATACTTACTAGTCAGGTACATTCTTAGGCGTTTAATATGGGGTGTTGACTCCATTTCGTTGAGCAAGGAGTAGCTCTTGTCTATTCCATATTTGGCTTAAGGAACTTTATCTGTGCTCATTTCAATCTCTGTTTTTATGCAGCACCCCAACTCACCTTTACCCTTAAGCAAGAATAAGTTGGTTTTCTAAATTTGAGACCCTGTTCTGTTCTGTAATTCAGTTCCTGTGTAGCCAAGTTTACATTCCGTGTATTACTGATATCTTATGATGTTTCTTTTTCTGTGTGACTTATTTCAGTTAGAATCATCATACCTGAATCCACTCATTGTGCTGCTAAGGGCCTGATGACACAGATTTCATTGCTGAGTGATATTGCTTTGTAAGTAAATACCACAACTTCTTTATCCATTTTTCATTTTCTGCGATGTTGAACTTGTACTGTAAACGAGGTTCTTGTAAACAGAGGCGTCCCAAACTTTGGGGTGGCTGTGTCTTTTTGATTTTAATTTCCCTAAGCTATAGGACCATAAGTGGAAGTGCCCTAGGTTCTGTTGCTTTGTTTTTTAGATGTTTCAGGAAACACCATACACTTCTCCCGAGTGTCTTTTGGCAATTTCCATCCCGCCCATCAGCATAACAAGGCTCCCAGTTCTCCATGGCCTGTCCTGCCTTTCTGGATTTTACACTTTTTTCAGATGGCCCTTTTGACCGGGGGGAAGTGAGACTTCATTGTAGTGCAGATTTCCTTTGCAAGCTTGCTTGGTTGGCCAAAAAGGGCGTATGCGTTTTTTCCTGAATATATTCAGGAAAAAACGCATACGCCCTTCTTGGCCAAGTGCATCATTGTGGACGTTCTGCCTCTTTTCCTATGCTTTCAATGCAATTCCAGTCTACCTCCTGAAATCGGTTTCCTGCAATTCTGCCCCGCTTTCAAGTCCTCTTGGCAGCCTTACTTCAGTCTATTTTTGGACGATAGCTGTCATTTATAACTCTGCAGGTTTGTGAATTACAGTGCCCCTGAGCTCCTTTCTTCAACTCGCTTTCTTGTGACCTGGCCGCAACACCGCAGGATGGCTTCAGGCCCTAATCTGGTTCCGGCACGGCACGCTGAGCCTTTGGTTAATTCCTCTTCCTGGTGGGAAATGAGAGTTAAATTTGCCCGTCCAGACACCTCCAGCTAGTCTCTCATTGGTTCTCGCTATTCCTGTTCATCTTCCGCAGAAATTGCAAACTGGGCCAAACAGGAGGTTAAAGGCGCTGACTCTCCAAGTGGGGAGAGTGTTAGTAAAGCGTCTGGAATGTTGCACCCGAGTACCAGGGGAGGAAAACTGAGACATATTTGAACACGTCTCCCGATCACATGGTTGATCATACTTGGGTTCCACATGCATGTTTTAGCTGAAGGAAGAATACCTTAAACCTGGAGAGTTAAGACCCGTGTAATGGGTACCATGCAATATGACTTCAAAGGGTCTTCATTTGCTCACCGAACCTCTCCAATCCTATCACTGCTGCGTTTATGCCCCTGTACACATGCTTGATTCTCTTTCGGAGACATAGCAATCCATAGGTTTTAAGATACTTACTAGTCAGGTACATTCTTAGGCGTTTAATATGCGGTGTTGAGTCCATTTCGTTGAGCAAGGAGTAGCTCTTGTCTATTCCATATTTGACTTAAGGAACTTTATCTGTGCTCATTTCAATCTCTGGTTTTATGCAGCACCCCAACTCACCTTTACCCTTAAGCAAGCATAAGTTGGTTTTCTAAATTTGAGACCCTGTTCTGTTCTGTAATTCAGTTCCTGTGTAGCCAAGTTTACATTCCGTGTATTACTGATATTTTATGATGATTCTTTTTCTGTGTGACTTACTTCAGTTAGAATCATCATACCTGAATCCACTCATTGTGCTGCTAAGGGCCTGATGACATAGATTTCATTGCTGAGTGATATTGCTTTGTAAGTAAATACCACAACTTCTTTATCCATTTTTCACTTTCTGCGATGTTGAACTTGTACTGTTAACGAGGTTCTTGTAAACAGAGGCGTCCCAAACTTTGGGGTGGCTGTGTCTTTTTGATTTTAATTTCCCTAAGCTATAGGACCATAAGTGGCAGTGCCCTAGGCTCTGTTGCTTTGTTTTTTAGATGTTTCAGGAAACACCATACACTTCTCCCGAGTGTCTGTTGGCAATTTACATCCCGCCCATCAGCATAACAAGGCTCCCAGTTCTCCATGGCCTGTCCTGCCTTTCTGGATTTTACACTTTTTTCAGATGGCCCTTTTGACCGGGGGGAAGTGAGACTTCATTGTAGTGCAGATTTCCTTTGCAAGCTTGCTTGGTTGGCCAAAAAGGGCGTATGCGTTTTTTCCTGAATATATTCAGGAAAAAACGCATACGCCCTTTTTGGCCAAGTGCATCATTGTGGACGTTCTGCCTCTTTTCCTATGCTTTGAATGCAATTCCAGTCTACCTCCTGAAATCGGTTTCCTGCAATTCTGCCCCTCTTTCAAGTCCTCTTGGCAGCCTTTCTTCAGTCTATTTTTGGACGATAGCTGTCATTTATAACTCTGCAGGTTTGTGAATTACAGTGCCCCTGAGCTCCTTTCTTCAACTCGCTTTCTTGTGACCTGGCCGCAACACCGCAGGATGGCTTCAGGCCCTAATCTGGTTCCGGCCCGGCATGATGAGCCTTTGGTTAATTCCTCTTCCTGGTGGGAAATGAGAGTTAAATTTGCCCGTCCAGACACCTCCAGCTAGCCTCTCAATGGTTCTCTGTATTCCTGTTCATCTTCCGCAGAAATTGCAAACTGGGCCAAACAGGAGGTTAAAGGGACTGACTCTCCAAGTGGGGAGAGTGTTAGTAAAGCGTCTGGAATGTTGCACCCGAGTGCCAGGGGAGGAAAACTGAGACATATTTGAACACGTCTCCCGTTCACATGGTTGATCATACTTGGGTTCCACATGCATGTTTTAGCTGAAGGAAGAATACCTTAAACCTGGAGAGTTAAGACCCGTGTAATGGGTACCATGCAATATGACTTCAAAGGGTCTTCATTTGCTCACCGAACCTCTCCAATCCTATCACTGCTGCGTTTATGCCTCTGTACACATGCTTGATTCTCTTTCGGAGACATAGCAATCCATAGGTTTTAAGATACTTACTAGTCAGGTACATTCTTAGGCGTTTAATATGCGGTGTTGAGTCCATTTTGTTGAGCAAGGAGTAGCTCCTGTCTATTCCATATTTGACTTAAGGAACTTTATCTGTGCTCATTTCAATCTCTGGTTTTATGCAGCACCCCAACTCACCTTTACCCTTAAGCAAGCATAAGTTGGTTTTCTAAATTTGAGACCCTGTTCTGTTCTGTAATTCAGTTCCTGTGTAGCCAAGTTTACATTCCGTGTATTACTGATATCTTATGATGTTTCTTTTTCTGTGTGACTTATTTCAGTTAGAATCATCATACCTGAATCCACTCATTGTGATGCTAAGGGCCTGATGACATAGATTTCATTGCTGAGTGATATTGCTTTGTAAGTAAATACCACAACTTCTTTATCCATTTTTCACTTTCTGCGATGTTGAACTTGTACTGTAAACGAGGTTCTTGTAAACAGAGGCGTCCCAAACTTTGGGGTGGCTGTGTCTTTTTGATTTTAATTTCCCTAAGCTATAGGACCATAAGTGGCAGTGCCCTAGGCTCTGTTGCTTTGTTTTTTAGATGTTTCAGGAAACACCATACACTTCTCCCGAGTGTCTGTTGGCAATTTACATCCCGCCCATCAGCATAACAAGGCTCCCAGTTCTCCATGGCCTGTCCTGCCTTTCTGGATTTTACACTTTTTTCAGATGGCCCTTTTGACCGGGGGGAAGTGAGACTTCATTGTAGTGCAGATTTCCTTTGCAAGCTTGCTTGGTTGGCCAAAAAGGGCGTATGCGTTTTTTCCTGAATATATTCAGGAAAAAACGCATACGCCCTTTTTGGCCAAGTGCATCATTGTGGACGTTCTGCCTCTTTTCCTATGCTTTCAATGCAATTCCAGTCTACCTCCTGAAATCGGTTTCCTGCAATTCTGCCCCGCTTTCAAGTCCTCTTGGCAGCCTTACTTCAGTCTATTTTTGGACGATAGCTGTCATTTATAACTCTGCAGGTTTGTGAATTACAGTGCCCCTGAGCTCCTTTCTTCAACTCGCTTTCTTGTGACCTGGCCGCAACACCGCAGGATGGCTTCAGGCCCTAATCTGGTTCCGGCACGGCACGCTGAGCCTTTGGTTAATTCCTCTTCCTGGTGGGAAATGAGAGTTAAATTTGCCCGTCCAGACACCTCCAGCTAGTCTCTCATTGGTTCTCACTATTCCTGTTCATCTTCCGCAGAAATTGCAAACTGGGCCAAACAGGAGGTTAAAGGGACTGACTCTCCAAGTGGGGAGAGTGTTAGTAAAGCGTCTGGAATGTTGCACCCGAGTACCAGGGGAGGAAAACTGAGACATATTTGAACACGTCTCCCATTCACATGGTTGATCATACTTGGGTTCCACATGCATGTTTTAGCTGAAGGAAGAATATCTTAAACCTGGAAAGTTAAGACCCGTGTAATGGGTACCATGCAATATGACTTCAAAGGGTCTTCATTTGCTCACCGAACCTCTCCAATCCTATCACTGCTGTGTTTATGCCCCTGTACACATGCTTGATTCTCTTTCGGAGACATAGCAATCCATAGGTTTTAAGATACTTACTAGTCAGGTACATTCTTAGGCGTTTAATATGCGGTGTTGAGTCCATTTCGTTGAGCAAGGAGTAGCTCTTGTCTATTCCATATTTGACTTAAGGAACTTTATCTGTGCTCATTTCAATCTCTGGTTTTATGCAGCACCCCAACTCACCTTTACCCTTAAGCAAGCATAAGTTGGTTTTCTAAATTTGAGACCCTTTTCTGTTCTGTAATTCAGTTCCTGTGTAGCCAAGTTTACATTCCGTGTATTACTGATATCTTATGATGTTTCTTTTTCTGTGTGACTTACTTCAGTTAGAATCATCATACCTGAATCCACTCATTGTGCTGCTAAGGGCCTGATGACACAGATTTCATTGCTGAGTGATATTGCTTTGTAAGTAAATACCACAACTTCTTTATCCATTTTTCACTTTCTGCGATGTTGAACTTGTACTGTAAACGAGGTTCTTGTAAACAGAGCCGTTCCAAACTTTGGGGTGGCTGTGTCTTTTTGATTTTAATTTCCCTAAGCTATAGGACCATAAGTGGAAGTGCCCTAGGTTCTGTTGCTTTGTTTTTTAGATGTTTCAGGAAACACCATACACTTCTCCCGAATGGTTGTTGGCAATTTACATCCCGCCCATCAGCATAACAAGGCTCCCAGTTCTCCATGACCTGTCCTGCCTTTCTGGATTTTACACTTTTTTCAGATGGCCCTTTTGACCGGGGGGAAGTGAGACTTCATTGTAGTGCAGATTTGCTTTGCAAGCTTGCTTGGTTGGCCAAAAAGGGCGTATGCGTTTTTTCCTGAATATATTCAGGAAAAAACGCATACGCCCTTTTTGGCCAAGTGCATCATTGTGGACGTTCTGCCTCTTTTCCTATGCTTTCAATGCAATTCCAGTCTACCTCCTGAAATCGGTTTCCTGCAATTCTGCCCCGCTTTCAAGTCCTCTTGGCAGCCTTACTTCAGTCTATTTTTGGATGATAGCTGTCATTTATAACTCTGCCGGTTTGTGAATTACAGTGCCCCTGAGCTCCTTTCTTCAACTCGCTTTCTTTTGAGCTGGCCGCAACACCGCAGGATGGCTTCAGGCCCTAATCTGGTTCCGGTACGGCACGCTGAGCCTTTGGTTATTTCCTCTTCCTGGTGGGAAATGAGAGTTAAATTTGCCCGTCCAGACACCTCCAGCTAGCCTCTCATTGGTTCTCGCTATTCCTGTTCATCTTCCGCAGAAATTGCAAACTGGGCCAAACAGGAGGTTAAAGGCGCTGACTCTCCAAGTGGGGAGAGTGTTAGTAAAGCGTCTGGAATGTTGCACCCGAGTACCAGGGGAGGAAACCTGAGACATATTTGAACACGTCTCCCGATCACATGGTTGATCATACTCTAGGTTCCACATGCATGTTTTAGCTGAAGGAAGAATACCTTAAACATGGGTAGTTGAAACCCGGGGAATGGGTACCATGCAATATGACTTCAAAGGGTCTTCATTTGCTCACCGAACCTCTCCAATCCTATCACTGCTGCGTTTATGGCCCTGTACACATGCTTGATTCTCTTTCGGAGACATAGCAATCCATAGGTTTTAAGATACTTACAAGTCAGGTACATTCTTAGGCGTTTAATATGCGGTGTTGAGTCCATTTCGTTGAGCAAGGAGTAGCTCTTGTCTATTCCATATTTGGCTAAAGGAACTTTATCTGTGCTCATTTCAATCTCTGGTTTTATGCAGCACCCCAACTCACCTTTCCCCTTAAGCAAGCATAAGTTGTTTTTCTAAATTTGAGGCCCTGTTCTGTTCTGTAATTCAGTTCCTGTGTAGCCAAGTTTCCATTCCGTGTATTACTGATATCTTATGATGTTTCTTTTTCTGTGTGACTTATTTCAGTTAGAATCATCATACCTGAATCCACTCATTGTGCTGCTAAGGGCCTGATGACATAGATTTCATTGCTGAGTGATATTGCTTTGTAAGTAAATACCACAACTTCTTTATCCATTTTTCACTTTCTGCGATGTTGAACTTGTACTGTAAACGAGGTTCTTGTAAACAGAGGCGTCCCAAACTTTGGGGTGGCTGTGTCTTTTTGATTTTAATTTCCCTAAGCTATAGGACCATAAGTGGAAGTGCCCTAGGCTCTGTTGCTTTGTTTTTTAGATGTTTCAGGAAACACCATACACTTCTCCCGAGTGTCTGTTGGCAATTTACATCCCGCCCATCAGCATAACAAGGCTCCCAGTTCTCCATGGCCTGTCCTGCCTTTCTGGATTTTACACTTTTTTCAGATGGCCCTTTTGACCGGGGGGAAGTGAGACTTCATTGTAGTGCAGATTTCCTTTGCAAGCTTGCTTGGTTGGCCAAAAAGGGCGTATGCGTTTTTTCCTGAATATATTGAGGAAAAAACGCATACGCCCTTTTTGGCCAAGTGCGTCATTGTGGACGTTCTGCCTCTTTTCCTATGCTTTCAATGCAATTCCAGTCTACCTCCTGAAATCGGTTTCCTGCAATTCTGCCCCGCTTTCAAGTCCTCTTGGCAGCCTTACTTCAGTCTATTTTTGGACGATAGCTGTCATTTATAACTCTGCAGGTTTGTGAATTACAGTGCCCCTGAGCTCCTTTCTTCAACTCGCTTTCTTTTGAGCTGGCCGCAACACCGCAGGATGGCTTCAGGCCCTAATCTGGTTCCGGCACGGCACGCTGAGCCTTTGGTTAATTCCTCTTCCTGGTGGGAAATGAGAGTTAAATTTGCCCGTCCAGACACCTCCAGCTAGCCTCTCATTGGTTCTCGCTATTCCTGTTCATCTTCCGCAGAAATTGCAAACTGGGCCAAACAGGAGGTTAAAGGGACTGACTCTCCAAGTGGGGAGAGTGTTAGTAAAGCGTCTGGAATGTTGCACCCGAGTACCAGGGGAGGAAAACTGAGACATATTTGAACACGTCTCCCAATCACATGGTTGATCATACTCTAGGTTCCACATGCATGTTTTAGCTGAAGGAAGAATACCTTAAACCTGGAGAGTTGAGACCCGTGTAATGGGTACCATGCAATATGACTTCAAAGGGTCTTCATTTGCTCACCGAACCTCTCCAATCCTATCACTGCTGCGTTTATTCCCCTGTACACACGCTTGATTCTCTTTTGGAGACATAGCAATCCATAGGTTTTAAGATACTTACTAGTCAGGTACATTCTTAGGGGTTTAATATGGGGTTTTGAGTCCATTTCGTTGAGCAAGGAGTAGCTCTTGTCTATTCCATATTTGGCTTAAGGAACTTTATCTGTGCTCATTTCAATCTCTGGTTTTATGCAGCACCCCAACTCACCTTTCCCCTTAAGCAAGCATAAGTTGGTTTTCTAAATTTGAGACCCTGTTCTGTTCTGGAATGCAGTTCCTGTGTAGCCAAGTTTACATTCCGTGTATTACTGATATCTTATGATGTTTCTTTTTCTGTGTGACTTATTTCAGTTAGAATCATCGTACCTGAATCCACTCATTATGCTGCTACAGGCCTGATGACATAGATTTCATTGCTGAGTGATACTGCATTGTACGTAAGTACCACAAGTTCTTTATCCATTTTTCACGTTCTGCGATGTTGAACTTGTACTGTAAACGAGGTTCTTGTAAACAGAGGCGTCCCAAACTTTGGGGTGGCTGTGTCTTTTTGATTTTAATTTCCCTAAGCTATAGGACCATAAGTGGCAGTGCCCTAGGCTCTGTTGCTTTGTTTTTTAGATGTTTCAGGAAACACCATACACTTCTCCCGAGTGTCTGTTGGCAATTTACATCCCGCCCATCAGCATAACAAGGCTCCCAGTTCTCCATGGCCTGTCCTGCCTTTCTGGATTTTACACTTTTTTCAGATGGCCCTTTTGACCGGGGGGAAGTGAGACTTCATTGTAGTGCAGATTTCCTTTGCAAGCTTGCTTGGTTGGCCAAAAAGGGCGTATGCGTTTTTTCCTGAATATATTCAGGAAAAAACGCATACGCCCTTTTTGGCCAAGTGCATCATTGTGGACGTTCTGCCTCTTTTCCTATGCTTTCAATGCAATTCCAGTCTACCTCCTGAAATCAGTTTCCTGCAATTCTGCCCCGCTTTCAAGTCCACTTGGCAGCCTTACTTCAGTCTATTTTTGGACGATAGCTGTCATTTATAACTCTGCAGGTTTGTGAATTACAGTGCCCCTGAGCTCCTTTCTTCAACTCGCTTTCTTTTGAGCTGGACGCAACACCGCAGGATGGCTTCAGGCCCTAATCTGGTTCCGGTACGGCACGCTGAGCCTTTGGTTATTTCCTCTTCCTGGTGGGAAATGAGAGTTAAATTTGCCCGTCCAGACACCTCCAGCTAGCCTCTCATTGGTTCTTGCTATTCCTGTTCATCTTCCGCAGAAATTGCAAACTGGGCCAAACAGGAGGTTAAAGGGACTGACTCTCCAAGTCGGGAGAGTGTTAGTAAAGCGTCTGGAATGTTGCACCCGAGTACCAGGGTACGAAAACTGACATATTTGAACACGTCTCCCAATCACATGGTTGATCATACTCTAGGTTCCACATGCATGTTTTAGCTGAAGGAAGAATACCTTAAACCTGGGTAGTTGAAACCCGTGGAATGGGTACCATGCAATATGACTTCAAAGGGTCTTCATTTGCTCACCGAACCTCTCCAATCCTATCACTGCTGCGTTTATGCCCCTGTACACATGCTTGATTCTCTTTCGGAGACATAGCAATCCATAGGTTTTAAGATACTTACTAGTCAGGTACATTCTTAGGCGTTTAATATGCGGTGTTGAGTCCATTTCGTTGAGCAAGGAGTAGCTCTTGTCTATTCCATATTTGGCTTAAGGAACTTTATCTGTGCTCATTTCAATCTCTGGTTTTATGCAGCACCCCAACTCACCTTTACCCTTAAGCAAGCATAAGTTGGTTTTCTAAATTTGAGTCCCTGTTCTGTTCTGTAATTCAGTTCCTGTGTAGCCAAGTTTACATTCCGTGTATTACTGATATCTTATGATGTTTCTTTTTCTGTGTGACTTATTTCAGTTAGAATCATCATACCTGAATCCACTCATTGTGCTGCTAAGGGCCTGATGACACAGATTTCATTGCTGAGTGATATTGCTTTGTAAGTAAATACCACAACTTCTTTATCCATTTTTCACTTTCTGCGATGTTGAACTTGTACTGTAAACGAGGTTCTTGTAAACAGAGCCGTTCCAAACTTTGGGGTGGCTGCGTCTTTTTGATTTTAATTTCCCTAAGCTATAGGACCATAAGTGGAAGTGCCCTAGGTTCTGTTGCTTTGTTTTTTAGATGTTTCAGGAAACACCATACACTTCACCCGAGTGGCTGCTGGCAATTTACATCCCGCCCATCAGCATAACAAGGCTCCCAGTTCTCCATGGCCTGTCCTGCCTTTCTGGATTTTACACTTTTTTCAGATGGCCCTTTTGACCGGGGGGAAGTGAGACTTCATTGTAGTGCAGATTTCCTTTGCAAGCTTGCTTGGTTGGCCAAAAAGGGCGTATGCGTTTTTTCCTGAATATATTCAGGAAAAAACGCATACGCCCTTTTTGGCCAAGTGCATCATTGTGGACGTTCTGCCTCTTTTCCTATGCTTTCAATGCAATTCCAGTCTACCTCCTGAAATCAGTTTCCTGCAATTCTGCCCCGCTTTCAAGTCCTCTTGGCAGCCTTACTTCAGTCTATTTTTGGACGATAGCTGTCATTTATAACTCTGCAGGTTTGTGAATTACAGTGCCCCTGAGGTCCTTTCTTCAACTTGCTTTCTTGTGACCTGGCCGCAACACCGCAGGATGGCTTCAGGCCCTAATCTGGTTCCGGCACGGCACGCTGAGCCTTTCATTATTTCCTTTTACTGGTGGGAAATGAGAGTTAAATTTGCCCGTCCAGACACCTCCAGCTAGTCTCTCATTGGTTCTCGCTATTCCTGTTCATCTTCCGCAGAAATTGCAAACTGGGCCAAACAGGAGGTTAAAGGCGCTGACTCTCCAAGTGGGGAGAGTGTTAGTAAAGCGTCTGGAATGTTGCACCCGAGTACCAGGGGAGGAAAACTGAGACATATTTGAACACGTCTCCCGTTCACATGGTTGATCATACTTGGGATCCACATGCATGTTTTAGCTGAAGGAAGAATACCTTAAACCTGGAGAGTTGAGACCCGTGTAATGGGTACCATGCAATATGACTTCAAAGGGTCTTCATTTGCTCACCGAACATCTCCAATCCTATCACTGCTGTGTTTATGCCCCTGTACACACGCTTGATTCTCTTTTGGAGACATAGCAATCCATAGGTTTTACGATACTTACTAGTCAGGTACATTCTTAGGCGTTTAATATGCGGTGTTGAGTCCATTTCGTTGAGCAAGGAGTAGCTCTTGTCTATTCCATATTTGACTTAAGGAACTTTATCTGTGCTCATTTCAATCTCTGGTTTTATGCAGCACCCCAACTCACCTTTACCCTTAAGCAAGCATAAGTTGGTTTTCTAAATTTGAGACCCTGTTCTGTTCTGTAATTCAGTTCCTGTGTAGCCAAGTTTCCATTCCGTGTATTACTGATATCTTATGATGTTTCTTTTTCTGTGTGACTTATTTCAGTTAGAATCATCATACCTGAATCCACTCATTGTGATGCTAAGGGCCTGATGACATAGATTTCATTGCTGAGTGATATTGCTTTGTAAGTAAATACCACAACTTCTTTATCCATTTTTCACTTTCTGCGATGTTGAACTTGTACTGTAAACGAGGTTCTTGTAAACAGAGGCGTCCCAAACTTTGGGGTGGCTGTGTCTTTTTGATTTTAATTTCCCTAAGCTATAGGACCATAAGTGGCAGTGCCCTAGGCTCTGTTGCTTTGTTTTTTAGATGTTTCAGGAAACACCATACACTTCTCCCGAGTGTCTGTTGGCAATTTACATCCCGCCCATCAGCATAACAAGGCTCCCAGTTCTCCATGGCCTGTCCTGCCTTTCTGGATTTTACACTTTTTTCAGATGGCCCTTTTGACCGGGGAGAAGTGAGACTTCATTGTAGTGCAGATTTCCTTTGCAAGCTTGCTTGGTTGGCCAAAAAGGGCGTATGCGTTTTTTCCTGAATATATTCAGGAAAAAACGCATACGCCCTTTTTGGCCAAGTGCATCATTGTGGACGTTCTGCCTCTTTTCCTATGCTTTCAATGCAATTCCAGTCTACCTCCTGAAATCGGTTTCCTGCAATTCTGCCCCGCTTTCAAGTCCTCTTGGCAGCCTTACTTCAGTCTATTTTTGGACGATAGCTGTCATTTATAACTCTGCAGGTTTGTGAATTACAGTGCCCCTGAGCTCCTTTCTTCAACTCGCTTTCTTTTGAGCTGGCCGCAACACCGCAGGATGGCTTCAGGCCCTAATGTGGTTCCGGCACGGCACGCTGAGCCTTTGGTTAATTCCTCTTCCTGGTGGGAAATGAGAGTTAAATTTGCCCGTCCAGACACCTCCAGCTAGCCTCTCATTGGTTCTCGCTATTCCTGTTCATCTTCCGCAGAAATTGCAAACTGGGCCAAACAGGAGGTTAAAGGGACTGACTCTCCAAGTGGGGAGAGTGTTAGTAAAGCGTCTGGAATGTTGCACCCGAGTACCAGGGGAGGAAAACTGAGACATATTTGAACACGTCTCCCAATCACATGGTTGATCATACTCTAGGTTCCACATGCATGTTTTAGCTGAAGGAAGAATACCTTAAACCTGGAGAGTTGAGACCCGTGTAATGGGTACCATGCAATATGACTTCAAAGGGTCTTCATTTGCTCACCGAACCTCTCCAATCCTATCACTGCTGCGTTTATTCCCCTGTACACACGCTTGATTCTCTTTTGGAGACATAGCAATCCATAGGTTTTAAGATACTTACTAGTCAGGTACATTCTTAGGGGTTTAATATGGGGTTTTGAGTCCATTTCGTTGAGCAAGGAGTAGCTCTTGTCTATTCCATATTTGGCTTAAGGAACTTTATCTGTGCTCATTTCAATCTCTGGTTTTATGCAGCACCCCAACTCACCTTTCCCCTTAAGCAAGCATAAGTTGGTTTTCTAAATTTGAGACCCTGTTCTGTTCTGGAATGCAGTTCCTGTGTAGCCAAGTTTACATTCCGTGTATTACTGATATCTTATGATGTTTCTTTTTCTGTGTGACTTATTTCAGTTAGAATCATCGTACCTGAATCCACTCATTATGCTGCTACAGGCCTGATGACATAGATTTCATTGCTGAGTGATACTGCATTGTACGTAAGTACCACAAGTTCTTTATCCATTTTTCACGTTCTGCGATGTTGAACTTGTACTGTAAACGAGGTTCTTGTAAACAGAGGCGTCCCAAACTTTGGGGTGGCTGTGTCTTTTTGATTTTAATTTCCCTAAGCTATAGGACCATAAGTGGCAGTGCCCTAGGCTCTGTTGCTTTGTTTTTTAGATGTTTCAGGAAACACCATACACTTCTCCCGAGTGTCTGTTGGCAATTTACATCCCGCCCATCAGCATAACAAGGCTCCCAGTTCTCCATGGCCTGTCCTGCCTTTCTGGATTTTACACTTTTTTCAGATGGCCCTTTTGACCGGGGGGAAGTGAGACTTCATTGTAGTGCAGATTTCCTTTGCAAGCTTGCTTGGTTGGCCAAAAAGGGCGTATGCGTTTTTTCCTGAATATATTCAGGAAAAAACGCATACGCCCTTTTTGGCCAAGTGCATCATTGTGGACGTTCTGCCTCTTTTCCTATGCTTTCAATGCAATTCCAGTCTACCTCCTGAAATCAGTTTCCTGCAATTCTGCCCCGCTTTCAAGTCCTCTTGGCAGCCTTACTTCAGTCTATTTTTGGACGATAGCTGTCATTTATAACTCTGCAGGTTTGTGAATTACAGTGCCCCTGAGCTCCTTTCTTCAACTCGCTTTCTTGTGACCTGGCCGCAACACCGCAGGATGGCTTCAGGCCCTAATCTGGTTCCGGTACGGCACGCTGAGCCTTTGGTTATTTCCTCTTCCTGGTGGGAAATGAGAGTTAAATTTGCCCGTCCAGACACCTCCAGCTAGCCTCTCATTGGTTCTTGCTATTCCTGTTCATCTTCCGCAGAAATTGCAAACTGGGCCAAACAGGAGGTTAAAGGGACTGACTCTCCAAGTCGGGAGAGTGTTAGTAAAGCGTCTGGAATGTTGCAGCCGAGTACCAGGGTACGAAAACTGACATATTTGAACACGTCTCCCGATCACATGGTTGATCATACTCTAGGTTCCACATGCATGTTTTAGCTGAAGTAAGAATACCTTAAACCTGGGTAGTTGAAACCCGTGGAATGGGTACCATGCAATATGACTTCAAAGGGTCTTCATTTGCTCACCGAACCTCTCCAATCCTATCACTGCTGCGTTTATGCCCCTGTACACATGCTTGATTCTCTTTCGGAGACATAGCAATCCATAGGTTTTAAGATACTTACTAGTCAGGTACATTCTTAGGCGTTTAATATGCGGTGTTGAGTCCATTTCGTTGAGCAAGGAGTAGCTCTTGTCTATTCCATATTTGACTTAAGGAACTTTATCTGTGCTCATTTCAATCTCTGGTTTTATGCAGCACCCCAACTCACCTTTACCCTTAAGCAAGCATAAGTTGGTTTTCTAAATTTGAGTCCCTGTTCTGTTCTGTAATTCAGTTCCTGTGTAGCCAAGTTTACATTCCGTGTATTACTGATATCTTATGATGTTTCTTTTTCTGTGTGACTTACTTCAGTTAGAATCATCATACCTGAATCCACTCATTGTGCTGCTAAGGGCCTGATGACACAGATTTCATTGCTGAGTGATATTGCTTTGTAAGTAAATACCACAACTTCTTTATCCATTTTTCACTTTCTGCGATGTTGAACTTGTACTGTAAACGAGGTTCTTGTAAACAGAGCCGTTCCAAACTTTGGGGTGGCTGTGTCTTTTTGATTTTAATTTCCCTAAGCTATAGGACCATAAGTGGAAGTGCCCTAGGTTCTGTTGCTTTGTTTTTTAGATGTTTCAGGAAACACCATACACTTCTCCCGAGTGTCTGTTGGCAATTTACATCCCGCCCATCAGCATAACAAGGCTCCCAGTTCTCCATGGCCTGTCCTGCCTTTCTGGATTTTACACTTTTTTCAGATGGCCCTTTTGACCGGGGGGAAGTGAGACTTCATTGTAGTGCAGATTTCCTTTGCAAGCTTGCTTGGTTGGCCAAAAAGGGCGTATGCGTTTTTTCCTGAATATATTCAGGAAAAAACGCATACGCCCTTTTTGGCCAAGTGCATCATTGTGGACGTTCTGCCTCTTTTCCTATGCTTTCAATGCAATTCCAGTCTACCTCCTGAAATCAGTTTCCTGCAATTCTGCCCCGCTTTCAAGTCCTCTTGGCAGCCTTACTTCAGTCTATTTTTGGACGATAGCTGTCATTTATAACTCTGCAGGTTTGTGAATTACAGTGCCCCTGAGCTCCTTTCTTCAACTCGCTTTCTTTTGAGCTGGCCGCAACACCGCAGGATGGCTTCAGGCCCTAATCTGGTTCCGGCATGGCACACTGAGCCTTTGGTTAATTCCTCTTCCTGGTGGGAAATGAGAGTTAAATTTGCCCGTCCAGACACCTCCAGCTAGCCTCTCATTGGTTCTTGCTATTCCTGTTCATCTTCCGCAGAAATTGCAAACTGGGCCAAACAGGAGGTTAAAGGGACTGACTGTCCAAGTCGGGAGAGTGTTAGTAAAGCGTCTGGAATGTTGCACCCGAGTACCAGGGTACGAAAACTGAGACATATTTGAACACGTCTCCCGATCACATGGTTGATCATACTCTAGGTTCCACATGCATGTTTTAGCTGAAGGAAGAATACCTTAAACCTGGGTAGTTGAAACCCGTGGAATGGGTACCATGCAATATGACTTCAAAGGGTCTTCATTTGCTCACCGAACCTCTCCAATCCTATCACTGCTGCGTTTATGCCCCTGTACACATGCTTGATTCTCTTTCGGAGACATAGCAATCCATAGGTTTTAAGATACTTACTAGTCAGGTACATTCTTAGGCGTTTAATATGCGGTGTTGAGTCCATTTCGTTGAGCAAGGAGTAGCTCTTGTCTATTCCATATTTGGCTTAAGGAACTTTATCTGTGCTCATTTCAATCTCTGGTTTTATGCAGCACCCCAACTCACCTTTACCCTTAAGCAAGCATAAGTTGGTTTTCTAAATTTGAGTCCCTGTTCTGTTCTGTAATTCAGTTCCTGTGTAGCCAAGTTTACATTCCATGTATTACTGATATCTTATGATGTTTCTTTTTCTGTGTGACTTACTTCAGTTAGAATCATCATACCTGAATCCACTCATTGTGCTGCTAAGGGCCTGATGACACAGATTTCATTGCTGAGTGATATTGCTTTGTAAGTAAATACCACAACTTCTTTATCCATTTTTCACTTTCTGCGATGTTGAACTTGTACTGTAAACGAGGTTCTTGTAAACAGAGCCGTTCCAAACTTTGGGGTGGCTGTGTCTTTTTGATTTTAATTTCCCTAAGCTATAGGACCATAAGTGGAAGTGCCCTAGGTTCTGTTGCTTTGTTTTTTAGATGTTTCAGGAAACACCATACACTTCTCCCGAGTGTCTGTTGGCAATTTACATCCCGCCCATCAGCATAACAAGGCTCCCAGTTCTCCATGGCCTGTCCTGCCTTTCTGGATTTTACACTTTTTTCAGATGGCCCTTTTGACCGGGGGGAAGTGAGACTTCATTGTAGTGCAGATTTCCTTTGCAAGCTTGCTTGGTTGGCCAAAAAGGGCGTATGCGTTTTTTCCTGAATATATTCAGGAAAAAACGCATACGCCCTTTTTGGCCAAGTGCATCATTGTGGACGTTCTGCCTCTTTTCCTATGCTTTCAATGCAATTCCAGTCTACCTCCTGAAATCGGTTTCCTGCAATTCTGCCCCGCTTTCAAGTCCTCTTGGCAGCCTTACTTCAGTCTATTTTTGGACGATAGCTGTCATTTATAACTCTGCAGGTTTGTGAATTACAGTGCCCCTGAGCTCCTTTCTTCAACTCGCTTTCTTGTGACCTGGCCGCAACACCGCAGGATGGCTTCAGGCCCTAATCTGGTTCCGGTACGGCACGCTGAGCCTTTGGTTATTTCCTCTTCCTGGTGGGAAATGAGAGTTAAATTTGCCCGTCCAGACACCTCCAGCTAGCCTCTCATTGGTTCTCGCTATTCCTGTTCATCTTCCGCAGAAATTGCAAACTGGGCCAAACAGGAGGTTAAAGGCGCTGACTCTCCAAGTGGGGAGAGTGTTAGTAAAGCGTCTGGAATGTTGCACCCGAGTACCAGGGGAGGAAAACTGAGACATATTTGAACACGTCTCCCGTTCACATGGTTGATCATACTTGGGTTCCACATGCATGTTTTAGCTGAAGGAAGAATACCTTAAACCTGGAGAGTTGAGACCCGTGAAATGGGTACCATGCAATATGACTTCAAAGGGTCTTCATTTGCTCAGCGGACCTCTCCAATCCTATCACTGCTGCATTTATGCCCCTGTACACATGCTTGATTCTCTTTCGGAGACATAGCAATCCATAGGTTTTACGATACTTACTAGTCAGGTACATTCTTAGGCGTTTAATATGCGGTGTTGAGTCCATTTCGTTGAGCAAGGAGTAGCTCTTGTCTATTCCATATTTGACCTAAGGAACTTTATCTGTGCTCATTTCAATCTCTGGTTTTATGCAGCACCCCAACTCACCTTTACCCTTAAGCAAGCATAAGTTGGTTTTCTAAATTTGAGACCCTGTTCTGTTCTGTAATTCAGTTCCTGTGTAGCCAAGTTTACATTCCGTGTATTACTGATATCTTATGATGTTTCTTTTTCTGTGTGACTTACTTCAGTTAGAATCATCATACCTGAATCCACTCATTGTGCTGCTAAGGGCCTGATGACACAGATTTCATTGCTGAGTGATATTGCTTTGTAAGTAAATACCACAACTTCTTTATCCATTTTTCACTTTCTGCGATGTTGAACTTGTACTGTAAACGAGGTTCTTGTAAACAGAGCCGTTCCAAACTTTGGGGTGGCTGTGTCTTTTTGATTTTAATTTCCCTAAGCTATAGGACCATAAGTGGAAGTGCCCTAGGTTCTGTTGCTTTGTTTTTTAGATGTTTCAGGAAACACCATACACTTCTCCCGAGTGGTTGTTGGCAATTTACATCCCGCCCATCAGCATAACAAGGCTCCCAGTTCTCCATGGCCTGTCCTGCCTTTCTGGATTTTACACTTTTTTCAGATGGCCCTTTTGACCGGGGGGAAGTGAGACTTCATTGTAGTGCAGATTTCCTTTGCAAGCTTGCTTGGTTGGCCAAAAAGGGCGTATGCGTTTTTTCCTGAATATATTCAGGAAAAAACGCATACGCCCTTTTTGGCCAAGTGCATCATTGTGGACGTTCTGCCTCTTTTCCTATGCTTTCAATGCAATTCCAGTCTACCTCCTGAAATCGGTTTCCTGCAATTCTGCCCCGCTTTCAAGTCCTCTTGGCAGCCTTACTTCAGTCTATTTTTGGACGATAGCTGTCATTTATAACTCTGCAGGTTTGTGAATTACAGTGCCCCTGAGCTCCTTTCTTCAACTCGCTTTCTTTTGAGCTGGCCGCAACACCGCAGAATGGCTTCAGGCCCTAATCTGGTTCCGGCACGGCACGCTCAGCCTTTGGTTATTTCCTCTTCCTGGTGGGAAATGAGAGTTAAATTTGCCCGTCCAGACACCTCCAGCTAGCCTCTCATTGGTTCTCGCTATTCCTGTTCATCTTCCGCAGAAGTTGCAAACTGGGCCAAACAGGAGGTTAAAGGGACTGACTCTCCAAGTGGGGAGAGTGTTAGTAAAGCGTCTGAAATGTTGCACCCGAGTACCAGGGGAGGAAAACTGAGACATATTTGAACACGTCTCCCGATCAAATGGTTGATCATACTCTAGGTTCCACATGCATGTTTTAGCTGAAGGAAGAATACCTTAAACCTGGGTAGTTGAAACCCGTGGAATGGGTACCATGCAATATGACTTCAAAGGGTCTTCATTTGCTCACCGAACCTCTCCAATCCTATCACTGCTGCGTTTATGCCTCTGTACACATGCTTGATTCTCTTTCGGAGACATAGCAATCCATAGGTTTTAAGATACTTACAAGTCAGGTACATTCTTAGGCGTTTAATATGCGGTGTTGAGTCCATTTCGTTGAGCAAGGAGTAGCTCTTGTCTATTCCATATTTGGCTTAAGGAACTTTATCTGTGCTCATTTCAATCTCTGGTTTTATGCAGCACCCCAACTCACCTTTACCCTTAAGCAAGCATAAGTTGTTTTTCTAAATTTGAGACCCTGTTCTGTTCTGTAATTCAGTTCCTGTGTAGCCAAGTTTCCATTCCGTGTATTACTGATATCTTATGATGTTTCTTTTTCTGTGTGACTTATTTCAGTTAGAATCATCATACCTGAATCCACTCATTGTGCTGCTAAGGGCCTGATGACATAGATTTCATTGCTGAGTGATATTGCTTTGTAAGTGAATACCACAACTTCTTTATCCATTTTTCACTTTCTGCGATGTTGAACTTGTACTGTAAACGAGGTTCTTGTAAACAGAGCCGTTCCAAACTTTGGGGTGGCTGTGTCTTTTTGATTTTAATTTCCCTAAGCTATAGGACCATAAGTGGCAGTGCCCTAGGCTCTGTTGCTTTGTTTTTTAGATGTTTCAGGAAACACCATACACTTCTCCCAAGTGTCTGTTGGCAATTTACATCCCGCCCATCAGCATAACAAGGCTCCCAGTTCTCAATTGCCTGTTGCCTTTCTGGATTTTACACTTTTTTCAGATGGCCCTTTTGACCGGGGGGAAGTGAGACTTCATTGTAGTGCAGATTTCCTTTGCAAGCTTGCTTGGTTGGCCAAAAAGGGCGTATGCGTTTTTTCCTGAATATATTCAGGAAAAAACGCATACGCCCTTTTTGGCCAAGTGCATCATTGTGGACGTTCTGCCTCTTTTCCTATGCTTTCAATGCAATTCCAGTCTACCTCCTGAAATCGGTTTCCTGCAATTCTGCCCCGCTTTCAAGTCCTCTTGGCAGCCTTACTTCAGTCTATTTTTGGACGATAGCTGTCATTTATAACTCTGCAGGTTTGTGAATTACAGTGCCCCTAAGCTCCTTTCTTCAACTCGCTTTCTTTTGAGCTGGCCGCAACACCGCAGGATGGCTTCAGGCCCTAATCTGGTTCCGGCACGGCACGCTCAGCCTTTGGTTATTTCCTCTTCCTGGTGGGAAATGAGAGTTAAATTTGCCCGTCCAGACACCTCCAGCTAGCCTCTCATTGGTTCTCGCTATTCCTGTTCATCTTCCGCAGAAATTGCAAACTGGGCCAAACAGGAGGTTAAAGGGACTGACTCTCCAAGTGGGGAGAGTGTTAGTAAAGCGTCTGGAATGTTGCACCCGAGTACCAGGGGAGGAAAACTGAGACATATTTGAACACGTCTCCCGATCAAATGGTTGATCATACTCTAGGTTCCACATGCATGTTTTAGCTGAAGGAAGAATACCTTAAACCTGGGTAGTTGAAACCCGTGGAATGGGTACCATGCAATATGATTTCAAAGGGTCTTCATTTGCTCACCGAACCTCTCCAATCCTATCACTGCTGCGTTTATGCCCCTGTACACATGCTTGATTCTCTTTCGGAGACATAGCAATCCATAGGTTTTAAGATACTTACAAGTCAGGTACATTCTTAGGCGTTTAATATGCGGTGTTGAGTCCATTTCGTTGAGCAAGGAGTAGCTCTTGTCTATTCCATATTTGGCTTAAGGAACTTTATCTGTGCTCATTTCAATCTCTGGTTTTATGCAGCACCCCAACTCACCTTTACCCTTAAGCAAGCATAAGTTGGTTTTCTAAATTTGAGACCCTGTTCTGTTCTGTAATTCAGTTCCTGTGTAGCCAAGTTTCCATTCCGTGTATTACTGATATCTTATGATGTTTCTTTTTCTGTGTGACTTATTTCAGTTAGAATCATCATACCTGAATCCACTCATTGTGCTGCTAAGTGCCTGATGACATAGATTTCATTGCTGAGTGATATTGCTTTGTAAGTGAATACCACAACTTCTTTATCCATTTTTCACTTTCTGCGATGTTGAACTTGTACTGTAAACGAGGTTCTTGTAAACAGAGCCGTTCCAAACTTTGGGGTGGCTGTGTCTTTTTGATTTTAATTTCCCTAAGCTATAGGACCATAAGTGGAAGTGCCCTAGGCTCTGTTGCTTTGTTTTTTAGATGTTTCAGGAAACACCATACACTTCTCCCAAGTGTCTGTTGGCAATTTACATCCCGCCCATCAGCATAACAAGGCTCCCAGTTCTCAATTGCCTGTTGCCTTTCTGGATTTTACACTTTTTTCAGATGGCCCTTTTGACCGGGGGGAAGTGAGACTTCATTGTAGTGCAGATTTCCTTTGCAAGCTTGCTTGGTTGGCCAAAAAGGGCGTATGCGTTTTTTCCTGAATATATTCAGGAAAAAACGCATACGCCCTTTTTGGCCAAGTGCATCATTGTGGACGTTCTGCCTCTTTTCCTATGCTTTCAATGCAATTCCAGTCTACCTCCTGAAATCGGTTTCCTGCAATTCTGCCCCGCTTTCAAGTCCTCTTGGCAGCCTTACTTCAGTCTATTTTTGGACGATAGCTGTCATTTATAACTCTGCAGGTTTGTGAATTACAGTGCCCCTGAGCTCCTTTCTTCAACTCGCTTTCTTTTGAGCTGGCCGCAACACCGCAGGATGGCTTCAGGCCCTAATCTGGTTCCGGCACGGCACGCTCAGCCTTTGGTTATTTCCTCTTCCTGGTGGGAAATGAGAGTTAAATTTGCCCGTCCAGACACCTCCAGCTAGCCTCTCATTGGTTCTCGCTATTCCTGTTCATCTTCCGCAGAAATTGCAAACTGGGCCAAACAGGAGGTTAAAGGGACTGACTCTCCAAGTGGGGAGAGTGTTAGTAAAGCGTCTGGAATGTTGCACCCGAGTACCAGGGGAGGAAAACTGAGACATATTTGAACACGTCTCCCGTTCACATGGTTGATCATACTTGGGTTCCACATGCATGTTTTAGCTGAAGGAAGAATACCTTAAACCTGGAGAGTTGAGACCCGTGTAATGGGTACCATGCAATATGACTTCAAAGGGTCTTCATTTGCTCACCGAACCTCTCCAATCCTATCACGGCTGCGTTTATGCCCCTGTACACATGCTTGATTCTCTTTTGGAGACATAGCAATCCATAGGTTTTCTGATACTTACTAGTCAGGTACATTCTTAGGCGTTTAATATGCGGTGTTGAGTCCATTTCGTTGAGCAAGGAGTAGCTCTTGTCTATTCCATATTTGACTTAAGGAACTTTATCTGTGCTCATTTCAATCTCTGGTTTTATGCAGCACCCCAACTCACCTTTACCCTTAAGCAAGCATAAGTTGGTTTTCTAAATTTGAGACCCTGTTCTGTTCTGTAATTCAGTTCCTGTGTAGCCAAGTTTACATTCCGTGTATTACTGATATCTTATGATGTTTCTTTTTCTGTGTGACTTACTTCAGTTAGAATCATCATACCTGAATCCACTCATTGTGCTGCTAAGGGCCTGATGACACAGATTTCATTGCTGAGTGATATTGCTTTGTAAGTAAATACCACAACTTCTTTATCCATTTTTCACTTTCTGCGATGTTGAACTTGTACTGTATACGAGGTTCTTGTAAACAGAGCCGTTCCAAACTTTGGGGTGGCTGTGTCTTTTTGATTTTAATTTCCCTAAGCTATAGGACCATAAGTGGAAGTGCCCTAGGTTCTGTTGCTTTGTTTTTTAGATGTTTCAGGAAACACCATACACTTCTCCCGAGTGGTTGTTGGCAATTTACATCCCGCCCATCAGCATAACAAGGCTCCCAGTTCTCCATGGCCTGTCCTGCCTTTCTGGATTTTACACTTTTTTCAGATGGCCCTTTTGACCGGGGGGAAGTGAGACTTCATTGTAGTGCAGATTTCCTTTGCAAGCTTGCTTGGTTGGCCAAAAAGGGCGTATGCGTTTTTTCCTGAATATATTCAGGAAAAAACGCATACGCCCTTTTTGGCCAAGTGCATCATTGTGGACGTTCTGCCTCTTTTCCTATGCTTGCAATGCAATTCCAGTCTACCTCCTGAAATCGGTTTCCTGCAATTCTGCCCCGCTTTCAAGTCCTCTTGGCAGCCTTACTTCAGTCTATTTTTGGACGATAGCTGTCATTTATAACTCTGCAGGTTTGTGAATTACAGTGCCCCTGAACTCCTTTCTTCAACTCGCTTTCTTTTGAGCTGGCCGCAACACCGCAGGATGGCTTCAGGCCCTAATCTGGTTCCGGCACGGCACGCTGAGCCTTTGGTTATTTCCTCTTCCTGGTGGGAAATGAGAGTTAAATTTGCCCGTCCAGACACCTCCAGCTAGCCTCTCATTGGTTCTCACTATTCCTGTTCATCTTCCGCAGAAATTGCAAACTGGGCCAAACAGGAGGTTAAAGGCGCTGACTCTCCAAGTGGGGAGAGTGTTAGTAAAGCGTCTGGAATGTTGCACCCGAGTACCAGGGGAGGAAAACTGAGACATATTTGAACACGTCTCCCGTTCACATGGTTGATCATACTTGGGTTCCACATGCATGTTTTAGCTGAAGGAAGAATACCTTAAACCTGGAGAGTTGAGACCCATGGAATGGGTACCATGCAATATGACTTCAAAGGGTCTTCATTTGCTCACCGAACCTCTCCAATCCTATCACTGCTGCGTTTATGCCCCTGTACACATGCTTGATTCTCTTTCGGAGACATAGCAATCCATAGGTTTTACGATACTTACTAGTCAGGTACATTCTTAGGCGTTTAATATGCGGTGTTGAGTCCATTTCGTTGAGCAAGGAGTAGCTCTTGTCTATTCCATATTTGGCTTAAGGAACTTTATCTGTGCTCATTTCAATCTCTGGTTTTATGCAGCACCCCAACTCACCTTTATCCTTAAGCAAGCATAAGTTGGTTTTCTAAATTTGAGACCCTGTTCTGTTCTGTAATTCAGTTCCTGTGTAGCCAAGTTTACATTCCGTGTATTACTGATATCTTATGATGTTTCTTTTTCTGTGTGACTTATTTCAGTTAGAATCAACATACCTGAATCCACTCATTGTGATGCTAAGGGCCTGATGACATAGATTTCATTGCTGAGTGATATTGCTTTGTAAGTAAATACCACAACTTCTTTATCCATTTTTCACTTTCTGCAATGTTGAACTTGTACTGTAAACGAGGTTCTTGTAAACAGAGGCGTCCCAAACTTTGGGGTGGCTGTGTCTTTTTGATTTTAATTTCCCTAAGCTATAGGACCATAAGTGGCAGTGCCCTAGGCTCTGTTGCTTTGTTTTTTAGATGTTTCAGGAAACACCATACACTTCTCCCGAGTGTCTGTTGGCAATTTACATCCCGCCCATCAGCATAACAAAGCTCCCAGTTCTCAATTGCCTGTTGCCTTTCTGGATTTTACACATTTTTCAGATGGCCCTTTTGACCGGGGGGAAGTGAGACTTCATTGTAGTGCAGATTTCCTTTGCAAGCTTGCTTGGTTGGCCAAAAAGGGCGTATGCGTTTTTTCCTGAATATATTCAGGAAAAAACGCATACGCCCTTTTTGGCCAAGTGCATCATTGTGGACGTTCTGCCTCTTTTCCTATGCTTTCAATGCAATTCCAGTCTACCTCCTGAAATCGGTTTCCTGCAATTCTGCCCCGCTTTCAAGTCCTCTTGGCAGCCTTACTTCAGTCTATTTTTGGACGATAGCTGTCATTTATAACTCTGCAGGTTTGTGAATTGCAGTGCCCCTGAGCTCCTTTCTTCAACTCGCTTTCTTGTGACCTGGCCGCAACACCGCAGGATGGCTTCAGGCCCTAATCTGGTTCCGGCCCGGCACGCTGAGCCTTTGGTTAATTCCTCTTCCTGGTGGGAAATGAGAGTTAAATTTGCCCGTCCAGACACCTCCAGCTAGCCTCTCATTGGTTCTCACTATTCCTGTTCATCTTCCGCAGAAATTGCAAACTGGGCCAAACAGGAGGTTAAAGGGACTGACTCTCCAAGTGGGGAGAGTGTTAGTAAAGCGTCTGGAATGTTGCACCTGAGTACCAGGGGAGGAAAACTGAGACATATTTGAACACGTCTCCCGATCAAATGGTTGATCATACTCTAGGTTCCACATGCATGTTTTAGCTGAAGGAAGAATACCTTAAACCTGGGTAGTTGAAACCCGTGGAATGGGTACCATGCAATATGACTTCAAAGGGTCTTCATTTGCTCACCGAACCTCTCCAATCCTATCACTGCTGCGTTTATGCCCCTGTACACATGCTTGATTCTCTTTCGGAGACATAGCAATCCATAGGTTTTAAGATACTTACAAGTCAGGTACATTCTTAGGCGTTTAATATGCGGTGTTGAGTCCATTTCGTTGAGCAAGGAGTAGCTCTTGTCTATTCCATATTTGGCTTAAGGAACTTTATCTGTGCTCATTTCAATCTCTGGTTTTATGCAGCACCCCAACTCACCTTTACCCTTAAGCAAGCATAAGTTGTTTTTCTAAATTTGAGACCCTGTTCTGTTCTGTAATTCAGTTCCTGTGTAGCCAAGTTTCCATTCCGTGTATTACTGATATCTTATGATGTTTCTTTTTCTGTGTGACTTATTTCAGTTAGAATCATCATACCTGAATCCACTCATTGTGCTGCTAAGGTCCTGATGACATAGATTTCATTGCTGAGTGATATTGCATTGTAAGTGAATACCACAACTTCTTTATCCATTTTTCACTTTCTGCGATGTTGAACTTGTACTGTACACGAGGTTCTTGTAAACAGAGCCGTTCCAAACTTTGGGGTGGCTGTGTCTTTTTGAGTTTAATTTCCCTAAGCTATAGGACCATAAGTGGAAGTGCCCTAGGCTCTGTTGCTTTGTTTTTTAGATGTTTCAGGAAACACCATACACTTCTCCCAAGTGTCTGTTGGCAATTTACATCCCGCCCATCAGCATAACAAGGCTCCCAGTTCTCAATTGCCTGTTGCCTTTCTGGATTTTACACTTTTTTCAGATGGCCCTTTTGACCGGGGGGAAGTGAGACTTCATTGTAGTGCAGATTTCCTTTGCAAGCTTGCTTGGTTGGCCAAAAAGGGCGTATGCTTTTTTTCCTGAATATATTCAGGAAAAAACGCATACGCCCTTTTTGGCCAAGTGCATCATTGTGGACGTTCTGCCTCTTTTCCTATGCTTTCAATGCAATTCCAGTCTACCTCCTGAAATCGGTTTCCTGCAATTCTGCCCCGCTTTCAAGTCCTCTTGGCAGCCTTACTTCAGTCTATTTTTGGACGATAGCTGTCATTTATAACTCTGCAGGTTTGTGAATTACAGTGCCCCTGAGCTCCTTTCTTCAACTCGCTTTCTTGTGACCTGGCCGCAACACCGCAGGATGGCTTCAGGCCCTAATCTGGTTCCGGCACGGCACGCTGAGCCTTTGGTTATTTCCTCTTCCTGGTGGGAAATGAGAGTTAAATTTGCCCGTCCGGACACCTCCAGCTAGTCTCTCATTGGTTCTCGCTATTCCTGTTCATCTTCCGCAGAAATTGCAAACTGGGCCAAACAGGAGGTTAAAGGCGCTGACTCTCCAAGTGGGGAGAGTGTTAGTAAAGCGTCTGGAATGTTGCACCCGAGTACCAGGGGAGGAAAACTGAGACATATTTGAACATGTCTCCCGTTCACATGGTTGATCATACTTGGGTTCCACATGCATGTTTTAGCTGAAGGAAGAATACCTTAAACCTGGAGAGTTAAGACCCGTGTAATGGGTACCATGCAATATGACTTCAAAGGGTCTTCATTTGCTCACCGAACCTCTCCAATCCTATCACTGCTGCGTTTATGCCCCTGTACACATGCTTGATTCTCTTTCGGAGACATAGCAATCCATAGGTTTTAAGATACTTACTAGTCAGGTACATTCTTAGGCGTTTAATATGCGGTGTTGAGTCCATTTCGTTGAGCAAGGAGTAGCTCTTCTCTATTCCATATTTGACTTAAGGAACTTTATCTGTGCTCATTTCAATCTCTGGTTTTATGCAGCACCCCAACTCACCTTTACCCTTAAGCAAGCATAAGTTGGTTTTCTAAATTCGAGACCCTGTTCTGTTCTGTAATTCAGTTCCTGTGTAGCCAAGTTTACATTCCGTGTATTACTGATATCTTATGATGTTTCTTTTTCTGTGTGACTTATTTCAGTTAGAATCATCATACCTGAATCCACTCATTGTGCTGCTAAGTGCCTGATGACACAGATTTCATTGCTGAGTGATATTGCTTTGTAAGTAAATACCACAACTTCTTTATCCATTTTTCACTTTCTGCGATGTTGAACTTGTACTGTAAACGAGGTTCTTGTAAACAGAGCCGTTCCAAACTTTGGGGTGGCTGTGTCTTTTTGATTTTAATTTCCCTAAGCTATAGGACCATAAGTGGAAGTGCCCTAGGTTCTGTTGCTTTGTTTTTTAGATGTTTCAGGAAACACCATACACTTCTCCCGAGTGGTTGTTGGCAATTTACATCCCGCCCATCAGCATAACAAGGCTCCCAGTTCTCCATGGCCTGTCCTGCCTTTCTGGATTTTACACTTTTTTCAGATGGCCCTTTTGACCGGGGGGAAGTGAGACTTCATTGTAGTGCAGATTTCCTTTGCAAACTTGCTTGGTTGGCCAAAAAGGGCGTATGCGTTTTTTCCTGAATATATTCAGGAAAAAACGCATACACCCTTTTTGGCCAAGTGCATCATTGTGGACGTTCTGCCTCTTTTCCTATGCTTGCAATGCAATTCCAGTCTACCTCCTGAAATCGGTTTCCTGCAATTCTGCCCCGCTTTCAAGTCCTCTTGGCAGCCTTACTTCAGTATATTTTTGGACGATAGCTGTCATTTATAACTCTGCAGGTTTGTGAATTACAGTGCCCCTGAGCTCCTTTCTTCAACTCGCTTTCTTGTGACCTGGCCGCAACACCGCAGGATGGCTTCAGGCCCTAATCTGGTTCCGGTACGGTACGCTCAGCCTTTGGTTATTTCCTCTTCCTGGTGGGAAATGAGAGTTAAATTTGCCCGTCCAGACACCTCCAGCTAGCCTCTCATTGGTTCTCGCTATTCCTGTTCATCTTCCGCAGAAATTGCAAACTGGGCCAAACAGGAGGTTAAAGGCGCTGACTCTCCAAGTGGGGAGAGTGTTAGTAAAGCGTCTGGAATGTTGCACCCGAGTACCAGGGGAGGAAAACTGAGACATATTTGAACACGTCTCCCGTTCACATGGTTGATCATACTTGGGTTCCACATGCATGTTTTAGCTGAAGGAAGAATACCTTAAACCTGGAGAGTTGAGACCCGTGTAATGGGTACCATGCAATATGACTTCAAAGGGTCTTCATTTGCTCACCGAACCTCTCCAATCCTATCACTGCTGCGTTTATGCCCCTGTACACATGCTTGATTCTCTTTCGGAGACATAGCAATCCATAGGTTTTACGATACTTACTAGTCAGGTACATTCTTAGGCGTTTAATATGCGGTGTTGAGTCCATTTCGTTGAGCAAGGAGTAGCTCTTGTCTATTCCATATTTGATAAGGAACTTTATCTGTGCTCATTTCAATCTCTGGTTTTATGCAGCACCCCAACTCACCTTTACCCTTAAGCAAGCATAAGTTGGTTTTCTAAATTTGAGACCCTGTTCTGTTCTGTAATTCAGTTCCTGTGTAGCCAAGTTTACATTCCGTGTATTACTGATATCTTATGATGTTTCTTTTTCTGTGTGACTTATTTCAGTTAGAATCATCATACCTGAATCCACTCATTGTGATGCTAAGGGCCTGATGACATAGATTTCATTGCTGAGTGATATTGCTTTGTAAGTAAATACCACAACTTCTTTATCCATTTTTCACTTTCTGCGATGTTGAACTTGTACTGTAAACGAGGTTCTTGTAAACAGAGGCGTCCCAATCTTTGGGGTGGCTGTGTCTTTTTGATTTTAATTTCCCTAAGCTATAGGACCATAAGTGGCAGTGCCCTAGGCTCTGTTGCTTTGTTTTTTAGATGTTTCAGGAAACACCATACACTTCTCCCGAGTGTCTGTTGGCAATTTACATCCCGCCCATCAGCATAACAAGGCTCCCAGTTCTCCATGGCCTGTCCTGCCTTTCTGGATTTTACACTTTTTTCAGATGGCCCTTTTGACCGGGGGGAAGTGAGACTTCATTGTAGTGCAGATTTCCTTTGCAAGCTTGCTTGTTTGGCCAAAAAGGGCGTATGCGTTTTTTCCTGAATATATTCAGGAAAAAACGCATACGCCCTTTTTGGCCAAGTGCATCATTGTGGACGTTCTGCCTCTTTTCCTATGCTTTCAATGCAATTCCAGTCTACCTCCTGAAATCGGTTTCCTGCAATTCTGCCCCGCTTTCAAGTCGTCTTGGCAGCCTTACTTCAGTCTATTTTTGGACGATAGCTGTCATTTATAACTCTGCAGGTTTGTGAATTACAGTGCCCCTGAGCTCCTTTCTTCAACTCGCTTTCTTGTGACCTGGCCGCAACACCGCAGGATGGCTTCAGGCCCTAATCTGGTTCCGGCCCGGCACGCTGAGCCTTTGGTTAATTCCTCTTCCTGGTGGGAAATGAGAGTTAAATTTGCCCGTCCAGAGACCTCCAGCTAGCCTCTCATTGGTTCTCGCTATTCCTGTTCATCTTCCGCAGAAATTGCAAACTGGGCCAAACAGGAGGTTAAAGGCGCTGACTCTCCAAGTGGGGAGAGTGTTAGTAAAGCGTCTGGAATGTTGCACCCGAGTACCAGGGGAGGAAAACTGAGACATATTTGAACACGTCTCCCGTTCACATGGTTGATCATACTTGGGTTCCACATGCATGTTTTAGCTGAAGGAAGAATACCTTAAACCTGGAGAGTTGAGACCCGTGTAATGGGTACCATGCAATATGACTTCAAAGGGTCTTCATTTGCTCACCGAACCTCTCCAATCCTATCACTGCTGCGTTTATGCCCCTGTACACATGCTTGATTCTCTTTCGGAGACATAGCAATCCATAGGTTTTACGATACTTACTAGTCAGGTACATTCTTAGGCGTTTAATATGCGGTGTTGAGTCCATTTCGTTGAGCAAGGAGTAGCTCTTGTCTATTCCATATTTGACTTAAGGAACTTTATCTGTGCTCATTTCAATCTCTGGTTTTATGCAGCACCCCAACTCACCTTTACCCTTAAGCAAGCATAAGTTGGTTTTCTAAATTCGAGACCCTGTTCTGTTCTGTAATTCAGTTCCTGTGTAGCCAAGTTTACATTCCGTGTATTACTGATATCTTATGATGTTTCTTTTTCTGTGTGACTTATTTCAGTTAGAATCATCATACCTGAATCCACTCATTGTGATGCTAAGGGCCTGATGACATAGATTTCATTGCTGAGTGATATTGCTTTGTAAGTAAATACCACAACTTCTTTATCCATTTTTCACTTTCTGCGATGTTGAACTTGTACTGTAAACGAGGTTCTTGTAAACCGAGGCGTCCCAAACTTTGGGGTGGCTGTGTCTTTTTGATTTTAATTTCCCTAAGCTATAGGACCATAAGTGGCAGTGCCCTAGGCTCTGTTGCTTTGTTTTTTAGATGTTTCAGGAAACACCATACACTTCTCCCGAGTGTCTGTTGGCAATTTACATCCCGCCCATCAGCATAACAAGGCTCCCAGTTCTCCATGGCCTGTCCTGCCTTTCTGGATTTTACACTTTTTTCAGATGGCCCTTTTGACCGGGGGGAAGTGAGACTTCATTGTAGTGCAGATTTCCTTTGCAAGCTTGCTTGGTTGGCCAAAAAGGGCGTATGCGTTTTTTCCTGAATATATTCAGGAAAAAACGCATACGCCCTTTTTGGCCAAGTGCATCATTGTGGACGTTCTGCCTCTTTTCCTATGCTTTCAATGCAATTCCAGTCTACCTCCTGAAATCGGTTTCCTGCAATTCTGCCCCGCTTTCAAGTCCTCTTGGCAGCCTTACTTCAGTCTATTTTTGGACGATAGCTGTCATTTATAACTCTGCAGTTTTGTGAATTACAGTGCCCCTGAGCTCCTTTCTTCAACTCGCTTTCTTTTCAGTTGGCCGCAACACCGCAGGATGGCTTCAGGCCCTAATCTGGTTCCGGCACGGCACGCTGAGCCTTTGGTTATTTCCTCTTCCTGGTGGGAAATGAGAGTTAAATTTGCCCGTCCAGACACCTCCAGCTAGCCTCTCATTGGTTCTCGCTATTCCTGTTCATCTTCCGCAGAAATTGCAAACTGGGCCAAACAGGAGGTTAAAGGCCCTGACTCTCCAAGTCGGGAGAGTGTTAGTAAAGCGTCTGGAATGTTGCACCCGAGTACCAGGGGAGGAAAACTGAGACATATTTGAACACGTCTCCCGATCACATGGTTGATCATACTCTAGGTTCCATATGCATGTTTTAGCTGAAGGAAGAATACCTTAAACCTGGGTAGTTGAAACCCGTGGAATGGGTACCATGCAATATGACTTCAAAGGGTCTTCATTTGCTCACCGAACCTCTCCAATCCTATCACTGCTGCGTTTATGCCCCTGTACACATGCTTGATTCTCTTTCGGAGACATAGCAATCCATAGGTTTTAAGATACTTACAAGTCAGGTACATTCTTAGGCGTTTAATATGCGGTGTTGAGTCCATTTCGTTGAGCAAGGAGTAGCTCTTGTCTATTCCATATTTGGCTTAAGGAACTTTATCTGTGCTCATTTCAATCTCTGGTTTTATGCAGCACCCCAACTCACCTTTACCCTTAAGCAAGCATAAGTTGTTTTTCTAAATTTGAGACCCTGTTCTGTTCTGTAATTCAGTTCCTGTGTAGCCAAGTTTCCATTCCGTGTATTACTGATATCTTATGATGTTTCTTTTTCTGTGTGACTTATTTCAGTTAGAATCATCATACCTGAATCCACTCATTGTGCTGCTAAGGTCCTGATGACATAGATTTCATTGCTGAGTGATATTGCATTGTAAGTGAATACCACAACTTCTTTATCCATTTTTCACTTTCTGCGATGTTGAACTTGTACTGTAAACGAGGTTCTTGTAAACAGAGCAGTTCCAAACTTTGGGGTGGCTGTGTCTTTTTGATTTTAATTTCCCTAAGCTATAGGACCATAAGTGGAAGTGCCCTAGGCTCTGTTGCTTTGTTTTTTAGATGTTTCAGGAAACACCATACACTTCTCCCAAGTGTCTGTTGGCAATTTACATCCCGCCCATCAGCATAACAAGGCTCCCAGTTCTCAATGGCCTGTTGCCTTTCTGGATTTTACACTTTTTTCAGATGGCCCTTTTGACCGGGGGGAAGTGAGACTTCATTGTAGTGCAGATTTCCTTTGCAAGCTTGCTTGGTTGGCCAAAAAGGGCGTATGCGTTTTTTCCTGAATATATTCAGGAAAAAACGCATACGCCCTTCTTGGCCAAGTGCATCATTGTGGACGTTCTGCCTCTTTTCCTATGCTTTCAATGCAATTCCAGTCTACCTCCTGAAATCGGTTTCCTGCAATTCTGCCCCGCTTTCAAGTCGTCTTGGCAGCCTTACTTCAGTCTATTTTTGGATGATAGCTGTCATTTATAACTCTGCAGGTTTGTGAATTACAGTGCTCCTGAGCTCCTTTCTTCAACTCGCTTTCTTGTGACCTGGCCGCAACACCGCAGGATGGCTTCAGGCCCTAATCTGGTTCCGGCCCGGCATGCTGAGCCTTTGGTTAATTCCTCTTCCTGGTGGGAAATGAGAGTTAAATTTGCCCGTCCAGACACCTCCAGCTAGTCTCTCATTGGTTCTCGCTATTCCTGTTCATCTTCCGCAGAAATTGCAAACTGGGCCAAACAGGAGGTTAAAGGCGCTGACTCTCCAAGTGGGGAGAGTGTTAGTAAAGCGTCTGGAATGTTGCACCCGAGTACCAGGGGAGGAAAACTGAGACATATTTGAACACGTCTCCCGTTCACATGGTTGATCATACTTGGGTTCCACATGCATGTTTTAGCTGAAGGAAGAATACCTTAAACCTGGAGAGTTAAGACCCGTGTAATGGGTACCATGCAATATGACTTCAAAGGGTCTTCATTTGCTCACCGAACCTCTCCAATCCTATCACTGCTGCGTTTATGCCCCTGTACACATGCTTGATTCTCTTTCGGAGACATAGCAATCCATAGGTTTTAAGATACTTACTAGTCAGGTACATTCTTAGGCGTTTAATATGCGGTGTTGAGTCCATTTCGTTGAGCAAGGAGTAGCTCTTGTCTATTCCATATTTGACTTAAGGAACTTTATCTGTGCTCATTTCAATCTCTGGTTTTATGCAGCACCCCAACTCACGTTTACCCTTAAGCAAGCATAAGTTGGTTTTCTAAATTTGAGACCCTGTTCTGTTCTGTAATTCAGTTCCTGTGTAGCCAAGTTTACATTCCGTGTATTACTGATATCTTATGATGTTTCTTTTTCTGTGTGACTTACTTCAGTTAGAATCATCATACCTGAATCCACTCATTGTGCTGCTAAGGGCCTGATGACACAGATTTCATTGCTGAGTGATATTGCTTTGTAAGTAAATACCACAACTTCTTTATCCATTTTTCACTTTCTGCGATGTTGAACTTGTACTGTAAACGAGGTTCTTGTAAACAGAGCCGTTCCAAACTTTGGGGTGGCTGTGTCTTTTTGATTTTAGTTTCCCTAAGCTATAGGACCATAAGTGGAAGTGCCCTAGGTTCTGTTGCTTTGCTTTTTAGATGTTTCAGGAAACACCATACACTTCTCCCGAGTGGTTGTTGGCAATTTACATCCCGCCCATCAGCATAACAAGGCTCCCAGTTCTCCATGGCCTGTCCTGCCTTTCTGGATTTTACACTTTTTTCAGATGGCCCTTTTGACCGGGGGGAAGTGAGACTTCATTGTAGTGCAGATTTCCTTTGCAAGCTTGCTTGGTTGGCCAAAAAGGGCGTATGCGTTTTTTCCTGAATATATTCAGGAAAAAACGCATACGCCCTTTTTGGCCAAGTGCATCATTGTGGACGTTCTGCCTCTTTTCCTATGCTTTCAATGCAATTCCAGTCTACCTCCTGAAATCGGTTTCCTGCAATTCTGCCCCGCTTTCAAGTCCTCTTGGCAGCCTTACTTCAGTCTATTTTTGGACGATAGCTGTCATTTATAACTCTGCAGGTTTGTGAATTACAGTGCCCCTGAGCTCCTTTCTTCAACTCGCTTTCTTGTGACCTGGCCGCAACACCGCAGGATGGCTTCAGGCCCTAATCTGGTTCCGGCATGGCACGCTGAGCCTTTGGTTATTTCCTCTTCCTGGTGGGAAATGAGAGTTAAATTTCCCCGTCCAGACACCTCCAGCTAGCCTCTCATTGGTTCTCGCTATTCCTGTTCATCTTCCGCAGAAATTGCAAACTGGGCCAAACAGGAGGTTAAAGGCGCTGACTCTCCAAGTGGGGAGAGTGTTAGTAAAGCGTCTGGAATGTTGCACCCGAGTACCAGGGGAGGAAAACTGAGACATATTTGAACACGTCTCCCGTTCACATGGTTGATCATACTTGGGTTCCACATGCATGTTTTAGCTGAAGGAAGAATACCTTAAACCTGGAGAGTTGAGACCCGTGTAATGGGTACCATGCAATATGACTTCAAAGGGTCTTCATTTGCTCACCGAACCTCTCCAATCCTATCACTGCTGCGTTTATGCCCCTGTACACATGCTTGATTCTCTTTTGGAGACATAGCAATACATAGGTTTTACGATACTTACTAGTCAGGTACATTCTTAGGCGTTTAATATGCGGTGTTGAGTCCATTTCATTGAACAAGGAGTAGCTCTTGTCTATTCCATATTTGACTTAAGGAACTTTATCTGTGCTCATTTCAATCTCTGGTTTTATGCAGCACCCCAACTCACCTTTACCCTTAAGCAAGCATAAGTTGGTTTTCTAAATTTGAGACCCTGTTCTGTTCTGTAATTCAGTTCCTGTGTAGCCAAGTTTACATTCCGTGTATTACTGATATCTTATGATGTTTCTTTTTCTGTGTGACTTAGTTCAGTTAGAATCATCATACCTGAATCCACTCATTGTGATGTTAAGGGCCTGATGACATAGATTTCATTGCTGAGTGATATTGCTTTGTAAGTAAATACCACAACTTCTTTATCCATTTTTCACTTTCTGCGATGTTGAACTTGTACTGTAAACGAGGTTCTTGTAAACAGAGGCGTCCCAAACTTTGGGGTGGCTGTGTCTTTTTGATTTTAATTTCCCTAAGCTATAGGACCATAAGTGGCAGTGCCCTAGGCTCTGTTGCTTTGTTTTTTAGATGTTTCAGGAAACACCATACACTTCTCCCAAGTGGTTGTTGGCAATTTACATCCCGCCCATCAGCATAACAAGGCTCCCAGTTCTCAATGGCCTGTTGCCTTTCTGGATTTTACACTTTTTTCAGATGGCCCTTTTGACCGGGGGGAAGTGAGACTTCATTGTAGTGCAGATTTCCTTTGCAAGCTTGCTTGGTTGGCCAAAAAGGGCGTATGCGTTTTTTCCTGAATATATTCAGGAAAAAACGCATACGCCCTTTTTGGCCAAGTGCATCATTGTGGACGTTCTGCCTCTTTTCCTATGCTTTCAATGCAATTCCAGTCTACCTCCTGAAATCGGTTTCCTGCAATTCTGCCCCGCTTTCAAGTCCTCTTGGCAGCCTTACTTCAGTCTATTTTTGGACGATAGCTGTCATTTATAACTCTGCAGGTTTGTGAATTACAGTGCTCCTGAGCTCCTTTCTTCAACTCCTTTCTTGTGACCTGGCCGCAACACCGCAGGATGGCTTCAGGCCCTAATCTGGTTCCGGCCCGGCCTGCTGAGCCTTTGGTTAATTCCTCTTCCTGGTGGGAAATGAGAGTTAAATTTGCCCGTCCAGACACCTCCAGCTAGTCTCTCATTGGTTCTCGCTATTCCTGTTCATCTTCCGCAGAAATTGCAAACTGGGCCAAACAGGATGTTATAGGGACTGACTCTCCAAGTGGGGAGAGTGTTAGTAAAGCGTCTGGAATGTTGCACCCGAGTACCAGGGGAGGAAAACTGAGACATATTTGAACACGTCTCCCGATCACATGGTTGATCATACTCTAGGTTCCACATGCATGTTTTAGCTGAAGGAAGAAAACCTTAAACCTGGGTAGTTGAAAACCGTGGAATGGGTACCATGCAATATGACTTCAAAGGGTCTTCATTTGCTCACCGAACCTCTCCAATCCTATCACTGCTGCGTTTATGCCCCTGTACACATGCTTGATTCTCTTTCGGAGACATAGCAATCCATAGGTTTTAAGATACTTACAAGTCAGGTACATTCTTAGGCGTTTACTATGCGGTGTTGAGTCCATTTCGTTGAGCAAGGAGTAGCTCTTGTCTATTCCATATTTGGCTTAAGGAACTTTATCTGTGCTCATTTCAATCTCTGGTTTTATGCAGCACCCCAACTCACCTTTACCCTTAAGCAAGCATAAGTTGTTTTTCTAAATTTGAGACCCTGTTCTGTTCTGTAATTCAGTTCCTGTGTAGCCAAGTTTCCATTCCGTGTATTACTGATATCTTATGATGTTTCTTTTTCTGTGTGACTTATTTCAGTTAGAATCATCATACCTGAATCCACTCATTGTGCTGCTAAGGGCCTGATGACATAGATTTCATTGCTGAGTGATATTGCTTTGTAAGTGAATACCACAACTTCTTTATCCATTTTTCACTTTCTGCGATGTTGAACTTGTACTGTACACGAGGTTCTTGTAAACAGAGCCGTTCCAAACTTTGGGGTGGCTGTGTCTTTTTGAGTTTAATTTCCCTAAGCTATAGGACCATAAGTGGCAGTGCCCTAGGCTCTGTTGCTTTGTTTTTTAGATGTTTCAGGAAACACCATACACTTCTCCCAAGTGTCTGTTGGCAATTTACATCCCGCCCATCAGCATAACAAGGCTCCCAGTTCTCAATGGCCTGTTGCCTTTCTGGATTTTACACTTTTTTCAGATGGCCCTTTTGACCGGGGGGAAGTGAGACTTCATTGTAGTGCAGATTTCCTTTGCAAGCTTGCTTGGTTGGCCAAAAAGTGCGTATGCATTTTTTCCTGAATATATTCAGGAAAAAACGCATACGCCCTTTTTGGCCAAGTGCATCATTGTGGACGTTCTGCCTCTTTTCCTATGCTTTCAATGCAATTCCAGTCTACCTCCTGAAATCGGTTTCCTGCAATTCTGCCCCGCTTTCAAGTCCTCTCGGCAGCCTTACTTCAGTATATTTTTGGACGATAGCTGTCATTTATAACTCTGCAGGTTTGTGAATTACAGTGCCCCTGAGCTCCTTTCTTCAACTCGCTTTCTTGTGACCTGGCCGCAACACCGCAGGATGGCTTCAGGCCCTAATCTGGTTCCGGCATGGCACGCTGAGCCTTTGGTTATTTCCTCTTCCTGGTGGGAAATGAGAGTTAAATTTGCCCGTCCGGACACCTCCAGCTAGTCTCTCATTGGTTCTCGCTATTCCTGTTCATCTTCCGCAGAAATTGCAAACTGGGCCAAACAGGAGGTTAAAGGCGCTGACTCTCCAAGTGGGGAGAGTGTTAGTAAAGCGTCTGGAATGTTGCACCCGAGTACCAGGGGAGGAAAACTGAGACATATTTGAACATGTCTCCCGTTCACATGGTTGATCATACTTGGGTTCCACATGCATGTTTTAGCTGAAGGAAGAATACCTTAAACCTGGAGAGTTAAGACCCGTGTAATGGGTACCATGCAATATGACTTCAAAGGGTCTTCATTTGCTCACCGAACCTCTCCAATCCTATCACTGCTGCATTTATGCCCCTGTACACATGCTTGATTCTCTTTCGGAGACATAGCAATCCATAGGTTTTAAGATACTTACTAGTCAGGTACATTCTTAGGCGTTTAATATGCGGTGTTGAGTCCATTTCGTTGAGCAAGGAGTAGCTCTTCTCTATTCCATATTTGACTTAAGGAACTTTATCTGTGCTCATTTCAATCTCTGGTTTTATGCAGCACCCCAACTCACTTTAACCCTTAAGCAAGCATAAGTTGGTTTTCTAAATTTGAGACCCTGTTCTGTTCTGTAATTCAGTTCCTGTGTAGCCAAGTTTACATTCCGTGTATTACTGATATCTTATGATGTTTCTTTTTCTGTGTGACTTATTTCAGTTAGAATCATCATACCTGAATCCACTCATTGTGCTGCTAAGGGCCTGATGACACAGATTTCATTGCTGAGTGATATTGCTTTGTAAGTAAATACCACAACTTCTTTATCCATTTTTCACTTTCTGCGATGTTGAACTTGTACTGTAAACGAGGTTCTTGTAAACAGAGCCGTTCCAAACTTTGGGGTGGCTGTGTCTTTTTGATTTTAATTTCCCTAAGCTATAGGACCATAAGTGGAAGTGCCCTAGGTTCTGTTGCTTTGTTTTTTAGATGTTTCAGGAAACACCATACACTTCTCCCGAGTGGTTGTTGGCAATTTACATCCCGCCCATCAGCATAACAAGGCTCCCAGTTCTCCATGGCCTGTCCTGCCTTTCTGGATTTTACACTTTTCTCAGATGGCCCTTTTGACCGGGGGGAAGTGAGACTTCATTGTAGTGCAGATTTCCTTTGCAAACTTGCTTGGTTGGCCAAAAAGGGCGTATGCGTTTTTTCCTGAATATATTCAGGAAAAAACGCATACGCCCTTTTTGGCCAAGTGCATCATTGTGGACGTTTTGCCTCTTTTCCTATGCTTGCAATGCAATTCCAGTCTACCTCCTGAAATCGGTTTCCTGCAATTCTGCCCCGCTTTCAAGTCCTCTTGGCAGCCTTACTTCAGTATATTTTTGGACGATAGCTGTCATTTATAACTCTGCAGGTTTGTGAATTACAGTGCCCCTGAGCTCCTTTCTTCAACTCGCTTTCTTGTGACCTGGCCGCAACACCGCAGGATGGCTTCAGGCCCTAATCTGGTTCCGGTACAGTACGCTCAGCCTTTGGTTATTTCCTCTTCCTGGTGGGAAATGAGAGTTAAATTTGCCCGTCCAGACACCTCCAGCTAGCCTCTCATTGGTTCTCGCTATTCCTGTTCATCTTCCGCAGAAATTGCAAACTGGGCCAAACAGGAGGTTAAAGGCGCTGACTCTCCAAGTGGGGAGAGTGTTAGTAAAGCGTCTGGAATGTTGCACCCGAGTACCAGGGGAGGAAAACTGAGACATATTTGAACACGTCTCCCGTTCACATGGTTGATCATACTTGGGTTCCACATGCATGTTTTAGCTGAAGGAAGAATACCTTAAACCTGGAGAGTTGAGACCCGTGTAATGGGTACCATGCAATATGACTTCAAAGGGTCTTCATTTGCTCACCGAACCTCTCCAATCCTATCACTGCTGCGTTTATGCCCCTGTACACATGCTTGATTCTCTTTCGGAGACATAGCAATCCATAGGTTTTACGATACTTACTAGTCAGGTACATTCTTAGGCGTTTAATATGCGGTGTTGAGTCCATTTCGTTGAGCAAGGAGTAGCTCTTGTCTATTCCATATTTGATAAGGAACTTTATCTGTGCTCATTTCAATCTCTGGTTTTATGCAGCACCCCAACTCACCTTTACCCTTAAGCAAGCATAAGTTGGTTTTCTAAATTTGAGACCCTGTTCTGTTCTGTAATTCAGTTCCTGTGTAGCCAAGTTTACATTCCGTGTATTACTGATATCTTATGATGTTTCTTTTTCTGTGTGACTTATTTCAGTTAGAATCATCATACCTGAATCCACTCACTGTGATGCTAAGGGCCTGATGACATAGATTTCATTGCTGAGTGATATTGCTTTGTAAGTAAATACCACAACTTCTTTATCCATTTTTCACTTTCTGCGATGTTGAACTTGTACTGTAAACGAGGTTCTTGTAAACAGAGGCGTCCCAATCTTTGGGGTGGCTGTGTCTTTTTGATTTTAATTTCCCTAAGCTATAGGACCATAAGTGGCAGTGCCCTAGGCTCTGTTGCTTTGTTTTTTAGATGTTTCAGGAAACACCATACACTTCTCCCGAGTGTCTGTTGGCAATTTACATCCCGCCCATCAGCATAACAAGGCTCCCAGTTCTCCATGGCCTGTCCTGCCTTTCTGGATTTTACACTTTTTTCAGATGGCCCTTTTGACCGGGGGGAAGTGAGACTTCATTGTAGTGCAGATTTCCTTTGCAAGCTTGCTTGTTTGGCCAAAAAGGGCGTATGCGTTTTTTCCTGAATATATTCAGGAAAAAACGCATACGCCCTTTTTGGCCAAGTGCATCATTGTGGACGTTCTGCCTCTTTTCCTATGCTTTCAATGCAATTCCAGTCTACCTCCTGAAATCGGTTTCCTGCAATTCTGCCCCACTTTCAAGTCCTCTTGGCAGCCTTACTTCAGTCTATTTTTGGACGATAGCTGTCATTTATAACTCTGCAGGTTTGTGAATTACAGTGCCCCTGAGCTCCTCTCTTCAACTCGCTTTCTTGTGACCTGGCCGCAACACCGCAGGATGGCTTCAGGCCCTAATCTGGTTCCGGCCCGGCCTGCTGAGCCTTTGGTTAATTCCTCTTCCTGGTGGGAAATGAGAGTTAAATTTGCCCGTCCAGACACCTCCAGCTAGCCTCTCATTTGTTCTCGCTATTCCTGTTCATCTTCCGCAGAAATTGCAAACTGGGCCAAACAGGAGGTTAAAGGCGCTGACTCTCCAAGTGGGGAGAGTGTTAGTAAAGCGTCTGGAATGTTGCACCCGACTACCAGGGGAGGAAAACTGAGACATATTTGAACACGTCTCCCGATCACATGGTTGATCATACTCTAGGTTCCATATGCATGTTTTAGCTGAAGGAAGAATACCTTAAATCTGGGTAGTTGAAACCCGTGGAATGGGTACCATGCAATATGACTTCAAAGGGTCTTCATTTGCTCACCGAACCTCTCCAATCCTATCACTGCTGCATTTATGCCCCTGTACACATGCTTGATTCTCTTTCGGAGACATAGCAATCCATAGGTTTTAAGATACTTACAAGTCAGGTACATTCTTAGGCGTTTAATATGCGGTGTTGAGTCCATTTCGTTGAGCAAGGAGTAGCTCTTGTCTATTCCATATTTGGCTTAAGGAACTTTATCTGTGCTCATTTCAATCTCTGGTTTTATGCAGCACCCCAACTCACCTTTACCCTTAAGCAAGCATAAGTTGGTTTTCTAAATTTGAGACCCTGTTCTGTTCTGTAATTCAGTTCCTGTGTAGCCAAGTTTACATTCCGTGTATTACTGATATCTTATGATGTTTCTTTTTCTGTGTGACTTATTTCAGTTAGAATCATCATACCTGAATCCACTCATTGTGCTGCTAAGGTCCTGATGACATAGATTTCATTGCTGAGTGATATTGCATTGTAAGTGAATACCACAACTTCTTTATCCATTTTTCACTTTCTGCGATGTTGAACTTGTACTGTAAACGAGGTTCTTGTAAACAGAGCAGTTCCAAACTTTGGGGTGGCTGTGTCTTTTTGATTTTAATTTCCCTAAGCTATAGGACCATAAGTGGAAGTGCCCTAGGCTCTGTTGCTTTGTTTTTTAGATGTTTCAGGAAACACCATACACTTCTCCCAAGTGTCGGTTGGCAATTTACATCCCGCCCATCAGCATAACAAGGCTCCCAGTTCTCAATGGCCTGTTGCCTTTCTGGATTTTACACTTTTTTCAGATGGCCCTTTTGACCGGGGGGAAGTGAGACTTCATTGTAGTGCAGATTTCCTTTGCAAGCTTGCTTGGTTGGCCAAAAAGGGCGTATGCGTTTTTTCCTGAATATATTCAGGAAAAAACGCATACGCCCTTCTTGGCCAAGTGCATCATTGTGGACGTTCTGCCTCTTTTCCTATGCTTTCAATGCAATTCCAGTCTACCTCCTGAAATCGGTTTCCTGCAATTCTGCCCCGCTTTCAAGTCGTCTTGGCAGCCTTACTTCAGTCTATTTTTGGACGATAGCTGTCATTTATAACTCTGCAGGTTTGTGAATTACAGTGCTCCTGAGCTCCTTTCTTCAACTCGCTTTCTTGTGACCTGGCCGCAACACCGCAGGATGGCTTCAGGCCCTAATCTGGTTCCGGCCCGGCATGCTGAGCCTTTGGTTAATTCCTCTTCCTGGTGGGAAATGAGAGTTAAATTTGCCCGTCCAGACACCTCCAGCTAGTCTCTCATTGGTTCTCGCTATTCCTGTTCATCTTCCGCAGAAATTGCAAACTGGGCCAAACAGGAGGTTAAAGGCGCTGACTCTCCAAGTGGGGAGAGTGTTAGTAAAGCGTCTGGAATGTTGCACCCGAGTACCAGGGGAGGAAAACTGAGACATATTTGAACACGTCTCCCGTTCACATGGTTGATCATACTTGGGTTCCACATGCATGTTTTAGCTGAAGGAAGAATACCTTAAACCTGGAGAGTTAAGACCCGTGTAATGGGTACCATGCAATATGACTTCAAAGGGTCTTCATTTGCTCACCGAACCTCTCCAATCCTATCACTGCTGCGTTTATGCCCCTGTACACATGCTTGATTCTCTTTCGGAGACATAGCAATCCATAGGTTTTACGATACTTACTAGTCAGGTACATTCTTAGGCGTTTAATATGCGGTGTTGAGTCCATTTCGTTGAGCAAGGAGTAGCTCTTGTCTATTCCATATTTGACTTAAGGAACTTTATCTGTGCTCATTTCAATCTCTGGTTTTATGCAGCACCCCAACTCACCTTTACCCTTAAGCAAGCATAAGTTGGTTTTCTAAATTTGAGACCCTGTTCTGTTCTGTAATTCAGTTCCTGTGTAGCCAAGTTTACATTCCGTGTATTACTGATATCTTATGATGTTTCTTTTTCTGTGTGACTTACTTCAGTTAGAATCATCATACCTGAATCCACTCATTGTGCTGCTAAGGGCCTGATGACACAGATTTCATTGCTGAGTGATATTGCTTTGTAAGTAAATACCACAACTTCTTTATCCATTTTTCACTTTCTGCGATGTTGAACTTGTACTGTAAACGAGGTTCTTGTAAACAGAGCCGTTCCAAACTTTGGGGTGGCTGTGTCTTTTTGATTTCAGTTTCCCTAAGCTATAGGTCCATAAGTGGAAGTGCCCTAGGCTCTGTTGCTTTGTTTTTTAGATGTTTCAGGAAACACCATACACTTCTCCCAAGTGTCTGTTGGCAATTTACATCCCGCCCATCAGCATAACAAGGCTCCCAGTTCTCAATGGCCTGTTGCCTTTCTGGATTTTACACTTTTTTCAGATGGCCCTTTTGACCGGGGGGAAGTGAGACTTCATTGTAGTGCAGATTTCCTTTGCAAGCTTGCTTGGTTGGCCAAAAAGGGCGTATGCGTTTTTTCCTGAATATATTCAGGAAAAAACGCATACGCCCTTTTTGGCCAAGTGCATCATTGTGGACGTTTTGCCTCTTTTCCTATGCTTTCAATGCAATTCCAGTCTACCTCCTGAAATCGGTTTCCTGCAATTCTGCCCCGCTTTCAAGTCCTCTTGGCAGCCTTACTTCAGTCTATTTTTGGACGATAGCTGTCATTTATAACTCTGCAGGTTTGTGAATTACAGTGCTCCTGAGCTCCTTTCTTCAACTCGCTTTCTTGTGACCTGGCCGCAACACCGCAGGATGGCTTCAGGCCCTAATCTGGTTCCGGCCCGGCCTGCTGAGCCTTTGGTTAATTCCTCTTCCTGGTGGGAAATGAGAGTTAAATTTGCCCGTCCAGACACCTCCAGCTAGCCTCTCATTGGTTCTCGCTATTCCTGTTCATCTTCCGCAGAAATTGCAAGCTGGGCCAAACAGGATGTTAAAGGGACTGACTCTCCAAGTGGGGAGAGTGTTAGTAAAGCGCCTGGAATGTTGCACCCGAGTACCAGGGGAGGAAAACTGAGACATATTTGAACACGTCTCCCGATCACATGGTTGATCATACTCTAGGTTCCACATGCATGTTTTAGCTGAAGGAAGAATACCTTAAACCTGGGTAGTTGAAACCCGTGTAATGGGTACCATGCAATATGACTTCAAAGGGTCTTCATTTGCTCACCGAACCTCTCCAATCCTATCACTGCTGCGTTTATGCCCCTGTACACATGCTTGATTCTCTTTCGGAGACATAGCAATCCATAGGTTTTAAGATACTTACTAGTCAGGTACATTCTTAGGCGTTTAATATGGGGTGTTGAGTCCATTTCGTTGAGCAAGGAGTAGCTCTTGTCTATTCCATATTTGGCTTAAGGAACTTTATCTGTGCTCATTTCAATCTCTGGTTTTATGCAGCACCCCAACTCACCTTTACCCTTAAGCAAGCATAAGTTGTTTTTCTAAATTTGAGACCCTGTTCTGTTCTGTAATTCAGTTCCTGTGTAGCCAAGTTTCCATTCCGTGTATTACTGATATCTTATGATGTTTCTTTTTCTGTGTGACTTATTTCAGTTAGAATCATCATACCTGAATCCACTCATTGTGCTGCTAAGGGCCTGATGACATAGATTTCATTGCTGAGTGATATTGCTTTGTAAGTGAATACCACAACTTCTTTATCCATTTTTCACTTTCTGCGATGTTGAACTTGTACTGTAAACGAGGTTCTTGTAAACAGAGCCGTTCCAAACTTTGGGGTGGCTGTGTCTTTTTGATTTTAATTTCCCTAAGCTATAGGACCATAAGTGGAAGTGCCCTAGTCTCTGTTGCTTTGTTTTTTAGATGTTTCAGGAAACACCATACACTTCTCCCAAGTGTCTGTTGGCAATTTCCATCCCGCCCATCAGCATAACAAGGCTCCCAGTTCTCAATGGCCTGTTGCCTTTCTGGATTTTACACTTTTTTCAGATGGCCCTTTTGACCGTGGGGAAGTGAGACTTCATTGTAGTGCAGATTTCCTTTGCAAGCTTGCTTGGTTGGCCAAAAAGGGCGTATGCGTTTTTTCCTGAATATATTCAGGAAAAAACGCATACGCCCTTTTTGGCCAAGTGCATCATTGTGGACGTTCTGCCTCTTTTCCTATGCTTTCAATGCAATTCCAGTCTACCTCCTGAAATCGGTTTCCTGCAATTCTGCCCCGCTTTCAAGTCCTCTTGGCAGCCTTACTTCAGTCTATTTTTGGACGATAGCTGTCATTTATAACTCTGCAGGTTTGTGAATTACAGTGCTCCTGAACTCCTTTCTTCAACTCGTTTCTTGTGACCTGGCCGCAACACCGCAGGATGGCTTCAGGCCCTAATCTGGTTCCGGCCCGGCCTGCTGAGCCTTTGGTTAATTCCTCTTCCTGGTGGGAAATGAGAGTTAAATTTGCCCGTCCAGACACCTCCAGCTAGCCTCTCATTGGTTCTCGCTATTCCTGTTCATCTTCCGCAGAAATTGCAAACTGGGCCAAACAGGATGTTAAAGGGAATGACTCTCCAAGTGGGGAGAGTGTTAGTAAAGCGTCTGGAATGTTGCACCCGAGTACCAGGGGAGGAAAACTGAGACATATTTGAACACGTCTCCCGATCACATGGTTGATCATACTCTAGGTTCCACATGCATGTTTTAGCTGAAGGAAGAATACCTTAAACCTGTGTAGTTGAAACCCGTGGAATGGGTACCATGCAATATGACTTCAAAAGGTCTTCATTTGCTCACCGAACCTCTCCAATCCTATCACTGCTGCGTTTATGCCCCTGTACACATGCTTGATTCTCTTTCGGAGACATAGCAATCCATAGGTTTTAAGATACTTACAAGTCAGGTACATTCTTAGGCGTTTAATATGGGGTGTTGAGTCCATTTCGTTGAGCAAGGAGTAGCTCTTGTCTATTCCATATTTGGCTTAAGGAACTTTATCTGTGCTCATTTCAATCTGTGGTTTTATGCAGCACCCCAACTCACCTTTACCCTTAAGCAAGAATAAGTTGGTTTTCTAAATTTGAGACCCTGTTCTGTTCTGTAATTCAGTTCCTGTGTAGCCAAGTTTACATTCCGTGTATTACTGATATCTTATGATGTTTCTTTTTCTGTGTGACTTATTTCAGTTAGAATCATCATACCTGAATCCACTCATTGTGCTGCTAAGGGCCTGATGACACAGATTTCATTGCTGAGTGATATTGCTTTGTAAGTAAATACCACAACTTCTTTATCCATTTTTCATTTTCTGCGATGTTGAACTTGTACTGTAAACGAGGTTCTTGTAAACAGAGGCGTCCCAAACTTTGGGGTGGCTGTGTCTTTTTGATTTTAATTTCCCTAAGCTATAGGACCATAAGTGGAAGTGCCCTAGGTTCTGTTGCTTTGTTTTTTAGATGTTTCAGGAAACACCATACACTTCTCCCGAGTGTCTGTTGGCAATTTCCATCCCGCCCATCAGCATAACAAGGCTCCCAGTTCTCCATGGCCTGTCCTGCCTTTCTGGATTTTACACTTTTTTCAGATGGCCCTTTTGACCGGGGGGAAGTGAGACTTCATTGTAGTGCAGATTTCCTTTGCAAGCTTGCTTGGTTGGCCAAAAAGGGCGTATGCGTTTTTTCCTGAATATATTCAGGAAAAAATGCATACGCCCTTCTTGGCCAAGTGCATCATTGTGGACGTTCTGCCTCTTTTCCTATGCTTTCAATGCAATTCCAGTCTACCTCCTGAAATCGGTTTCCTGCAATTCTGCCCCGCATTCAAGTCCTCTTGGCAGCCTTACTTCAGTCTATTTTTGGACGATAGCTGTCATTTATAACTCTGCAGGTTTGTGAATTACAGTGCTCCTGAGCTCCTTTCTTCAACTCGCTTTCTTTTGAGCTGGCCACAACACCGCAGGATGGCTTCAGGCCCTAATCTGGTTCCTGTACGGCACGCTGAGCCTTTGGTTATTTCCTCTTCCTGGTGGGAAATGAGAGTTAAATTTGCCCGTCCAGACACCTCCAGCTAGCCTCTCATTGGTTCTCGCTATTCCTGTTCATCTTCCGCAGAAATTGCAAACTGGGCCAAACAGGATGTTAAAGGGACTGACTCTCCAAGTGGGGAGAGTGTTAGTAAAGCGTCTGGAATGTTGCACCCGAGTACCAGGGGAGGAAAACTGAGACATATTTGAACACGTCTCCCGATCACATGGTTGATCATACTCTGGGTTCCACATGCATGTTTTATCTGAAGGAAGAATACCTTAAACATGGGTAGTTGAAACCCGGGGAATGGGTACCATGCAATATGACTTCAAAGGGTCTTCATTTGCTCACCGAACCTCTCCAATCCTATCACTGCTGCGTTTATGGCCCTGTACACATGCTTGATTCTCTTTCGGAGACATAGCAATCCATAGGTTTTAAGATACTTACAAGTCAGGTACATTCTTAGGCTTTTAATATGCGGTGTTGAGTCCATTTCGTTGAGCAAGGAGTAGCTCTTGTCTATTCCATATTTGGCTAAAGGAACTTTATCTGTGCTCATTTCAATCTCTGGTTTTATGCAGCACCCCAACTCACCTTTCCCCTTAAGCAAGCATAAGTTGTTTTTCTAAATTTGAGGCCCTGTTCTGTTCTGTAATTCAGTTCCTGTGTAGCCAAGTTTCCATTCCGTGTATTACTGATATCTTATGATGTTTCTTTTTCTGTGTGACTTATTTCAGTTAGAATCATCATACCTGAATCCACTCATTGTGCTGCTAAGGGCCTGATGACATAGATTTCATTGCTGAGTCATATTGCTTTGTAAGTAAATACCACAACTTCTTTATCCATTTTTCACTTTCTGCGATGTTGAACTTGTACTGTAAACGAGGTTCTTGTAAACAGAGGCGTCCCAAACTTTGGGGTGGCTGTGTCTTTTTGATTTTAATTTCCCTAAGCTATAGGACCATAAGTGGCAGTGCCCTAGGCTCTGTTGCTTTGTTTTTTAGATGTTTCAGGAAACACCATACACTTCTCCCGAGTGTCTGTTGGCAATTTACATCCCGCCCATCAGCATAACAAGGCTCCCAGTTCTCCATGGCCTGTCCTACCTTTCTGGATTTTACACTTTTTTCAGATGGCCCTTTTGACCGGGGGGAAGTGAGACTTCATTGTAGTGCAGATTTCCTTTGCAAGCTTGCTTGGTTGGCCAAAAAGGGCGTATGCGTTTTTTCCTGAATATATTCAGGAAAAAACGCATACGCCCTTTTTGGCCAAGTGCGTCATTGTGGACGTTCTGCCTCTTTTCCTATGCTTTCAATGCAATTCCAGTCTACCTCCTGAAATCGGTTTCCTGCAATTCTGCCCCGCTTTCAAGTCCTCTTGGCAGCCTTACTTCAGTCTATTTTTGGACGATAGCTGTCATTTATAACTCTGCAGGTTTGTGAATTACAGTGCCCCTGAGCTCCTTTCTTCAACTCGCTTTCTTTTGAGCTGGCCGCAACACCGCAGGATGGCTTCAGGCCCTAATCTGGTTCCGGCCCGGCACACTGAGCCTTTGGTTATTTCCTCTTCCTGGTGGGAAATGAGAGTTAAATTTGCCCGTCCAGACACCTCCAGGTAGCCTCTCATTGGTTCTCGCTATTCCTGTTCATCTTCCGCAGAAATTGCAAACTGGGCCAAACAGGAGGTTAAAGGCGCTGACTCTCCAAGTGGGGAGAGTGTTAGTAAAGCGTCTGGAATGTTGCACCCGAGTACCAGGGGAGGAAAACTGAGACATATTTGAACACGTCTCCCGTTCACATGGTTGATCATACTTGGGTTCCACATGCATGTTTTAGCTGAAGGAAGAATACCTTAAACCTGGAGAGTTGAGACCCGTGTAATGGGTACCATGCAATATGACTTCAAAGGGTCTTCATTTGCTCACCGAACCTCTCCAATCCTATCACTGCTGCGTTTATGCCCCTGTACACATGCTTGATTCTCTTTTGGAGACATAGCAATCCATAGGTTTTACGATACTTACTAGTCAGGTACATTCTTAGGCGTTTAATATGCGGTGTTGAGTCCATTTCGTTGAGCAAGGAGTAGCTCTTGTCTATTCCATATTTGGCTTAAGGAACTTTATCTGTGCTCATTTCAATCTCTGGTTTTATGCAGCACCCCAACTCACCTTTACCCTTAAGCAAGCATAAGTTGGTTTTCTAAATTTGAGACCCTGTTCTGTTCTGTAATTCAGTTCCTGTGTAGCCAAGTTTCCATTCCGTGTATTACTGATATCTTATGATGTTTCTTTTTCTGTGTGACTTATTTCAGTTAGAATCATCATACCTGAATCCGCTCATTGTGATGCTAAGGGCCTGATGATATAGATTTCATTGCTGAGTGATATTGCTTTGTAAGTAAATACCACAACTTCTTTATCCATTTTTCACTTTCTGCGATGTTGAACTTGTACTGTAAATGAGGTTCTTGTAAACAGAGGCGTCCCAAACTTTGGGGTGGCTGTGTCTTTTTGATTTTAATTTCCCTAAGCTATAGGACCATAAGTGGCAGTGCCCTAGGCTCTGTTGCTTTGTTTTTTAGATGTTTCAGGAAACACCATACACTTCTCCCGAGTGTCTGTTGGCAATTTACATCCCGCCCATCAGCATAACAAGGCTCCCAGTTCTCCATGGCCTGTCCTGCCTTTCTGGATTTTACACTTTTTTCAGATGGCCCTTTTGACCGGGGGGAAGTGAGACTTCATTGTAGTGCAGATTTCCTTTGCAAGCTTGCTTGGTTGGCCAAAAAGGGCGTATGCGTTTTTTCCTGAATATATTCAGGAAAAAACGCATACACCCTTTTTGGCCAAGTGCATCATTGTGGACGTTCTGCCTCTTTTCCTATGCTTTCAATGCAATTCCAGTCTACCTCCTGAAATCGGTTTCCTGCAATTCTGCCCCGCTTTCAAGTCCTCTTGGCAGCCTTACTTCAGTCTATTTTTGGACGATAGCTGTCATTTATAACTCTGCAGGTTTGTGAATTACAGTGCCCCAGAGCTCCTTTCTTCAACTCGCTTTCTTGTGAGCTGGCCGCAACACCACAGGATGTCTTCAGGCCCTAATGTGGTTCCGGCATGGCACGCTGAGCCTTTGGTTAATTCCTCTTCCTGGTGGGAAATGAGAGTTAAATTTGCCCGTTCAGACACCTCCAGGTAGTCTCTCATTGGTTCTCGCTATTCCTGTTCATCTTCCGCAGAAATTGCAAACTGGGGCAAACAGGAGGTTAAAGGCACTGACTCTCCAAATAGGGAGAGTGTTAGTAAAGCATCTGGAATGTTGCACCCGAGTACCAGGGGAGGAAAACTGAGACATATTTGAACACGTCTCCCATTCACCCCGTTGATCATACTCTGGGTTCCACATGCATGTTTTAGCTGAAGGAAGAATACCTTAAACCTGGAGAGTTGAGACCCGTGGAATGGGTACCATGCAATATGACTTCAAAGGGTCTTCATTTGCTCACCGAACCTCTCTAATCCTATCACTGCTGTGTTTATGCCCCTGTACACACTCTTGAATCTCTTTTGGAGACATAGCAATCCATAGGTTTTAAGATACTTACTAGTCAGGTACATTCTTAGGCGTTTAATATGGGGTTTTGAGTCCATTTCGTTGAGCAAGGAGTAGCTCTTGTCTATTCCATATTTGGCTTAAGGAACTTTATCTGTGCTCATTTCAATCTCTGGTTTTATGCAGCACCCCAACTCACCTTTAACCTTAAGCAAGCATAAGTTGGTTTTCTAAATTTGAGACCCTGTTCTGTTTTGGAATGCAGTTCCTGTGTAGCCAAGTTTACATTCCATGTATTAGTGATATCTTATGATGTTTCTTTTTCTGTGTGACTTATTTCAGTTAGAATCATCGTACCTGAATCCACTCATTATGCTGCTACGGGCCTGATGACATAGATTTCATTGCTGAGTGATACTGCATTGTACGTAATTACCACAAGTTCTTTATCCATTTTTCACTTTCTGTGATATTGAACTTGTACGGTAAACGAGGTTCTTGTAAACAGAGCCGTTCCAAACTTTGGGTTAGCTGTGTCTTTTTGATTTTAAATTCCCTAAGCTATAGGACCATAAGTGGAAGTGCCCTAGGCTCTGTTGCTTTGTTTTTTAGATGTTTCAGGAAACACCATACACTTCTCCCGAGTGGTTGTTGGCAATTTACATCCCGCCCTTCAGCATAACAAGGCTCCCAGTTCTCCATGGCCTGTCCTGCCTTTCTGGATTTTACACTTTTTTCAGATGGCCCTTTTGACTGGGGGGAAGTGAGACTTCATTGTAGTGCAGATTTCCTTTGCAAGCTTGCTTGGTTGGCCAAAAAGGGCGTATGCGTTTTTTCCTGAATATATTCAGGAAAAAACGCATACGCCCTTTTTGGCCAAGTGCATCATTGTGGACGTTCTGCCTCTTTTCCTATGCTTTCAATGCAATTCCCGTCTACCTCCTGAAATCGGTTTCCTGCAATTCTGCCCCGCTTTCAAGTCCTCTTGGCAGCCTTACTTCAGTCTATTTTTGGACGATAGCTGTCATTTATAACTCTGCAGGTTTGTGAATTACAGTGCCCCTGAGCTCCTTTCTTCAACTCGCTTTCTTTTGAGCTGGCCGCAACACCGCAGCATGGCTTCAGGCCCTAATCTGGTTCCGGCACGGCACGTTGAGCCTTTGGTTATTTCCTCTTCCTGGTGGGAAATGAGAGTTAAATTTGCCCGTCCAGACACCTCCAGCTAGTCTCTCATTGGTTCTCGCTATTCCTGTTCATCTTCCGCAGAAATTGCAAACTGGGCCAAACAGGAGGTTAAAGGCGCTGACTCTCCAAGTCGGGAGAGTGTTAGTAAAGCGTCTGGAATGTTGCCCCCGAGTACCAGGGTACGAAAACTGAGACATATTTGAACACGTCTCCCGATCACGTGGTTGATCATACTCTAGGTTCCACATGCATGTTTTAGCTGAAGGAAGAATACCTTAAACCTGGGTAGTTTAAACCCGTGGAATGGGTACCATGCAATATGACTTCAAAGGGTCTTCATTTGTTCACCGAACCTCTCCAATCCTATCACTGCTGCGTTTATGCCCCTGTACACATGCTTGATTCTCTTTCGGAGACATAGCAATCCATAGGTTTTAAGATACTTACAAGTCAGGTACATTCTTAGGTGTTTAATATGCGGTGTTGAGTCCATTTCGTTGAGCAAGGAGTAGCTCTTGTCTATTCCATATTTGGCTTAAGGAACTTTATCTGTGCTCATTTCAATCTCTGGTTTTATGCAGCACCCCAACTCACCTTTAACCTTAAGCAAGCATAAGTTGTTTTTCTAAATTTGAGACCCTGTTCTGTTCTGTAATTCAGTTCCTCTGTAGCCAAGTTTACATTCCGTGTATTACTGATATCTTATGATGTTCCTTTTTCTGTGTGACTTATTTCAGTTAGAATCATCATACCTGAATCCACTCATTGTGCTGCTAAGGGCCTGATGACACAGATTTCATTGCTGAGTGATATTGCTTTGTAAGTAAATACCACAACTTCTTTATCCATTTTTCACTTTCTGCGATGTAGAACTTGTACTGTAAATGAGGTTCTTGTAAACAGAGCCGTTCCAAACTTTGGTTTAGCTGTGTCTTTTTGATTTTAAATTCCCTAAGCTATAGGACCATAAGTGGAAGTGCCCTAGGCTCTGTTGCTTTGTTTTTTAGATGTTTCAGGAAACACCATACACTTCTCCCGAGTGTCTGTTGGCAATTTACATCCCGTCCATCAGCATAACAAGGCTCCCAGTTCTCCATGGCCTGTCCTGCCTTTCTGGATTTTACACTTTTTTCAGATGGCCCTTTTGACCGGGGGGAAGGGAGACTTCATTGTAGTGCAGATTTCCTTTGCAAGCTTGCTTGGTTGGCCAAAAAGGGCGTATGCGTTTTTTCCTGAATATATTCAGGAAAAAACGCATACGCCCTTTTTGGCCAAGTGCATCATTGTGGACGTTCTGCCTCTTTTCCTATGCTTTCAATGCAATTCCAGTCTACCTCCTGAAATCAGTTTCCTGCAATTCTGCCCCACTTTCAAGTCCTCTTGGCAGCCTTACTTCAGTCTATTTTTGGACGATAGCTGTCATTTATAACTCTGCAGGTTTGTGAATTACAGTGCCCCTGAGCTCCTTTCTTCAACTCGTTTTCTTGTGAGCTGGCTGCAACACCGCTGGATGGCTTCAGGCCCTAATCTGGTTCCGGCACGGCATGCTGAGCCTTTGGTTAGTTCCTCTTTCTGGTGGGAAATGAGAGTTAAATTTGCCCGTGCAGACACCTCCGGCTAGTCTCTCATTGGTTCTCCCTATTCCTGTTCATCTTCCGCAGAAATTGCAAACGGGGACAAACAGGAGGTTAAAGGGACTGACTCTCCAAGTGGGGAGAGTGTTAGTAAAGCGTGTGGAATGTTGCACCCGAGTACCAGGGTACGAAAACTGAGACATATTTGAACACGTCTCCCGATCACATGGTTGATCATACTCTAGGGACACATGCATGTTTTAGCTGAAGGAAGAATATCTTAAACCTGGGTCGTTGAAACCCATGGAATCGGTACCATGCAATATGACTTCAAAGGGCCTTCATTTGCCACCGAACCTCTCCAATCCTATCACTGCTGCATTTATGCCCCTGTACACATGCTTGATTCTCTTTCGGAGACATAGCAATCCATAGGTTTTAAGATACTTACTAGTCAGGTACATTCTTAGGCGTTTAATATGCGGTGTTGAGTTCATTTCGTTGAGCAAGGAGTAGCTCTTGTCTATTCCATATTTGGCTTAAGGAACTTTATCTGTGCTCATTTCAATCTCTGGTTTTATGCAGCACCCCAAATCATCATTCCCCTTAAGCAAGCATAAGTTGGTTTTCTAAATTTGAGACACTGTTCTGTTCTGTAATTCAGTTCCTGTGTAGCCAAGTTTACATTCCGTTTACTAGTGATATCTTATGATGTTTCTTTTTCTGTGTGACTTATTTCAGTTAGAATCATCGTACCTGAATCCACTCATTGTGCTGCTAAGGGCCTGATGACACAGATTTCATTGCTGAGTGATATTGCTTTGTAAGAAAATACCACAACTTCTTTATCCATTTTTCACTTTCTGCGATGTTGAACTTGTACTGTAAACGAGGTTCTTGTAAACAGAGCCGTTCCAAACTTTGGGGTGGCTGTGTCTTTTTGATTTTAATTTCCCTAAGCTATAGGACCATAAGTGGAAGTGCCCTAGGCTCTGTTGCTTTGTTTTTTAGATGTTTCAGGAAACACCATACACTTCTCCCGAGTGTCTGTTGGCAATTTACATCCCGCCCATCAGCATAACAAGGCTCCCAGTTCTCCATGGCCTGTCCTGCCTTTCTGGATTTTACACTTTTTTCAGATGGCCCTTTTGACCGGGGGGAAGTGAGACTTCATTGTAGTGAAGATTTCCTTTGCAAGCTTGCTTGGTTGGCCAAAAAGGGCGTATGCGTGTTTTCCTGAATATATTCAGGAAAACACGCATACGCCCTTTTTGGCCAAGTGCATCACTGTGGACGTTCTGCCTCTTTTCCTATGCTTGAAATGCAATTCCTGTCTACCTCCTGAAATCGGTTTCCTGCAATTCTGCCCCGCTTTCAAGTCCTCTTGGCAGCCTTACTTCAATATATTTTTGGACGATAGCTGTCATTTATAACTCTGCAGGTTTGTGAATTACAGTGCCCCAGAGCTCCTTTCTTCAACTCGCTTTCTTGTGAGCTGGCCGCAACACCGCAGGATGTCTTCAGGCCCTAATGTGGTTCCGGCATGGCACGCTGAGCCTTTGGTTAATTCCTCTTCCTGGTGGGAAATGAGAGTTAAATTTGCCCGTTCAGACACCTCCAGGTAGTCTCTCATTGGTTCTCGCTATTCCTGTTCATCTTCCGCAGAAATTGCAAACTGGGGCAAACAGGAGGTTAAAGGCACTGACTCTCCAAGTAGGGAGAGTGTTAGTAAAGCATCTGGAATGTTGCACCCGAGTACCAGGGGAGGAAAACTGAGACATATTTGAACACGTCTCCCATTCACCCCGTTGATCATACTCTGGGTTCCACATACATGTTTTAGCTGAAGGAAGAATACCTTAAACCTGGGTAGTTGAAACCCGTGGAATGGGTACCATGCAATATGACTTCAAAGGGTCTTCATTTGCTCACCGAACCTCTCCAATCCTATCACTGCTGCGTTTATGCCCCTGTACACATGCTTGATTCTCTTTCGGAGACATAGCAATCCATAGGTTTTAAGATACTTACTAGTCAGGTACATTCTTAGGCATTTAATATGGGGTGTTGAGTCCATTTCGTTGAGCAAGGAGTAGCTCTTGTCTATTCCATATTTGGCTTAAGGAACTTTATCTGTGCTCATTTCAATCTCTGGTTTTATGCAGCACCCCAACTCACCTTTCCCCTTAAGCAAGCATAAGTTGGTTTTCTAAATTTGAGACCCTGTTCTGTTCTGTAATTCAGTTCCTGTGTAGCCAAGTTTACATTCCGTTTACTAGTGATATCTTATGATGTTTCTTTTTCTGTGTGACTTATTTCAGTTAGAATCATCGTACCTGAATCCACTCATTGTGCTGCTAAGTGCCTGATGACATAGATTTCATTGCTGAGTGATATTGCTTTGTAAGTAAATACCACAACTTCTTTATCCATTTTTCACTTTCTGCGATGTTGAACTTGTACTGTAAACGAGGTTCTTGTAAACAGAGCCGTCCCAAACTTTGGGGTGGCTGTGTCTTTTTGATTTTAATTTCCCTAAGCTATAGGACCATAAGTGGAAGTGCCCTAGGCTCTGTTGCTTTGTTTTTTCGATGTTTCAGGAAACACCATACATTTCTCCCGAGTGTCTCTTGGCAATTTACATCCCGCCCATCAGCATAACAAGGCTCCCAGTTCTCCATGGCCTGTCCTGCCTTTCTGGATTTTACACTTTTTTCAGATGGCCCTTTTGACCGGGGGGAAGTGAGACTTCATTGTAGTGCAGATTTCCTTTGCAAGCTTGCTTGGTTGGCCAAAAAGGGCGTATGCGTGTTTTTCTGAATATATTCAGGAAAAAACGCATACGCCCTTTTTGGCCAAGTGCATCATTGTGGACGTTCTGCCTCTTTTCCTATGCTTTCAATGCAATTCCAGTCTACCACCTGAAATCGGTTTCCTGCAATTCTGCCCCGCTTTCAAGTCCTCTTGGCAGCCTTACTTCAGTCTATTTTTGGACGATAGCTGTCATTTATAACTCTGCAGGTTTGTGAATTACAGTGCCCCTGAGCTCCTTTCTTCAACTCGCTTTCTTTTGAGCTGGCCGCAACACCGCAGGATGTCTTCAGGCCCTAATCTGGTTCCGGCACGGCACGCTGAGCCTTTGGTTAATTCCTCTTCCTGGTGGGAAATGAGAGTTAAATTTGCCCGTCCAGACACCTCCAGCTAGTCTCTCATTGGTTCTCGCTATTCCTGTTCATCTTCCGCAGAAATTGCAAACTGGGCCAAACAGGAGGTTAAAGGGACTGACTCTCCAAGTCGGGAGAGTGTTAGTAAAGCGTCTGGAATGTTGCACCCGAGTACCAGGGGAGGAAAACTGAGACATATTTGAACACGTCTCCCGATCACATGGTTGATCATACTTAGGTTCCACATGCATGTTTTAGCTGAAGGAAGAATACCTTAAACCTTGAGAGATGAGACCCGTGGAATGGGTACCATGCAATATGACTTCAAAGGGTCTTCATTTGCTCACCGAACCTCTCCAATCCTATCACTGCTGCGTTTATGCCCCTGTACACATGCTTGATTCTCTTTCGGAGACATAGCAATCCATAGGTTTTAAGATACTTACTAGTCAGGTACATTCTTAGGCGTTTAATATGCGGTGTTGAGTCCATTTCGTTGAGCAAGGAGTAGCTCTTGTCTATTCCATATTTGGCTTAAGGAACTTTATCTGTGCTCATTTCAATCTCTGGTTTTATGCAGCACCCCAACTCACCTTTCCCCTTAAGCAAGCATAAGTTGGTTTTCTAAATTTGAGACCCTGTTCTGTTTTGTAATTCAGTTCATGTGTAGCCAAGTTTACATTCCGTGTATTACTGATATCTTATGATGTTTCTTTTTCTGTGTGCCTTATTTCAGTTAGAATCATCATACCTGAATCCACTCATTGTGCTGCTAAGGGCCTGATGACACAGTTTTCATTGCTGAGTGATATTGCTTTGTAAGTAAATACCACAACTTCTTTATCCATTTTTCACTTTCTGCGATGTTGAACTTGTACTGTAAACGAGGTTCTTGTAAACAGAGCCATTCCAAACTTTGGGGCGGCTGTGTCTTTTTGATTTTAATTTCCCTAAGCTATAGGACCATAAGTGGAAGTGCCCTAGGTTCTGTTGCTTTGTTTTTTAGATGTTTCAGGAAACACCATACACTTCTCCCAAGTGGTTGTTGGCAATTTACATCCCGCCCATCAGCATAACAAGGCTCCCAGTTCTCCATGGCCTGTCCTGCCTTTCTGGATTTTACACTTTTTTCAGATGGCCCTTTTGACCGGGGGGAAGTGAGACTTCATTGTAGTGCAGATTTCCTTTGCAAGCTTGCTTGGTTGGCCAAAAAGGGCGTATGCGTTTTTTCCTGAATATATTCAGGAAAAAACGCATACGCCCTTTTTGGCCAAGTGCATCATTGTGGACGTTCTGCCTCTTTTCCTATGCTTTCAATGCAATTCCAGTCTACCTCCTGAAATCGGTTTCCTGCAATTCTGCCCCGCTTTCAAGTCCTCTTGGCAGCCTAACTTCAGTCTATTTTTGGACGATAGCTGTCATTTATAACTCTGCAGGTTTGTGAATTACAGTGCCCCTGAGCTCCTTTCTTCAACTCGCTTTCTTGTGACCTGGCCGCAACACCGCAGGATGGCTTCAGGCCCTAATCTGGTTCTGGCACGGCACGCTGAGCCTTTGGTTAATTCCTCTTCCTGGTGGGAAATGAGAGTTAAATTTGCCCGTTCAGACACCTCCAGCTAGTCTCTCATTGGTTTTCGCTATTCCTGTTCATCTTCCGCAGAAATTGCAAACTGGGCCAAACAGGAGGTTAAAGGGACTGACTCTCCAAGTCGGGAGAGTGTTAGTAAAGCGTCTGGAATGTTGCACCCGAGTACCAGGGTACGAAAACTGAGACATATTTGAACACGTCTCCCGTTCACATGGTTGATCATACTCTAGGTTCCACATGCATGTTTTAGCTGAAGGAAGAATACCTTAAACCTGGGTAGTTGAAACCCGTGGAATGGGTACCATGCAATATGCCTTCAAAGGGTCTTCATTTGCTCACCGAACCTCTCCAATCCTATCACTGCTGCGTTTATGCCCCTGTACACATGCTTGATTCTCTTTCGGAGACATAGCAATCCATAGGTTTTAAGATACTTACTAGTCAGGTACATTCTTAGGCGTTTAATATGCGGTGTTGAGTCCATTTCGTTGAGCAAGGAGTAGCTCTTGTCTATTCCATATTTGATTTAAGGAACTTTATCTGTGCTCATTTCAATCTCTGGTTTTATGCAGCACCCCAACTCACCTTTCCCCTTAAGCAAGCATAAGTTGGTTTTCTAAATTTGAGACCCTGTTCTGTTCTGTAATTCAGTTCCTGTGTAGCCAAGTTTACATTCCGTGTATTACTGATATCTTATGATGTTTCTTTTTCTGTGTGACTTATTTCAGTTAGAATCATCATACCTGAATCCACTCATTGTGCTGCTAAGCGCCTGATGACACAGATTTCATTGCTGAGTGATATTGCTTTGTAAGTAAATTCCACAAGTTCTTTATCCATTTTTCACTTTCTGTGATATTGAACTTGTACTGTAAACGAGGTTCTTGTAAACAGAGCCGTTCCAAACTTTGGGGTGGCTGTGTCTTTTTGATTTTAATTTCCCTAAGCTATAGGACCATAAGTGGAAGTGCCCTAGGTTCTATTGCTTTGTTTTTTAGATGTTTCAGGAAACACCATACACTTCTCCCGAGTGGTTGTTGGCAATTTACATCCCGCCCATCAGCATAACAAGGCTCCCAGTTCTCCATGGCCTGTCCTGCCTTTCTGGATTTTACACTTTTCTCAGATGGCCCTTTTGACCAGGGGGAAGTGAGACTTCATTGTAGTGCAGATTTCCTTTGCAAGCTTGCTTGGTTGGCCAAAAAGGGCGTATGCGTTTTTTCCTGAATATATTCAGGAAAAAACGCATACGCCCTTTTTGGCCAAGTGCATCATTGTGGACGTTCTGCCTCTTTTCCTATGCTTTCAATGCAATTCCAGTCTACCTCCTGAAATTGGTTTCCTGCAATTCTGCCCCACTTTCAAGTCCTCTTGGCAGCCTTACTTCAGTATAGTTTTGGACGATAGCTGTCATTTATAACTCTGCAGGTTTGTGAATTACAGTGCCCCTGAGCTCCTTTCTTCAACTCGCTTTCTTGTGACCTGGCCGCAACACCGCAGGATGGCTTCAGGCCCTAATCTGGTTCCGGCACGGCACGCTGAGCCTTTGGTTATTTCCTCTTCCTGGTGGGAAATGAGAGTTAAATTTGCCCGTCCAGACACCTCCAGCTAGCCTCTCATTGGTTCTCGCTATTCCTGTTCATCTTCCGCAGAAATTGCAAACTGGGCCAAACAGGAGGTTAAAGGGACTGACTCTCCAAGTCGGGAGAGTGTTAGTAAAGCGTCTGGAATGTTGCACCTGAGTACCAGGGTACGAAAACTGAGACATATTTGAACACGTCTCCCGATCACATGGTTGATCATACTCTAGGTTCCACATGCATGTTTTAGCTGAAGGAAGAATACCTTAAACCTGGAGAGTTGAAACCCGTGGAATGGGTACCATGCAATATGACTTCAAAGGGTCTTCATTTGCTCACCGAACCTCTCTAATCCTATCACTGCTGCGTTTATGCCCCTGTACACATGCTTGATTCTCTTTCGGAGACATAGCAATCCATAGGTTTTAAGATACTTACTAGTCAGGTACATTCTTAGGCGTTTAATATGGGGTGTTGAGTCCATTTCGTTGAGCAAGGAGTAGCTCTTGTCTATGCCATATTTGGCTTAAGGAACTTTATCTGTGCTCATTTCAATCTCTGGTTTTATGCAGCACCCCAACTCACCTTTACCCTTAAGCAAGCATAAGTTGGTTTTCTAAATTTGAGACCCTGTTCTGTTCTGTAATTCAGTTCCTGTGTAGCCAAGTTTCCATTCCGTGTATTACTGATATCTTATGATGTTTCTTTTTCTGTGTGACTCATTTCAGTTGGAATCATCATACCTGAATCCACTCATTGTGCTACTAAGGGCCTGATGACACAGATTTCATTGCTGAGTGATATTGCTTTGTAAGTGAATACCACAACTTCTTTATCCATTTTTCACTTTCTGCGATGTTGAACTTGTACTGTAAACGAGGTTCTTGTAAACAGAGCCGTTCCAAACTTTGGGGTGGCTGTGTCTTTTTGATTTTAATTTCCCTAAGCTATAGGACCATAAGTGGAAGTGCCCTAGGTTCTGTTGCTTTGTTTTTTAGATGTTTCAGGAAACACCATACACTTCTCCCGAGTGTCTGTTGGCAATTTACATCCCGCCCATCAGCATAACAAGGCTCCCAGTTCTCCATGGCCTGTCCTGCCTTTCTGGATTTTACACATTTTTCAGATGGCCCTTTTGACCGGGGGGAAGTGAGACTTCATTGTAGTGCAGATTTCCTTTGCAAGCTTGCTTGGTTGGCCAAAAAGGGCGTATGCGTTTTTTCCTGAATATATTCAGGAAAAAACGCATACGCCCTTTTTGGCCAAGTGCATCATTGTGGACGTTCTGCCTCTTTTCCTATGCTTTCAATGCAATTCCAGTCTACCTCCTGAAATCGGTTTCCTGCAATTCTGCCCCGCTTTCAAGTCCTCTTGGCAGCCTTACTTCAGTCTATTTTTGGACGATAGCTGTCATTTATAACTCTGCAGGTTTGTGAATTACAGTGCCCCTGAGCTCCTTTCTTCAACTCGCTTTCTTGTGAGCTGGCCGCAACACCGCAGGATGGCTTCAGGCCCTAATCTGGTTCCGGCCCGGCATGCTGAGCCTTTGGTTAATTCCTCTTCCTGGTGGGAAATGAGTGTTAAATTTGCCCGTCCAGACACCTCCAGCTAGCCTCTCATTGGTTCTCGCTATTCCTGTTCATCTTCCGCAGAAATTGCAAACTGGGCCAAACAGGAGGTTAAAGGGACTGACTCTCCAAGTCGGGAGAGTGTTAGTAAAGCGTCTGGAATGTTGCACCCGAGTACCAGGGTACGAAAACTGAGACATATTTGAACACGTCTCCCGTTCACATCGTTGATCATACTCTGGGTTCCACATGCATGTTTTAGCTGAAGGAAGAATACCTTAAACCTGGAGAGTTGAGACCCGTGTAATGGGTACCATGCAATATGACTTCAAAGGGTCTTCATTTGCTCACCGAACCTCTCCAATCCTATCACTGCTGCGTTTATGCCCCTGTACACATGCTTGATTCTCTTTTGGAGACATAGCAATCCATAGGTTTTAAGATACTTTTAGTCAGGTACATTCTTAGGCGTTTAATATGGGGTTTTGAGTCCATTTCGTTGAGCAAGGAGTAGCTCTTGTCTATTCCATATTTGGCTTAAGGAACTTTATCTGTGCTCATTTCAATCTCTGGTTTTATGCAGCACCCCAACTCACCTTTACCCTTAAGAAAGCATAAGTTGGTTTTCTAAATTTGAGACCCTGTTCTGTTTTGGAATGCAGTTCCTGTGTAGCCAAGTTTACATTCCGTGTATTAGTGATATCTTATGATGTTTCTTTTTCTGTGTGACTTATTTCAGTTAGAATCATCGTACCTGAATCCACTCATTATGCTCCTACGGGCCTGATGACATAGATTTCATTGCTGAGTGATACTGCATTGTACGTAAGTACCACAAGTTCTTTATCCATTTTTCACTTTCTGTGATATTGAACTTGTACGGTAAACGAGGTTCTTGTAAACGGAGGCGTCCCAAACTTTGGGGTGGCTGTGTCTTTTTGATTTTAATTTCCCTAAGCTATAGGACCATAAGTGGAAGTGCCCTAGGCTCTGTTGCTTTGTTTTTTAGATGTTTCAGCAAACACCATACACTTCTCCTGAGTGTCTGTTGGCAATTTACATCCCGCCCATCAGCATAACAAGGCTCCCAGTTCTCCATGGCCTGTCCTGCCTTTCTGGATTTTACACTTTTTTCAGATGGCCCTTTTGACCGGGGAGAAGTGAGACTTCATTGTAGTGCAGATTTCCTTTGCAAGTTTGCTTGGTTGGTCAAAAAGGGCGTATGCGTTTTTTCCTGAATATATTCAGGAAAAAACGCATATGCCCTTTTTGGCCAAGTGCATCATTGTGGACGTTCTGCCTCTTTTCCTATGCTTTCAATGCAATTCCAGTCTACCTCCTGAAATCGGTTTCCTGCAATTCTGCCCCACTTTCAAGTCCTCTTGGCAGCCTTCCTTCAGTATATTTTTGGACGATAGCTGTCATTTATAACTCTGCAGGTTTGTGAATTACAGTGCCCCTGAGCTCCTTTCTTCAACTCGCTTTCTTGTGACCTGGCCGCAACACCGCAGGATGGCTTCAGGCCCTAATCTGGTTGCGGCACGGCACGCTGAGCCTTTGGTTATTTCCTCTTCCTGGTGGGAAATGAGAGTTAAATTTGCCCGTCTAGACACCTCCAGCTAGTCTTTCATTGGTTCTCGCTATTCCTGTTCATCTTCCGCAGAAATTGCAAACTGGGCCAAACAGGAGGTTAAAGGCGCTGACTCTCGAAGTGGGGAGAGTGTTAGTTAAGCATCTGGAATGTTGCACCCGAGTACCAGGGGAGGAAAACTGAGACATATTTGAACACGTCTCCCGTTCACATGGTTGATCATACTTGGGTTCCACATGCATGTTTTAGCTGAAGGAAGAATACCTTAAACCTGGGTAGTTGAAACCCGTGTAATGGGTACCATGCAATATGACTTCAAAGGGTCTTCATTTGCTCACCGAACCTCTCCAATCCTATCACTGCTGCGTTTATGCCCCTGTACACATGCTTGATTCTCTTTCGGAGACATAGCAATCCATAGGTTTTAAGATACTTACTCTTCAGGTACATTCTTAGGCGTTTAATATGCGGTGTTGAGTCCATTTCGTTGAGCAAGGAGTAGCTCTTGTCTATTCCATATTTGGCTTAAGGAACTTTATCTGTGCTCATTTCAATCTCTGGTTTTATGCAGCACCCCAACTCACCTTTACCCTTAAGCAAGCATAAGTTGGTTTTCTAAATTTGAGACCCTGTTCTGTTCTGTAATTCAGTTCCTGTGTAGCCAAGTTTACATTCCGTGTATTACTGATATCTTATGATGTTTCTTTTTCTGTGTGACTTATTTCAGTTAGAATCATCATACCTGAATCCACTCATTGTGCTGCTAAGGGCCTGATGACACAGATTTCATTGCTGAGTGATATTGCTTTGTAAGTAAATACCACAACTTCTTTATCCATTTTTCACTTTCTGCGATGTTGAACTTGTACTGTAAACGAGGTTCTTGTAAACAGAGCCGTTCCAAACTTTGGGGTGGCTGTGTCTTTTTGATTTTAATTTCCCTAAGCTATAGGACCATAAGTGGAAGTGCCCTAGGTTCTGTTGCTTTGTTTTTTAGATGTTTCAGGAAACACCATACACTTCTCCCGAGTGGTTGTTGGCAATTTACATCCCGCCCATCAGCATAACAAGGCTCCCAGTTCTCCATGGCCTGTCCTGACTTTCTGGATTTTACACTTTTTTCAGATGGCCCTTTTGACCGGGGCAAGTGAGACTTCATTGTAGTGCAGATTTCCTTTGCAAGTTTGCTTGGTTGGGCAAAAAGGGCGTATGCGTTTTTTCCTGAATATATTCAGGAAAAAACTTATACGCCCTTTTTGGCCAAGTGCATCCTTGTGGACGTTCTGCCTCTTTTCCTATGCTTTCAATGCAATTCCAGTCTACCTCCTGAAATCAGTTTCCTGCAATTCTGCCCCGCTTTCAAGTCCTCTTGGCAGCCTTACTTCAGTCTATTTTTGGACGATAGCTGTCATTTATAACTCTGCAGGTTTGTGAATTACAGTGCCCCTGAGCTCCTTTCTTCAACTCGCTTTCTTGTGACCTGGCCGCAACACCGCAGGATGGCTTCAGGCCCTAAACTGGTTCCGGCACGGCACGCTGAGCCTTTGGTTAATTCCTCTTCCTGGTGGGAAATGAGAGTTAAATTTGCCCGTTCAGACACCTCCAGCTAGTCTCTCATTGGTTCTCGCTATTCCTGTTCATCTTCCGCAGAAATTGCAAACTGGGCCAAACAGGAGGTTAAAGGGACTGACTCTCCAAGTCGGGAGAGTGTTAGTAAAGCGTCTGGAATGTTGCACCCGAGTACCAGGGTACGAAAACTGAGACATATTTGAACACGTCTCCCGATCACATGGTTGATCATACTCTAGGTTCCACATGCATGTTTTAGCTGAAGGAAGAATACCTTAAACCTGGGTAGTTGAAACCCGTGGAATGGGTACCATGCAATATGCCTTCAAAGGGTCTTCATTTGCTCACCGAACCTCTCCAATCCTATCACTGCTGCGTTTATGCCCCTGTACACATGCTTGATTCTCTTTCGGAGACATAGCAATCCATAGGTTTTAAGATACTTACTAGTCAGGTACATTCTTAGGCGTTTAATATGCGGTGTTGAGTCCATTTCGTTGAGCAAGGAGTAGCTCTTGTCTATTCCATATTTGACTTAAGGAACTTTATCTGTGCTCATTTCAATCTCTGGTTTTATGCAGCACCCCAACTCACCTTTCCCCTTAAGCAAGCATAAGTTGGTTTTCTAAATTTGAGACCCTGTTCTGTTCTGTAATTCAGTTCCTGTGTAGCCAAGTTTACATTCCGTGTATTACTGATATCTTATGATGTTTCTTTTTCTGTGTGACTTATTTCAGTTAGAATCATCATACCTGAATCCACTCATTGTGCTGCTAAGGGCCTGATGACACAGATTTCATTGCTGAGTGATATTGCTTTGTAAGTAAATTCCACAAACTCTTTATCCATTTTTCACTTTCTGCGATGTTGAACTTGTACTGTAAACGAGGTTCTTGTAAACAGAGCTGTTCTAAACTTTGGGGTGGCTGTGTCTTTTTTATTTTAATTTCCCAAAGCTATAGGACCATAAGTGGAAGTGCCCTAGGTTCTGTTGCTTTGTTTTTTAGATGTTTCAGGAAACACCATACACTTCTCCCGAGTGGTTGTTGGCAATTTACATCCCGCCCATCAGCATAACAAGGCTCCCAGTTCTCCATGGCCTGTCCTGCCTTTCTGGATTTTACACATTTTTCAGATGGCCCTTTTGACCGGGGGGAAGTGAGACTTCATTGTAGTGCAGATTTCCTTTGCAAGCTTGCTTGGTTGGCCAAAAAGGGCGTATGCGTTTTTTCCTGAATATATTCAGGAAAAAACGCATACGCCCTTTTTGGCCAAGTGCATCATTGTGGACGTTCTGCCTCTTTTCCTATGCTTTCAATGCAATTCCAGTCTACCTCCTGAAATCGGTTTCCTGCAATTCTGCCCCGCTTTCAAGTCCTCTTGGCAGCCTTACTTCAGTCTATTTTTGGATGATAGCTGTCATTTATAACTCTGCAGGTTTCTGAATTACAGTGCCCCTGAGCTCCTTTCTTCAACTTGCTTTCTTGTGACCTGGCCGCAACACCGCAGGATGGCTTCAGGCCCTAATCTGGTTCCGGCACGGCACGCTGAGCCTTTGGTTATTTCCTCTTCCTGGTGGGAAATGAGAGTTAAATTTGCCCGTCCAGACACCTCCAGCTAGCCTCTCATTGGTTCTCGCTATTCCTGTTCATCTTCCGCAGAAATTGCAAACTGGGCCACACTGGAGGTTAAAGGCGCTGACTCTCCAAGTGGGGAGAGTGTTAGCAAAGCGTCTGGAATATTGCACCCGAGTACCAGGGGAGGAAAACTGAGACATATTTGAACACGTCTCCCGTTCACATGGTTGATCATACTTGGGTTCCACATGCATGTTTTAGCTGAAGGAAGAATACCTTAAACCTGGAGAGTTAAGACCCGTGTAATGGGTACCATGCAATATGACTTCAAAGGGTCTTCATTTGCTCACCGAACCTCTCCAATCCTATCACTGCTGTGTTTATGCCCCTGTACACATGCTTGATTCTCTTTCGGAGACATAGCAATCCATAGGTTTTAAGATACTTACTAGTCAGGTACATTCTTAGGCGTTTAATATGCGGTGTTCAGTCCATTTCGTTGAGCAAGGAGTAGCTCTTGTCTATTCCATATTTGGCTTAAGGAACTTTATCTGTGCTCATTTCAATCTCTGGTTTTATGCAGCACCCCAACTCACCTTTACCCTTAAGCAAGCATAAGTTGGTTTTCTAAATTTGAGACCCTGTTCTGTTCTGTAATTCAGTTCCTGTGTAGCCAAGTTTACATTCCGTGTATTACTGATATCTTATGATGTTTCTTTTTCTGTGTGACTTATTTCAGTTAGAATCATCATACCTGAATCCACTCATTGTGCTGCTAAGGGCCTGATGACACAGATTTCATTGCTGAGTGATATTGCTTTGTAAGTAAATACCACAACTTCTTTATCCATTTTTCACTTTCTGCGATGTTGAACTTGTACTGTAAACGAGGTTCTTGTAAACAGAGCCGTTCCAAACTTTGGGGTGGCTGTGTCTTTTTGATTTTAATTTCCCTAAGCTATAGGACCATAAGTGGAAGTGCCCTAGGTTCTGTTGCTTTGTTTTTTAGATGTTTCAGGAAACACCATACACTTCTCCCGAGTGGTTGTTGGCAATTTACATCCCGCCCATCAGCATAACAAGGCTCCCAGTTCTCCATGGCCTGTCCTGACTTTCTGGATTTTACACTTTTTTCAGATGGCCCTTTTGACCGGGGGAAGTGAGACTTCATTGTAGTGCAGATTTCCTTTGCAAGTTTGCTTGGTTGGGCAAAAAGGGCGTATGCGTTTTTTCCTGAATATATTCAGGAAAAAACGTATACGCCCTTTTTGGCCAAGTGCATCCTTGTGGACGTTCTGCCTCTTTTCCTATGCTTTCAATGCAATTCCAGTCTACCTCCTGAAATCAGTTTCCTGCAATTCTGCCCCGCTTTCAAGTCCTCTTGGCAGCCTTACTTCAGTCTATTTTTGGACGATAGCTGTCATTTATAACTCTGCAGGTTTGTGAATTACAGTGCCCCTGAGCTCCTTTCTTCAACTCGCTTTCTTGTGACCTGGCCGCAACACCGCAGGATGGCTTCAGGCCCTAAACTGGTTCCGGCACGGCACGCTGAGCCTTTGGTTAATTCCTCTTCCTGGTGGGAAATGAGAGTTAAATTTGCCCGTTCAGACACCTCCAGCTAGTCTCTCATTGGTTCTCGCTATTCCTGTTCATCTTCCGCAGAAATTGCAAACTGGGCCAAACAGGAGGTTAAAGGGACTGACTCTCCAAGTCGGGAGAGTGTTAGTAAAGCGTCTGGAATGTTGCACCCGAGTACCAGGGTACGAAAACTGAGACATATTTGAACACGTCTCCCGATCACATGGTTGATCATACTCTAGGTTCCACATGCATGTTTTAGCTGAAGGAAGAATACCTTAAACCTGGGTAGTTGAAACCTGTGGAATGGGTACCATGCAATATGCCTTCAAAGGGTCTTCATTTGCTCACCGAACCTCTCCAATCCTATCACTGCTGCGTTTATGCCCCTGTACACATGCTTGATTCTCTTTCGGAGACATAGCAATCCATAGGTTTTAAGATACTTACTAGTCAGGTACATTCTTAGGCGTTTAATATGCGGTGTTGAGTCCATTTCGTTGAGCAAGGAGTAGCTCTTGTCTATTCCATATTTGACTTAAGGAACTTTATCTGTGCTCATTTCAATCTCTGGTTTTATGCAGCACCCCAACTCACCTTTCCCCTTAAGCAAGCATAAGTTGGTTTTCTAAATTTGAGACCCTGTTCTGTTCTGTAATTCAGTTCCTGTGTAGCCAAGTTTACATTCCGTGTATTACTGATATCTTATGATGTTTCTTTTTCTGTGTGACTTATTTCAGTTAGAATCATCATACCTGAATCCACTCATTGTGCTGCTAAGGGCCTGATGACACAGATTTCATTGCTGAGTGATATTGCTTTGTAAGTAAATTCCACAAACTCTTTATCCATTTTTCACTTTCTGCGATGTTGAACTTGTACTGTAAACGAGGTTCTTGTAAACAGAGCTGTTCTAAACTTTGGGGTGGCTGTGTCTTTTTTATTTTAATTTCCCTAAGCTATAGGACCATAAGTGGAAGTGCCCTAGGTTCTGTTGCTTTGTTTTTTAGATGTTTCAGGAAACACCATACACTTCTCCCGAGTGGTTGTTGGCAATTTACATCCCGCCCATCAGCATAACAAGGCTCCCAGTTCTCCATGGCCTGTCCTGCCTTTCTGGATTTTACACATTTTTCAGATGGCCCTTTTGACCGGGGGGAAGTGAGACTTCATTGTAGTGCAGATTTCCTTTGCAAGCTTGCTTGGTTGGCCAAAAAGGGCGTATGCGTTTTTTCCTGAATATATTCAGGAAAAAACGCATACGCCCTTTTTGGCCAAGTGCATCATTGTGGACGTTCTGCCTCTTTTCCTATGCTTTCAATGCAATTCCAGTCTACCTCCTGAAATCGGTTTCCTGCAATTCTGCCCCGCTTTCAAGTCCTCTTGGCAGCCTTACTTCAGTCTATTTTTGGATGATAGCTGTCATTTATAACTCTGCAGGTTTCTGAATTACAGTGCCCCTGAGCTCCTTTCTTCAACTTGCTTTCTTGTGACCTGGCCGCAACACCGCAGGATGGCTTCAGGCCCTAATCTGGTTCCGGCACGGCACGCTGAGCCTTTGGTTATTTCCTCTTCCTGGTGGGAAATGAGAGTTAAATTTGCCCGTCCAGACACCTCCAGCTAGCCTCTCATTGGTTCTCGCTATTCCTGTTCATCTTCCGCAGAAATTGCAAACTGGGCCACACTGGAGGTTAAAGGCGCTGACTCTCCAAGTGGGGAGAGTGTTAGCAAAGCGTCTGGAATATTGCACCCGAGTACCAGGGGAGGAAAACTGAGACATATTTGAACACGTCTCCCGTTCACATGGTTGATCATACTTGGGTTCCACATGCATGTTTTAGCTGAAGGAAGAATACCTTAAACCTGGAGAGTTAAGACCCGTGTAATGGGTACCATGCAATATGACTTCAAAGGGTCTTCATTTGCTCACCGAACCTCTCCAATCCTATCACTGCTGTGTTTATGCCCCTGTACACATGCTTGATTCTCTTTCGGAGACATAGCAATCCATAGGTTTTAAGATACTTACTAGTCAGGTACATTCTTAGGCGTTTAATATGCGGTGTTCAGTCCATTTCGTTGAGCAAGGAGTAGCTCTTGTCTATTCCATATTTGGCTTAAGGAACTTTATCTGTGCTCATTTCAATCTCTGGTTTTATGCAGCACCCCAACTCACCTTTACCCTTAAGCAAGCATAAGTTGGTTTTCTAAATTTGAGACCCTGTTCTGTTCTGTAATTCAGTTCCTGTGTAGCCAAGTTTACATTCCGTGTATTACTGATATCTTATGATGTTTCTTTTTCTGTGTGACTTATTTCAGTTAGAATCATCGTACCTGAATCCACTCATTATGCTGCTACGGGCCTGATGACATAGATTTCATTGCTGAGTGATACTGCATTGTACGTAAGTACCACAAGTTCTTTATCCATTTTTCACTTTCTGTGATATTGAACTTGTACGGTAAACGAGGTTCTTGTAAACAGAGGCGTCCCAAACTTTGGGGTGGCTGTGTCTTTTTGATTTTAATTTCCCTAAGCTATAGGACCATAAGTGGAAGTGCCCTAGGCTCTGTTGCTTTGTTTTTTAGATGTTTCAGGAAACACCATACACTTCTCCCGAGTGTCTGTTGGCAATTTACATCCCGCCCATCAGCATAACAAGGCTCCCAGTTCTCCATGGCCTGTCCTGCCTTTCTGGATTTTACACTTTTTTCAGATGGCCCTTTTGACCGGGGGGAAGTGAGACTTCATTGTAGTGCAGATTTCCTTTGCAAGCTTGCTTGGTTGGCCAAAAAGGGCGTATGCGTTTTTTCCTGAATATATTCAGGAAAAAACGCATACGCCCTTTTTGGCCAAGTGCATCATTGTGGACGTTCTGCCTCTTTTCCTATGCTTTCAATGCAATTCCAGTCTACCTCCTGAAATCGGTTTCCTGCAATTCTGCCCCGCTTTCAAGTCCTCTTGGCAGCCTTACTTCAGTATATTTTTGGACGATAGCTGTCATTTATAACTCTGCAGGTTTGTGAATTACAGTGCCCCTGAGCTCCTTTCTTCACCTCGCTTTCTTGTGACCTGGCCGCAACACTGCAGGATGTCTTCAGGCCCTAATCTGGTTCCGGCACGGCACGCTGAGCCTTTGGTTAATTCCTCTTCCTGCTGGGAAATGAGAGTTAAATTTGCCGGTTCAGACACCTCCAGCTAGTCTCTCATTGGTTCTCGCTATTCCTGTTCATCTTCCGCAGAAATTGCAAACTGGGCCAAACAGGAGGTTAAAGGGACTGACTCTCCAAGTCGGGAGAGTGTTAGTAAAGCGTCTGGAATGTTGCACCCGAGTACCAGGGTACGAAAACTGAGACATATTTGAACACGTCTCCTGATCACATGGTTGATCATACTCTAGGTTCCACATGCATGTTTTAGCTGAAAGAAGAATACCTTAAACCTGGGTAGTTGAAACCCTTGGAATGGGTACCATGCAATATGACTTCAAAGGGACTTCATTTGCTCACGAACCTCTCCAATACTATCACTGCTGCGTTTATGCCCCTGTACACATGCTTGATTCTCTTTCGGAGACATAGCAATCTATAGGTTTTAAGATACTTACTAGTTAGGTACATTCTTAGGCGTTTAATATGGGGTGTTGAGTCCATTTCCTTGAGCAAGGAGTAGCTCTTGTCTATTCCATATTTGGCTTAAGGAACTTTATCTGTGCTCATTTCAATCTCTGGTTTTATGCAGCACCCCAACTCACCTTTCCCCTTAAGCAAGCATAAGTTGGTTTTCTATATTTGAGACCCTGTTCTGTTCTGTAATTCAGTTCCTGTGTAGCCAAGTTTACATTCCGTGTATTACTGATATCTTATGATGTTTCTTTTTCTGTGTGACTTATTTCAGTTAGAATCATCATACCTGAATCCACTCATTGTGCTGCTAAGGGCCTGATGACACAGATTTCATTGCTGAGTGATCTTGCTTTGTAAGTAAATTCCACAACTTCTTTATCCATTTTTCACTTTCTGCGATGTTGAACTTGTACTGTAAACGAGGTTCTTGTAAACAGAGCTGTTCCAAACTTTGGGGTGGCTGTGTCTTTCTGATTTTAATTTCCCTAAGCTATAGGACCATAAGTGGAAGTGCCCTAGGTTCTGTTGCTTTGTTTTTTAGATGTTTCAGGAAACACCATACACTTCTCCGGAGTGGTTGTTGGCAATTTACATCCCGCCCATCAGCATAACAAGGCTCCCAGTTCTCCATGGCCTGTCCTGCCTTTCTGGATTTTACACTTTTTTCAGATGGCCCTTTTGACCGGGGGGAAGTGAGACTTCATTGTAGTGCAGATTTCCTTTGCAAGCTTGCTTGGTTGGCCAAAAAGGGCGTATGCGTTTTTTCCTGAATATATTCAGGAAAAAACGCATACGCCCTTTTTGGCCAAGTGCATCATTGTGGACGTTCTGCCTCTTTTCCTATGCTTTCAATGCAATTCCAGTCTACCTCCTGAAATCGGTTTCCTGCAATTCTGCCCCGCTTTCAAGTCCTCTTGGCAGCCTTACTTCAGTCTATTTTTGGATGATAGCTGTCATTTATAACTCTGCAGGTTTGTGAATTACAGTGCCCCTGAGCTCCTTTCTTCAACTTGCTTTCTTGTGACCTGGCCGCAACACCGCAGGATGGCTTCAGGCCCTAATCTGGTTCCGGCACGGCACGCTGAGCCTTTGGTTATTTCCTCTTCCTGGTGGGAAATGAGAGTTAAATTTGCCCGTCCAGACACCTCGAGCTACTCTCTCATTGGTTCTCGCTATTCCTGTTCATCTTCCGCAGAAATTGCAAACTGGGCCACACTGGAGGTTAAAGGCGCTGACTCTCCAAGTGGGGAGAGTGTTAGTAAAGCGTATGGAATGTTACACCCGTGTACCAGGGGAGGAAAACTGAGACATATTTGAACACGTCTCCCGATCACATGGTTGATCATACTTGGGTTCCTCATGCATGTTTTAGCTGAAGGAAGAATACCTTAAACCTGGAGAGTTAAGACCCGTGTAATGGGTACCATGCAATATGACTTCAAAGGGTCTTCATTTGCTCACCGAACCTCTCCAATCCTATCACTGCTGTGTTTATGCCCCTGTACACATGCTTGATTCTCTTTCGGAGACATAGCAATCCATAGGTTTTAAGATACTTACTAGTCAGGTACATTCTTAGGCGTTTAATATGCGGTGTTGAGTCCATTTCGTTGAGCAAGGAGTAGCTCTTGTCTATTCCATATTTGGCTTAAGGAACTTTATCTGTGCTCATTTCAATCTCTGGTTTTATGCAGCACCCCAACTCACCTTTCCCCTTAAGCAAGCATAAGTTGGTTTTCTAAATTTGAGACCCTGTTCTGTTCTGTAATTCAGTTCCTGTGTAGCCAAGTTTACATTCCGTGTATTACTGATATCTTATGATGTTTCTTTTTCTGTGTGACTTATTTCAGTTAGAATCATCATACCTGAATCCACTCATTGTGCTGCTAAGGGCCTGATGACACAGATTTCATTGCTGAGTGATATTGCTTTGTAAGTAAATTCCACAACTTCTTTATCCATTTTTCACTTTCTGCGATGTTGAACTTGTACTGTAAACGAGGTTCTTGTAAACAGAGCTGTTCCAAACTTTGGGGTGGCTGTGTCTTTTTGATTTTAATTTCCCTAAGCTATAGGACCATAAGTGGAAGTGCCCTAGGTTCTGTTGCTTTGTTTTTTAGATGTTTCAGGAAACACCATACACTTCTCCCGAGTGGTTGTTGGCAATTTACATCCCGCCCATCAGCATAACAAGGCTCCCAGTTCTCCATGGCCTGTCCTGCCTTTCTGGATTTTACACTTTTTTCAGATGGCCCTTTTGACTGGGGGGAAGTGAGACTTCATTGTAGTGCAGATTTCCTTTGCAAGCTTGCTTGGTTGGCCAAAAAGGGCGTATGCGTTTTTTCCTGAATATATTCAGGAAAAAACGCATACGCCCTTTTTGGCCAAGTGCATCATTGTGGACGTTCTGCCTCTTTTCCTATGCTTTCAATGCAATTCCAGTCTACCTCCTGAAATCGGTTTCCTGCAATTCTGCCCCGCTTTCAAGTCCTCTTGGCAGCCTTACTTCAGTCTATTTTTGGACGATAGCTGTCATTTACAACTCTGCAGGTTTGTGAATTACAGTGCCCCTGAGCTCCTTTCTTCAACTTGCTTTCTTGTGACCTGGCCGCAACACCGCAGGATGGCTTCAGGCCCTAAACTGGTTCCGGCACGGCACGCTGAGCCTTTGGTTAATTCCTCTTCCTTTTGGGAAATGAGAGTTAAATTTGCCCGTTCAGACACCTCCAGCTAGTCTCTCATTGGTTCTCGCTATTCCTGTTCATCTTCCGCAGAAATTGCAAACCGGGCCAAACAGGAGGTTAAAGGGACTGACTCTCCAAGTCGGGAGAGTGTTAGTAAAGCGTCTGGAATGTTGCACCCGAGTACCAGGGTACGAAAACTGAGACATATTTGAACACGTCTCCCGATCACATGGTTGATCATACTCTAGGTTCCACATGCATGTTTTAGCTGAAGGAAGAATACCTTAAACCTGTGTAGTTGAAACCCGTGGAATGGGTACCATGCAATATGCCTTCAAAGGGTCTTCATTTGCTCACCGAACCTCTCCAATCCTATCACTGCTGCGTTTATGCCCCTGTACACATGCTTGATTCTCTTTCGGAGACATAGCAATCCATAGGTTTTAAGATACTTACTAGTCAGGTACATTCTTAGGCGTTTAATATGCGGTGTTGAGTCCATTTCGTTGAGCAAGGAGTAGCTCTTGTCTATTCCATATTTGACTTAAGGAACTTTATCTGTGCTCATTTCAATCTCTGGTTTTATGCAGCACCCCAACTCACCTTTCCCCTTAAGCAAGCATAAGTTGGTTTTCTAAATTTGAGACCCTGTTCTGTTCTGTAATTCAGTTCCTGTGTAGCCAAGTTTACATTCCATGTATTACTGATATTTTATGATGTTTCTTTTTCTGTGTGACTTATTTCAGTTAGAATTATCATACCTGAATCCACTCATTGTGCTGCTAAGGGCCTGATGACACAGATTTCATTGCTGAGTGATATTGCTTTGTAAGTAAATTCCACAACTTCTTTATCCATTTTTCACTTTCTGCGATGTTGAACTTGTACTGTAAACGAGGTTCTTGTAAACAGAGCTGTTCCAAACTTTGGGGTGGCTGTGTCTTTTTGATTTTAATTTCCCTAAACTATAGGACCATAAGTGGAAGTGCCCTAGGTTCTGTTGCTTTGTTTTTTAGATGTTTCAGGAAACACCATACACTTCTCCCGAGTGGTTGTTGGCAATTTACATCCCGCCCATCAGCATAACAAGGCTCCCAGTTCTCCATGGCCTGTCCTGCCTTTCTGGATTTTACACTTTTTTCAGATGGCCCTTTTGACCGGGGGGAAGTGAGACTTCATTGTAGTGCAGATTTCCTTTGCAAGCTTGCTTGGTTGGCCAAAAAGGGCGTATGCGTTTTTTCCTGAATATATTCAGGAAAAAACGCATACGCCCTTTTTGGCCAAGTGCATCATTGTGGACGTTCTGCCTCTTTTCCTATGCTTTCAATGCAATTCCAGTCTACCTCCTGAAATCGGTTTCCTGCAATTCTGCCCCGCTTTCAAGTCCTCTTGGCAGCCTTACTTCAGTCTATTTTTGGATGATAGCTGTCATTTATAACTCTGCAGGTTTGTGAATTACAGTGCCCCTGAGCTCCTTTCTTCAACTCGCTTTCTTGTGTCCTGGCCGCAACACCGCAGGATGGCTTCAGGCCCTAATCTGGTTCCGGCACGGCATGCTGAGCCTTTGGTTATTTCCTCTTTCTGGTGGGAAATGAGAGTTAAATTTGCCCGTCCAGACACCTCCAGCTAGTCTCTCATTGGTTCTCGCTATTCCTGTTCATCTTCCGCAGAAATTGCAAACTGGGCCAAACAGGAGGTTAAAGGCGCTGACTCTCCAAGTGGGGAGAGTGTTAGTAAAGCGTCTGGAATGTTGCACCCGAGTACCAGGGGAGGAAAACTGAGACATATTTGAACACGTCTCCCATTCACATGGTTGATCATACTTGGGTTCCACATGCATGTTTTAGCTGAAGGAAGAATACCTTAAACCTGGAGAGTTAAGACCCGTGTAATGGGTACCATGCAATATGCCTTCAAAGGGTCTTCATTTGCTCACCGAACCTCTCGAATCCTATCACTGCTGCGTTTATGCCCCTGTACACATGCTTGATTCTCTTTCGGAGACATAGCAATCCTAGGTTTTAAGATACTTACTAGTCAGGTACATTCTTAGGCGTTTAATATGGGGTGTTGAGTCCATTTCGTTGAGCAAGGAGTAGCTCTTGTCTATTCCATATTTGGCTTAAGGAACTTTATCTGTGCTCATTTCAATCTCTGGTTTTATGCAGTACCCCAACTCACCTTTCCCCTTAAGCAAGCATAAGTTGGTTTTCTAAATTTGAGACCCTGTTCTGTTCTGTAATTCAGTTCCTGTGTAGCCATGCTTACATTCCTTGTATTACTGATATCTTATGATGTTTCTTTTTCTGTGTGACTTATTTCAGTTAGAATCATCATACCTGAATCCACTCATTGTGCTGCTAAGGGCCGGATGACACAGATTTCATTGCTGAGTGATATTGCTTTGTAAGTAAATACCACAACTTTTTTTATCCATTTTTCACTTTCTGCGATGTTGAACTTGTACTGTAAACGAGGTTCTTGTAAACAGAGGCGTCCCAAACTTTGGGGTGGCTGTGTCTTTTTGATTTTAAATTCCCTAAGCTATAGGACCATAAGTGGAAGTGCCCTAGGTTCTGTTGCTTTGTTTTTTAGATGTTTCAGGAAACACCATACACTTCTCCCGAGTGGTTGTTGGCAATTTACATCCCGCCCTTCAGCATAACAAGGCTCCCAGTTCTCCATGGCCTGTCCTGCCTTTCTGGATTTTACACTTTTTTCAGATGGCCCTTTTGACCGGGGGGAAGTGAGACTTCATTGTAGTGCAGATTTCCTTTGCAAGCTTGCTTGGTTGGCCAAAAAGGGCGTATGCGTTTTTTCCTGAATATATTCAGGATAAAACGCATACGACCTTTTTGGCCAAGTGCATCATTGTGGACGTTCTGCCTCTTTTCCTATGCTTTCAATGCAATTCCAGTCTACCTCCTGAAATCGGTTTCCTGCAATTCTGCCCCGCTTTCAAGTCCTCTTGGCAGCCTTACTTCAGTCTATTTTTGGACGATAGCTGTCATTTATAACTCTGCAGGTTTGTGAATTACAGTGCCCCTGAGCTCCTTTCTTCAACTTGCTTTCTTGTGACCTGGCCGCAACACCGCAGGATGGCTTCAGGCCCTAAACTGGTTCCGGCACGGCACGCTGAGCCTTTGGTTAATTCCTCTTCCTTTAGGGAAATGAGAGTTAAATTTGCCCGTTCAGACACCTCCAGCTAGTCTCTCATTGGTTCTCGCTATTCCTGTTCATCTTCCGCAGAAATTGCAAACCGGGCCAAACAGGAGGTTAAAGGGACTGACTCTCCAAGTCGGGAGAGTGTTAGTAAAGCGTCTGGAATGTTGCACCCGAGTACCAGGGTACGAAAACTGAGACATATTTGAACACGTCTCCCGATCACACGGTTGATCATACTCTGGGTTCCACATGCATGTTTTAGCTGAAGGAAGAATACCTTAAACCTGGAGATTTGAGACCCGTGTAATGGGTACCATGCAATATGACTTCAAAGGGTCTTCATTTGCTCACCGAACCTCTCCAATCCTATCACTTCTGCGTTTATGCCCCTTTACACATGCTTGATTCTCTTTCGGAGACATAGCAATCCATAGGTTTTAAGATACTTACTAGTCAGGTACATTCTTAGGCGTTTCATATGGGGTGTTGAGTCCATTTCGTTGAGCAAGGAGTAGCTCTTGTCTATTCCATATTTGGCTTAAGGAACTTTATCTGTGCTCATTTCAATCTCTGGTTTTATGCAGCACCCCAACTCACCTTTCCCCTTAAGCAAGCATAAGGTGGTTTTCTAAATTTGAGACTCTGTTCTGTTTTGGAATTCAGTTCCTGTGTAGCCAAGTTTACATTCCGTGTATTAGTGATATCTGATGATGTTTCTTTTTCTGTGTGACTTATTTCAGTTAGAATCATCGTACCTGAATCCACTCATTGTGCTGCTACGCGCCTGATAACACAGATTTCATTGTTGAGTGATACTGCATTGTACGTAAGTACCACAAGTTCTTTATCCATTTTTCACTTTCTGTGATATTGAATTTGTATGGTAAACGAGGTTCTTGTAAACAGAGGCGTCCCAAACTTTGGGGTGGCTGTGTCTTTTTGATTTTAATTTCCCTAAGCTATAGGACCATAAGTGGAAGTGCCCTAGGCTCTGTTGCTTTGTTTTTTAGATGTTTCAGGAAACACCATACACTTCTCCCTAGTGGCTGTTGGCAATTTTCATCCCGCCCATCAGCATAACAAGGCTTCCAGTTCTCCATGGCCTGTTGCCTTTCTGGATTTTACACTTTTTTCAGATGGCCCTTTTGACCGGGGGGAAGTGAGACTTCATTGTAGTGCAGATTTCCTTTGCAAGCTTGCTTGGTTGGTCAAAAAGGGCGTATGCGTGTTTTGCTGGATATATTCAGGAAAAAACGCATACGCCCTTTTTGGCCAAGTGCATCATTGTGGACGTTCTGCCTCTTTTCCTATGCTTTCAATGCAATTCCAGTCTACCTCCTGAAATCGGTTTCCTGCAATTCTGCCCCGCTTTCAAGTCCTCTTGGCAACCTTACTTCAGTCTATTTTTGGATGATAGCTGTCATTTATAACTCTGCAGGTTTGTGAATTACAGTGCCCCTGAGCTCCTTTCTTCAACTCGCTTTCTTGTGACCTGGCCGCAACACTGAAGGATGGCTTCAGGCCCTAATCTGGTTCCGGCCTGGCACGCTGAGCCTTTGGTTACTTCCTCTTCCTGGTGGGAAATGAGAGTTAAATTTGCCCGTCCAGACACCTCCAGCTAGCCTCTCATTGGTTCTCGCTATTCCTGTTCATCTTCCGCAGAAATTGCAAACTGGGCCAAACAGGAGGTTAAAGGGACTGACTCTCCAAGTCGGGAGAGTGTTAGTAAAGCGTCTGGAATGTTGCACCCGAGTACCAGGGGAGGAAAACTGAGACATATTTGAACACGTCTCCCGTTCACATGGTTGATCATACTCTGGGTTCCACATGCATGTTTTAGCTGAAGGAAGAATACCTTAAACCTGGAGAGTTGAGACCCGTGTAATGGGTACCATGCAATATGACTTCAAAGGGTCTTCATTTGCTCACCGAACCTCTCCAATCCTATCACTGCTGCGTTTATGCCCCTGTACACATGCTTGATTCTCTTTCGGAGACATAGCAATCCATAGGTTTTAAGATACTTACTAGTCAGGTACATTCTTAGGCGTTTAATATGCGGTGTTGAGTCCATTTCGTTGAGCAAGGAGTAGCTCTTGTCTATTCCATATTTGACTTAAGGAACTTTATCTGTGCTCATTTCAATCTCTGGTTTTATGCAGCACCCTAACTCACCTTTCCCCTTAAGCAAGCATAAGTTGGTTTTCTAAATTTGAGACCCTGTTCTGTTCTGTAATTCAGTTCCTGTGTAGCCAAGTTTACATTCCGTGTATTACTGATATCTTATGATGTTTCTTTTTCTGTGTGACTTATTTCAGTTAGAATCATCATACCTGAATCCACTCACTGTGCTGCTAAGGGCCTGATGACACAGATTTCATTGCTGAGTGATATTGCTTTGTAAGTAAATACCACAACTTCTTTATCCATTTTTCACTTTCTGCGATGTTGAACTTGTACTGTAAATGAGGTTCTTGTAAACAGAGCCGTTCCAAACTTTGGGGTGGCTGTGTCTTTTTGATTTTAATTTCCCTAAGCTATAGGACCATAAGTGGAAGTGCCCTAGGCTCTGTTGCTTTGTTTTTTAGATGTTTCAGGAAACACCATACACTTCTCCCGAGTGGTTGTTGGCAATTTACATCCCGCCCATCAGCATAACAAGGCTCCCAGTTCTCCATGGCCTGTCCTGCCTTTCTGGATTTTACACTTTTTTCAGATGGCCCTTTTGACCGGGGGGAAGTGAGACTTCATTGTAGTGCAGATTTCCTTTGCAAGCTTGCTTGGTTGGCCAAAAAGGGCGTATGCGTTTTTTCCTGAATATATTCAGGAAAAAACGCATACGCCCTTTTTGGCCAAGTGCATCATTGTGGATGTTCTGCCTCTTTTCCTATGCTTTCAATGCAATTCCAGTCTACCTCCTGAAATCGGTTTCCTGCAATTCTGCCCCGCTTTCAAGTCCTCTTGGCAGCCTTACTTCAGTCTATTTTTGGACGATAGCTGTCATTTATAACTCTGCAGGTTTGTGAATTACAGTGCCCCTGAGCTCCTTTCTTCAACTCGCTTTCTTTTGAGCTGGCCGCAACACCGCAGGATGGCTTCAGGCCCTAATCTGGTTCCGGTACGGCACGCTGAGCCTTTGGTTATTTCCTCTTCCTGGTGGGAAATGAGAGTTAAATTTGCCCGTCCAGACACCTCCAGCTAGCCTCTCATTGGTTCTCGCTATTCCTGTTCATCTTCCGCAGAAATTGCAAACTGGGCCAAACAGGAGGTTAAAGGCGCTGACTCTCCAAGTGGGGAGAGTGTTAGTAAAGCGTCTGGAATGTTGCACCCGAGTACCAGGGGAGGAAAACTGAGACATATTTGAACACGTCTCCCAATCACATGGTTGATCATACTCTGGGTTCCACATGCATGTTTTAGCTGAAGGAAGAATACCTAAAACCTGGGTAGTTGAAACCCGTGGAATGGGTACCATGCAATATGACTTCAAAGGGTCTTCATTTGCTCACCGAACCTCTCCAATCCTATCACTGCTGCGTTTATGCCCCTGTACACATGCTTGATTCTCTTTCGGAGACATAGCAATCTATAGGTTTTAAGATACTTACTAGTCAGGTACATTCTTAGGCGTTTAATATGCGGTGTTGAGTCCATTTCGTTGAGCAAGGAGTAGCTCTTGTCTATTCCATATTTGGCTTAAGGAACTTTATCTGTGCTCATTTCAATCTCTGGTTTTATGCAGCAACCCACTCACCTTTCCCCTTAAGCAAGCATAAGTTGGTTTTCTAAATTTAAGAACCTGTTCTGTTTTGGAATTCAGTTCCTGTGTAGCCAAGTTTACATTCCGTGTATTACTGATATCTTATGATGTTTCTTTTTCTGTGTGACTTATTTCAGTTAGAATCATCGTACCTGAATCCACTCATTATGCTGCTACGGGCCTGATGACATAGATTTCATTGCTGAGTGATACTGCATTGTACGTAAGTACCACAAGTTCTTTATCCATTTTTCACTTTCTGTGATATTGAACTTGTACGGTAAACGAGGTTCTTGTAAACAGAGGCGTCCCAAACTTTGGGGTGGCTGTGTCTTTTTGATTTTAATTTCCCTAAGCTATAGGACCATAAGTGGAAGTGCCCTAGGCTCTGTTGCTTTGTTTTTTAGATGTTTCAGGAAACACCATACACTTCTCCCGAGTGTCTGTTGGCAATTTACATCCCGCCCATCAGCATAACAAGGCTCCCAGTTCTCCATGGCCTGTCCTGCCTTTCTGGATTTTACACTTTTTTCAGATGGCCCTTTTGACCGGGGGGAAGTGAGACTTCATTGTAGTGCAGATTTCCTTTGCAAGCTTGCTTGGTTGGCCAAAAAGGGCGTATGCGTTTTTTCCTGAATATATTCAGGAAAAAACGCATACGCCCTTTTTGGCCAAGTGCATCATTGTGGACATTCTGCCTCTTTTCCTATGCTTTCAATGCAATTCCAGTCTACCTCCTGAAATCGGTTTCCTGCAATTCTGCCCCGCTTTCAAGTCCTCTTGGCAGCCTTACTTCAGTATATTTTTGGACGATAGCTGTCATTTATAACTCTGCAGGTTTGTGAATTACAGTGCCCCTGAGCTCCTTTCTTCACCTCGCTTTCTTGTGACCTGGCCGCAACACCGCAGGATGTCTTCAGGCCCTAATCTGGTTCCGGCACGGCACGCTGAGCCTTTGGTTAATTCCTCTTCCTGGTGGGAAATGAGAGTTAAATTTGCCGGTTCAGACACCTCCAGCTAGTCTCTCATTGGTTCTCGCTATTCCTGTTCATCTTCCGCAGAAATTGCAAACTGGGCCAAACAGGAGGTTAAAGGGACTGACTCTCCAAGTCGGGAGAGTGTTAGTAAAGCGTCTGGAATGTTGCACCCGAGTACCAGGGTACGAAAACTGAGACATATTTGAACACGTCTCCTGATCACATGGTTGATCATACTCTAGGTTCCACATGCATGTTTTAGCTGAAAGAAGAATACCTTAAACCTGGGTAGTTGAAACCCTTGGAATGGGTACCATGCAATATGACTTCAAAGGGACTTCATTTGCTCACGAACCTCTCCAATACTATCACTGCTGCGTTTATGCCCCTGTACACATGCTTGATTCTCTTTCGGAGACATAGCAATCCATAGGTTTTAAGATACTTACTAGTTAGGTACATTCTTAGGCGTTTAATATGGGGTGTTGAGTCCATTTCCTTGAGCAAGGAGTAGCTCTTGTCTATTCCATATTTGGCTTAAGGAACTTTATCTGTGCTCATTTCAATCTCTGGTTTTATGCAGCACCCCAACTCACCTTTCCCCTTAAGCAAGCATAAGTTGGTTTTCTAAATTTGAGACCCTGTTCTGTTCTGTAATTCAGTTCCTGTGTAGCCAAGTTTCCATTCCGTGTATTACTGATATCTTATGATGTTTCTTTTTCTGTGTGACTTATTTCAGTTAGAATCATCATACCTGAATCCACTCATTGTGCTGCTAAGGGCCTGTTGACATAGATTTCATTGCTGAGTGATATTGCTTTGTAAGTAAATACCACAACTTCTTTATCCATTTTTCACTTTCTGCGATGTTGAACTTGTACTGTAAACGAGGTTCTTGTAAACAGAGCCGTTCCAAACTTTGGGGTGGCTGTGTCTTTTTGATTTTAATTTCCCTAAGCTATAGGACCATAAGTGGAAGTGCCCTAGGTTCTGTTGCTTTGTTTTTTAGATGTTTCAGGAAACACCATACACTTCTCCCGAGTGGTTGTTGGCAATTTACATCCCGCCCATCAGCATAACAAGGCTCCCAGTTCTCCATGGCCTGTCCTGCCTTTCTGGATTTTACACTTTTTTCAGATGGCCCTTTTGACCGGGGGGAAGTGAGACTTCATTGTAGTGCAGATTTCCTTTGCAAGTTGCTTGGTTGGCCAAAAAGGGCGTATGCGTTTTTTCCTGAATATATTCAGGAAAAAACGCATACGCCCTTTTTGGCCAAGTGCATCATTGTGGACGTTCTGCCTCTTTTCCTATGCTTTCAATGCAATTCCAGTCTACCTCCTGAAATCGGTTTCCTGCAATTCTGCCCCACTTTCAAGTCCTCTTGGCAGCCTTACTTCAGTCTATTTTTGGACGATAGCTGTCATTTATAACTCTGCAGGTTTGTGATTTACAGTGCCCCTGAGCTCCTTTCTTCAACTCGCTTTCTTGTGACCTGGCCGCAACACCGCAGGATGGCTTCAGGCCCTAATCTGGTTCCGGTACGGCACGCTGAGCCTTTGGTTATTTCCTCTTCCTGGTGGGAAATGAGAGTTAAATTTGCCCGTCCAGACACCTCCAGCTAGCCTCTCATTGGTTCTCGCTATTCCTGTTCATCTTCCGCAGAAATTGCAAACTGGGCCAAACAGGATGTTAAAGGCGCTGACTCTCCAAGTGGGGAGAGTGTTAGTAAAGCGTCTGGAATGTTGCACCCGAGTACCAGGGGAGGAAAACTGAGACATATTTGAACACGTCTCCCGTTCACATGGTTGATCATACTTGGGTTCCACATACATGTTTTAGCTGAAAGAAGAATACCTTAAACCTGGAGAGTTAAGACCCGTGTAATGGGTACCATGCAATATGACTTCAAAGTGTCTTCATTTGCTCACCGAACCTCTCCAATCCTATCACTGCTGCGTTTATGCCCCTGTACACATGCTTGATTCTCTTTCGGAGACATAGCAATCCATAGGTTTTACGATACTTACTAGTCAGGTACATTCTTAGGCGTTTAATATGCGGTGTTGAGTCCATTTCGTTGAGCAAGGAGTAGCTCTTGTCTATTCCATATTTGACTTAAGGAACTTTATCTGTGCTCATTTCAATCTCTGGTTTTATGCAGCACCCCAACTCACCTTTCCCCGTAAGCAAGCATAAGTTGGTTTTCTAAATTTGAGACCCTGTTCTGTTCTGTAATTCAGTTCCTGTGTAGCCAAGTTTCCATTCCGTGTATTACTGATATCTTATGATGTTTCTTTTTCTGTGTGACTTATTTCAGTTAGAATCATCATACCTGAATCCACTCATTGTGCTGCTAAGGGCCTGATGACACAGATTTCATTGCTGAGTGATATTGCTTTGTAAGTAAATACCACAACTTCTTTATCCATTTTTCACTTTCTGCGATGTTGAACTTGTACTGTAAACAAGGTTCTTGTAAACAGAGCCGTTCCAAACTTTGGGGTGGCTGTGTCTTTTTGATTTTAATTTCCCTAAGCTATAGGACCATAAGTGGAAGTGCCCTAGGTTCTGTTGCTTTGTTTTTTAGATGTTTCAGGAAACACCATACACTTCTCCCGAGTGTCTGTTGGCAATTTACATCCCGCCCATCAGCATAACAAGGCTCCCAGTTCTCCATGGCCTGTCCTGCCTTTCTGGATTTTACACTTTTTTCAGATGGCCCTTTTGACCGGGGGGGAAGTGAGACTTCATTGTAGTGCAGATTTCCTTTGCAAGCTTGCTTGGTTGGCCAAAAAGGGCGTATGCGTTTTTTCCTGAATATATTCAGGAAAAAACGCATACGCCCTTTTTGGCCAAGTGCATCATTGTGGACGTTCTGCCTCTTTTCCTATGCTTTCAATGCAATTCCAGTCTACCTCCTGAAATCGGTTTCCTGCAATTCTGCCCCGCTTTCAAGTCCTCTTGGCAGCCTTACTTCAGTCTATTTTTGGACGATAGCTGTCATTTATAACTCTGCAGGTTTGTGAATTACAGTGCCCCTGAGCTCCTTTCTTCAACTCGCTTTCTTGTGAACTGGCCGCAACACCGCAGGATGGCTTCAGGCCCTAATCTGGTTCTGGCACGGCACGCTGAGCCTTTGGTTATTTCCTCTTCCTGGTGGGAAATGAGAGTTAAATTTGCCCGTCCAGACACCTCCAGCTAGTCTCTCATTGGTTCTCGCTATTCCTGTTCATCTTCCGCAGAAATTGCAAACTGGGCCAAACAGGAGGTTAAAGGGACTGACTCCCCAAGTCGGGAGAGTGTTAGTAAAGCGTCTGGAATGTTGCACCCGAGTACCAGGGTACGAAAACTGAGACATATTTGAACACGTCTCCCGATCACATGGTTGATCATACTCTAGGTTCCACATGCATGTTTTAGCTGAAGGAAGAATACCTTAAACCTGGGTAGTTGAAACCCGTGGAATGGGTACCATGCAATATGACTTCAAAGGGTCTTCATTTGCTCACGAACCTCTCCAATCTTATCACTGCTGCGTTTATGCCCCTGTACACATGCTTGATTCTCTTTCGGAGATATAGCAATCCATAGGTTTTAAGATACTTACTAGTCAGGTACATTCTTAGGCGTTTAATATGCGGTGTTGAGTCCATTTCGTTGAGCAAGGAGTAGCTCTTGTCTATTCCATATTTGGCTTAAGGAACTTTATCTGTGCTCATTTCAATCTCTGGTTTTATGCAGCACCCCAACTCACCTTTACCCTTAAGCAAGAATAAGTTGGTTTTCTAAATTTGAGACCCTGTTCTGTTCTGTAATTCAGTTCCTGTGTAGCCAAGTTTCCATTCCGTGTATTACTGATATCTTATGATGTTTCTTTTTCTGTGTGACTTATTTCAGTTAGAATCATCATACCTGAATCCACTCATTGTGCTGCTAAGGGCCTGATGACACAGATTTCATTGCTGAGTGATATTGCTTTGTAAGTAAATACCACAACTTCTTTATCCATTTTTCACTTTCTGCGATGTTGAACTTGTACTGTAAACGAGGTTCTTGTAAACAGAGCCGTTCCAAACTTTGGGGTGGCTGTGTCTTTTTGATTTTAATTTCCCTAAGCTATAGGACCATAAGTGGAAGTGCCCTAGGTTCTGTTGCTTTGTTTTTTAGATGTTTCAGGAAACACCATACACTTCTCCCGAGTGTCTGTTGGCAATTTACATCCCGCCCATCAGCATAACAAGGTTCCCAGTTCTCCATGGCCTGTCCTGCCTTTCTGGATTTTACACTTTTTTCAGATGCCCTTTTGACCGGGGGGTAGTGAGACTTCATTGTAGTGCAGATTTCCTTTGCAAGCTTGCTTGGTTGGCCAAAAAGGGCGTATGCGTGTTTTCCTGAATATATTCAGGAAAAAACGCATACGCCCTTTTTGGCCAAGTGCATCATTGTGGACGTTCTGCCTCTTTTCCTATGCTTTCAATGCAATTCCAGTCTACCTCCTGAAATCGGTTTCCTGCAATTCTGCCCCGCTTTCAAGTCCTCTTGGCAGCCTTACTTCAGTATATTTTTGGACGATAGCTGTCATTTATAACTCTGCAGGTTTGTGAATTACAGTGCCCCTGAGCTCCTTTCTTCAACTCGCTTTCTTGTGACCTGGCCGCAACACCACAAGATGTCTTCAGGCCCTAATCTGGTTCCGGCACGGCACGCTGAGCCTTTGGTTAATTCCTCTTCCTGGTGGGAAATGAGAGTTAAATTTGCCCGTCCAGACACCTCCAGCTAGCCTCTCATTGGTTCTCGCTATTCCTGTTCATCTTCCGCAGAAATTGCAAACTGGGCCAAACAGGATGTTAAAGGCGCTGACTCTCCAAGTGGGGAGAGTGTTAGTAAAGCGTCTGGAATGTTGCACCCGAGTACCAGGGGAGGAAAACTGAGACATATTTGAACACGTCTCCCGTTCACATTGTTGATCATACTTGGGTTCCACATACATGTTTTAGCTGAAAGAAGAATACCTTAAACCTGGAGAGTTAAGACCCGTGTAATGGGTACCATGCAATATGACTTCAAAGTGTCTTCATTTGCTCACCGAACCTCTCCAATCCTATCACTGCTGCGTTTATGCCCCTGTACACATGCTTGATTCTCTTTCGGAGACATAGCAATCCATAGGTTTTACGATACTTACTAGTCAGGTACATTCTTAGGCGTTTAATATGCGGTGTTGAGTCCATTTCGTTGAGCAAGGAGTAGCTCTTGTCTATTCCATATTTGACTTAAGGAACTTTATCTGTGCTCATTTCAATCTCTGGTTTTATGCAGCACCCCAACTCACCTTTCCCCGTAAGCAAGCATAAGTTGGTTTTCTAAATTTGAGACCCTGTTCTGTTCTGTAATTCAGTTCCTGTGTAGCCAAGTTTCCATTCCGTGTATTACTGATATCTTATGATGTTTCTTTTTCTGTGTGACTTATTTCAGTTAGAATCATCATACCTGAATCCACTCATTGTGCTGCTAAGGGCCTGATGACACAGATTTCATTGCTGAGTGATATTGCTTTGTAAGTAAATACCACAACTTCTTTATCCATTTTTCACTTTCTGCGATGTTGAACTTGTACTGTAAACAAGGTTCTTGTAAACAGAGCCGTTCCAAACTTTGGGGTGGCTGTGTCTTTTTGATTTTAATTTCCCTAAGCTATAGGACCATAAGTGGAAGTGCCCTAGGTTCTGTTGCTTTGTTTTTTAGATGTTTCAGGAAACACCATACACTTCTCCCGAGTGTCTGTTGGCAATTTACATCCCGCCCATCAGCATAACAAGGCTCCCAGTTCTCCATGGCCTGTCCTGCCTTTCTGGATTTTACACTTTTTTCAGATGGCCCTTTTGACCGGGGGGGAAGTGAGACTTCATTGTAGTGCAGATTTCCTTTGCAAGCTTGCTTGGTTGGCCAAAAAGGGCGTATGCGTTTTTTCCTGAATATATTCAGGAAAAAACGCATACGCCCTTTTTGGCCAAGTGCATCATTGTGGACGTTCTGCCTCTTTTCCTATGCTTTCAATGCAATTCCAGTCTACCTCCTGAAATCGGTTTCCTGCAATTCTGCCCCGCTTTCAAGTCCTCTTGGCAGCCTTACTTCAGTCTATTTTTGGACGATAGCTGTCATTTATAACTCTGCAGGTTTGTGAATTACAGTGCCCCTGAGCTCCTTTCTTCAACTCGCTTTCTTGTGAACTGGCCGCAACACCGCAGGATGGCTTCAGGCCCTAATCTGGTTCTGGCACGGCACGCTGAGCCTTTGGTTATTTCCTCTTCCTGGTGGGAAATGAGAGTTAAATTTGCCCGTCCAGACACCTCCAGCTAGTCTCTCATTGGTTCTCGCTATTCCTGTTCATCTTCCGCAGAAATTGCAAACTGGGCCAAACAGGAGGTTAAAGGGACTGACTCCCCAAGTCGGGAGAGTGTTAGTAAAGCGTCTGGAATGTTGCACCCGAGTACCAGGGTACGAAAACTGAGACATATTTGAACACGTCTCCCGATCACATGGTTGATCATACTCTAGGTTCCACATGCATGTTTTAGCTGAAGGAAGAATACCTTAAACCTGGGTAGTTGAAACCCGTGGAATGGGTACCATGCAATATGACTTCAAAGGGTCTTCATTTGCTCACGAACCTCTCCAATCTTATCACTGCTGCGTTTATGCCCCTGTACACATGCTTGATTCTCTTTCGGAGATATAGCAATCCATAGGTTTTAAGATACTTACTAGTCAGGTACATTCTTAGGCGTTTAATATGCGGTGTTGAGTCCATTTCGTTGAGCAAGGAGTAGCTCTTGTCTATTCCATATTTGGCTTAAGGAACTTTATCTGTGCTCATTTCAATCTCTGGTTTTATGCAGCACCCCAACTCACCTTTACCCTTAAGCAAGAATAAGTTGGTTTTCTAAATTTGAGACCCTGTTCTGTTCTGTAATTCAGTTCCTGTGTAGCCAAGTTTCCATTCCGTGTATTACTGATATCTTATGATGTTTCTTTTTCTGTGTGACTTATTTCAGTTAGAATCATCATACCTGAATCCACTCATTGTGCTGCTAAGGGCCTGATGACACAGATTTCATTGCTGAGTGATATTGCTTTGTAAGTAAATACCACAACTTCTTTATCCATTTTTCACTTTCTGCGATGTTGAACTTGTACTGTAAACGAGGTTCTTGTAAACAGAGCCGTTCCAAACTTTGGGGTGGCTGTGTCTTTTTGATTTTAATTTCCCTAAGCTATAGGACCATAAGTGGAAGTGCCCTAGGTTCTGTTGCTTTGTTTTTTAGATGTTTCAGGAAACACCATACACTTCTCCCGAGTGTCTGTTGGCAATTTACATCCCGCCCATCAGCATAACAAGGTTCCCAGTTCTCCATGGCCTGTCCTGCCTTTCTGGATTTTACACTTTTTTCAGATGCCCTTTTGACCGGGGGGTAGTGAGACTTCATTGTAGTGCAGATTTCCTTTGCAAGCTTGCTTGGTTGGCCAAAAAGGGCGTATGCGTGTTTTCCTGAATATATTCAGGAAAAAACGCATACGCCCTTTTTGGCCAAGTGCATCATTGTGGACGTTCTGCCTCTTTTCCTATGCTTTCAATGCAATTCCAGTCTACCTCCTGAAATCGGTTTCCTGCAATTCTGCCCCGCTTTCAAGTCCTCTTGGCAGCCTTACTTCAGTATATTTTTGGACGATAGCTGTCATTTATAACTCTGCAGGTTTGTGAATTACAGTGCCCCTGAGCTCCTTTCTTCAACTCGCTTTCTTGTGACCTGGCCGCAACACCACAAGATGTCTTCAGGCCCTAATCTGGTTCCGGCACGGCACGCTGAGCCTTTGGTTAATTCCTCTTCCTGGTGGGAAATGAGAGTTAAATTTGCCCGTCCAGACACCTCCAGCTAGCCTCTCATTGGTTCTCGCTATTCCTGTTCATCTTCCGCAGAAATTGCAAACTGGGCCAAACAGGAGGTTAAAGGGACTGACTCTCCAAGTCGGGAGAGTGTTAGTAAAGCGTCTGGAATGTTGCACCCGAGTACCAGGGTACGAAAACTGAGACATATTTGAACACGTCTCCCGATCACATGGTTGATCATACTCTAGGTTCCACATGCATGTTTTAGCTGAAGGAAGAATACCTTAAACCTGGGTAGTTGAAACCGGTGGAATGGGTACCATGCAATATGACTTCAAAGGGTCTACATTTGCTTACGAACCTCTCCAATCCTATCACTGCTGTGTTTATGCCCCTGTACACATGCTTGATTCTCTTTCGGAGACATAGCAATCCATAGATTTTAAGATACTTACTAGTCAGGTACATTCTTAGGCGTTTAATATGCGGTGTTGAGTCCATTTCGTTGAGCAAGGAGTAGCTCTTGTCTATTCCATATTTGGCTTAAGGAACTTTATCTGTGCTCATTTCAATCTCTGGTTTTATGCAGCACCCCAACTCACCTTTCCCCTTAAGCAAGCATAAGTTGGTTTTCTAAATTTGAGACCCTGTTCTGTTCTGTAATTCAGTTCCGGTGTAGCCAAGTTTCCATTCCGTGTATTACTGATATCTTATGATGTTTCTTTTTCTGTGTGACTTATTTCAGTTAGAATCATCATACCTGAATCCACTCATTGTGCTGCTAAGGGCCTGATGACACAGATTTCATTGCTGAGTGATATTGCTTTGTAAGTAAATACCACAACTTCCTTATCCATTTTTCACTTTCTGCGATGTTGAACTTGTACTGTAAACGAGGTTCTTGTAAACAGAGCCGTTCCAAACTTTGGGTGGCTGTGTCTTTTTGATTTTAAATTGCCTAAGCTATAGGACCATAAGTGGCAGTGCCCTAGGCTCTGTTGCTTTGTTTTTTAGATGTTTCAGGAAACACCATACACTTCTCCCGAGTGGTTGTTGGCAATTTACATCCCGCCCATCAGCATAACAAGGCTCCGAGTTCTCCATGGTCTGTCCTGCCTTTCTGGATTTTACACTTTTTTCAGATGGCCCTTTTGACCGGGGGGGAAGTGAGACTTCATTGTAGTGCAGATTTCCTTTGCAAGCTTGCTTGGTTGGCCAAAAAGGGCGTATGCGTTTTTTCCTGAATATATTCAGGAAAAAACGCATACGCCCTTTTTGGCCAAGTGCATCATTGTGGACGTTCTGCCTCTTTTCCTATGCTTTCAATGCAATTCCAGTCTACCTCCTGAAATCGGTTTCCTGCAATTCTGCCCCGCTTTCAAGTCCTCTTGGCAGCCTTACTTCAGTCTATTTATGGACGATAGCTGTCATTTATAACTCTGCAGGTTTGTGAATTACAGTGCCCCTGAGCTCCTTTCTTCAACTCGCTTTCTTGTGACCTGGCCGCAACACCGCAGGATGTCTTCAGGCCCTAATCTGGTTCCGGCCCGGCATGCTGAGCCTTTGGTTAATTCCTCTTCCTGGTGGGAAATGAGAGTTAAATTTGCCCGTCCAGACACTTCCAGCTAGTCTCTCATTGGTTCTCGTTATTCCTGTTCATCTTCCACAGAAATTGCAAAATGGGCCAAACAGGAGGTTAAAGGGACTGACTCTCCAAGTCGGGAGAGTGTTAGTAAAGCGTCTGGAATGTTGCACCCGAGTACCAAGGTACGAAAACTGAGACATATTTGAACACGTCTCCCGTTCACATGGTTGATCATACTCTGGGTTCCACATGCATGTTTTAGCTGAAGGAAGAATGCCTTAAACCTGGAGAGTTGAGACCCGTGTAATGGGTACCATGCAATATGACTTCAAAGGGTCTTCATTTGCTCACCGAACCACTCCAATCCTATGACTGCTGCGTTTATGCCCCTGTACACACGCTTGATTCTCTTTTGGAGACAAAGCAATCCATAGGTTTTAAGATACTTACTAGTCAGGTACATTCTTAGGCGTTTAATATGGGGTTTTGAGTCCATTTCGTTGAGTAAGGAGTAGCTCTTGTCTATTCCATATTTGGCTTAAGGAACTTTATCTGTGCTCATTTCAATCTCTGGTTTTATGCAGCACCCCAACTCACCTTTCCCCTTAAGCAAGCATAAGTTGGTTTTCTAAATTTGAGACCCTGTTCTGTTTTGGAATGCAGTTCCTGTGTAGCCAAGTTTACATTCCGTGTATTAGTGATATCTTATGATGTTTCTTTTTCTGTGTGACTTATTTCAGTTAGAATCATCGTACCTGAATCCACTCATTATGCTGCTACGGGCCTGATGACATAGATTTCATTGCTGAGTGATACTGTATTGTACGTAAGTACCACAAGTTCTTTATCTATTTTTCTCTTTCTGTGATATTGAACTTGTACGGTAAACGAGGTTCTTGTAAATGGAGGCGTCCCAAACATTGGGGTGGCTGTGTCTTTTTGATTTTAATTTCCCTAAGCTATAGGACCATAAGTGGAAGTGCCTTAGGCTCTGTTGCTTTGTTTTTTAGATGTTTCAGGAAACACCATACACTTCTCCTGAGTGTCTGTTGGCAATTTACATCCCGCCCATCAGCATAACAAGGCTCCCAGTTCTCCATGGCCTGTCCTGCCTTTCTGGATTTTACACTTTTTTCAGATGGCCCTTTTGACCGGGGAGAAGTGAGACTTCATTGTAGTGCAGATTTCCTTTGCAAGTTTGCTTGGTTGGCCAAAAAGTGCGTATGCGTTTTTTCCTGAATATATTCAGGAAAAAACGCATACGCCCTTTTTGGCCAAGTGCATCATTGTGGACGTTCTGCCTCTTTTCCTATGCTTTCAATGCAATTCCAGTCTACCTCCTGAAATCGGTTTCCTGCAATTGTGCCCCGCTTTCAAGTCCTCTTGGCAGCCTTACTTCAGTATATTTTTGGACGATAGCTGTCATTTATAACTCTGCAGGTTTGTGAATTACAGTGCCCCTGAGCTCCTTTCTTCAACTCGCTTTCTTTTGAGCTGGCCGCAACACCGCAGGATGTCTTCAGGCCTAATCTGGTTCTGGCACGGCACGCTGAGCCTTTGGTTAATTCCTCTTCCTGGTGGGAAATGAGAGTTAAATTTGCCCATCCAGACACCTCCAGCTAGTCTCTCATTGGTTCTCGCTATTCCTGTTCATCTTCCACAGAAATTGCAAACTGGGCCAAACAGGAGGTTAAAGGGACTGACTCCCCAAGTCGGGAGAGTGTTAGTAAAGCGTCTGGAATGTTGCACCCGAGTACCAGGGGAGGAAAACTGAGACATATTTGAACACGTCTCCCGATCACATGGTTGATCATACTCTAGGTTCCACATGCATGTTTTAGCTGAAGGAAGAATACCTTAAACCTGGGTAGTTGAAACCCGTGGAATGGGTACCATGCTATATGACTTCAAAGGGTCTTCATTTGCTTACGAACCTCTCCAATCCTATCACTGCTGCGTTTATGCCCCTGTACACAAGCTTGATTCTCTTTCAGAGACATAGCAATCCATAGGTTTTAAGATACTTACTAGTCAGGTACATTCTTAGGCGTTTAATATGCGGTGTTGAGTCCATTTCGTTGAGCAAGGAGTAGCTCTTGTCTATTCCATATTTGGCTTAATGAACTTTATCTGTGCTCATTTCAATCTCTGGTTTTATGCAGCACCCCAACTCACCTTTACCCTTAAGCAAGAATAAGTTGGTTTTCTAAATTTGAGACCCTGTTCTGTTCTGTAATTCAGTTCCTGTGTAGCCAAGTTTACATTCCGTGTATTACTGATATCTTATGATGTTTCTTTTTCTGTGTGACTTATTTCAGTTAGAATCATCATACCTGAATCCACTCATTGTGCTGCTAAGGGCCTGATGACACAGATTTCATTGCTGAGTGATATTGCTTTGTAAGTAAATACCACAACTTCTTTATCCATTTTTCACTTTCTGCGATGTTGAACTTGTACTGTAAACGAGGTTCTTGTAAACAGAGCCGTTCCAAACTTTGGGGTGGCTGTGTCTTTTTGATTTTAATTTCCCTAAGCTATAGGACCATAAGTGGAAGTGCCCTAGGTTCTGTTGCTTTGTTTTTTAGATGTTTCAGGAAACACCATACACTTCTCCCGAGTGTCTGTTGGCAATTTACATCCCGCCCATCAGCATAACAAGGTTCCCAGTTTTCCATGGCCTGTCCTGCCTTTCTGGATTTTACACTTTTTTCAGATGCCCTTTTGACCGGGGGGAAGTGAGACTTCATTGTAGTGCAGATTTCCTTTGCAAGCTTGCTTGGTTGGCCAAAAAGGGCGTATGCGTTTTTTCCTGAATATATTCAGGAAAAAACGCATACGCCCTTTTTGGCCAAGTGCATCATTGTGGACGTTCTGCCTCTTTTCCTATGCTTTCAATGCAATTCCAGTCTACCTCCTGAAATCGGTTTCCTGCAATTCTGCCCCGCTTTCAAGTCCTCTTGGCAGCCTTACTTCAGTATATTTTTGGACGATAGCTGTCATTTATAACTCTGCAGGTTTGTGAATTACAGTGCCCCTGAGCTCCTTTCTTCAACTCGCTTTCTTGTGACCTGGCCGCAACACCACAAGATGTCTTCAGGCCCTAATCTGGTTCCGGCACGGCACGCTGAGCCTTTGGTTAATTCCTCTTCCTGGTGGGAAATGAGAGTTAAATTTGCCCGTCCAGACACCTCCAGCTAGCCTCTCATTGGTTCTCGCTATTCCTGTTCATCTTCCGCAGAAATTGCAAACTGGGCCAAACAGGAGGTTAAAGGGACTGACTCTCCAAGTCGGGAGAGTGTTAGTAAAGCGTCTGGAATGTTGCACCCGAGTACCAGGGTACGAAAACTGAGACATATTTGAACACGTCTCCCGATCACATGGTTGATCATACTCTGGGTTCCACATGCATGTTTTAGCTGAAGGAAGAATACCTTAAACCTGGGTAGTTGAAACCCGTGGAATGGGTAGCATGCAATATGACTTCAAAGGGTCTTCATTTGCTCACCGAACCTCTCCAATCCTATCACTGCTGCGTTTATGCCCCTGTACACATGATTGATTCTCTTTCGGAGACATAGCAATCCATAGGTTTTAAGATACTTACTAGTCAGGTACATTCTTAGGCGTTTAATATGCGGTGTTGAGTCCATTTCGTTGAGCAAGGAGTAGCTCTTGTCTATTCCATATTTGGCTTAAGGAACTTTATCTGTGCTCATTTCAATCTCTGGTTTTATGCAGCACCCCAACTCACCTTTCCCCTTAAGCAAGCATAAGTTGGTTTTCTAAATTTGAGACCCTGTTCTGTTCTGTAATTCAGTTCCGGTGTAGCCAAGTTTCCATTCCGTGTATTACTGATATCTTATGATGTTTCTTTTTCTGTGTGACTTATTTCAGTTAGAATCATCATACCTGAATCCACTCATTGTGCTGCTAAGGGCCTGATGACACAGATTTCATTGCTGAGTGATATTGCTTTGTAAGTAAATACCACAACTTCCTTATCCATTTTTCACTTTCTGCGATGTTGAACTTGTACTGTAAACGAGGTTCTTGTAAACAGAGCCGTTCCAAACTTTGGGGTGGCTGTGTCTTTTTGATTTTAAATTGCCTAAGCTATAGGACCATAAGTGGCAGTGCCCTAGGCTCTGTTGCTTTGTTTTTTAGATGTTTCAGGAAACACCATACACTTCTCCCGAGTGGTTGTTGGCAATTTACATCCCGCCCATCAGCATAACAAGGCTCCGAGTTCTCCATGGTCTGTCCTGCCTTTCTGGATTTTACACTTTTTTCAGATGGCCCTTTTGACCGGGGGGGAAGTGAGACTTCATTGTAGTGCAGATTTCCTTTGCAAGCTTGCTTGGTTGGGCAAAAAGGGCGTATGCGTTTTTTCCTGAATATATTCAGGAAAAAACGCATACGCCCTTTTTGGCCAAGTGCATCATTGTGGACGTTCTGCCTCTTTTCCTATGCTTTCAATGCAATTCCAGTCTACCTCCTGAAATCGGTTTCCTGCAATTCTGCCCCGCTTTCAAGTCCTCTTGGCAGCCTTACTTCAGTCTATTTATGGACGATAGCTGTCATTTATAACTCTGCAGGTTTGTGAATTACAGTGCCCCTGAGCTCCTTTCTTCAACTCGCTTTCTTGTGACCTGGCCGCAACACCGCAGGATGTCTTCAGGCCCTAATCTGGTTCCGGCCCGGCATGCTGAGCCTTTGGTTAATTCCTCTTCCTGGTGGGAAATGAGAGTTAAATTTGCCCGTCCAGACACTTCCAGCTAGTCTCTCATTGGTTCTCGTTATTCCTGTTCATCTTCCACAGAAATTGCAAAATGGGCCAAACAGGAGGTTAAAGGGACTGACTCTCCAAGTCGGGAGAGTGTTAGTAAAGCGTCTGGAATGTTGCACCCGAGTACCAGGGTACGAAAACTGAGACATATTTGAACACGTCTCCCGTTCACATGGTTGATCATACTCTGGGTTCCACATGCATGTTTTAGCTGAAGGAAGAATGCCTTAAACCTGGAGAGTTGAGACCCGTGTAATGGGTACCATGCAATATGACTTCAAAGGGTCTTCATTTGCTCACCGAACCTCTCCAATCCTATCACTGCTGCGTTTATGCCCCTGTACACACGCTTGATTCTCTTTTGGAGACAAAGCAATCCATAGGTTTTAAGATACTTACTAGTCAGGTACATTCTTAGGCGTTTAATATGGGGTTTTGAGTCCATTTCGTTGAGCAAGGAGTAGCTCTTGTCTATTCCATATTTGGCTTAAGGAACTTTATCTGTGCTCATTTCAATCTCTGGTTTTATGCAGCACCCCAACTCACCTTTCCCCTTAAGCAAGCATAAGTTGGTTTTCTAAATTTGAGACCCTGTTCTGTTTTGGAATGCAGTTCCTGTGTAGCCAAGTTTACATTCCGTGTATTAGTGATATCTTATGATGTTTCTTTTTCTGTGTGACTTATTTCAGTTAGAATCATCGTACCTGAATCCACTCATTATGCTGCTACGGGCCTGATGACATAGATTTCATTGCTGAGTGATACTGTATTGTACGTAAGTACCACAAGTTCTTTATCTATTTTTCTCTTTCTGTGATATTGGACTTGTACGGTAAACGAGGTTCTTGTAAATGGAGGCGTCCCAAACATTGGGGTGGCTGTGTCTTTTTGATTTTAATTTCCCTAAGCTATAGGACCATAAGTGGAAGTGCCTTAGGCTCTGTTGCTTTGTTTTTTAGATGTTTCAGGAAACACCATACACTTCTCCTGAGTGTCTGTTGGCAATTTACATCCCGCCCATCAGCATAACAAGGCTCCCAGTTCTCCATGGCCTGTCCTGCCTTTCTGGATTTTACACTTTTTTCAGATGGCCCTTTTGACCGGGGAGAAGTGAGACTTCATTGTAGTGCAGATTTCCTTTGCAAGTTTGCTTGGTTGGCCAAAAAGGGCGTATGCGTTTTTTCCTGAATATATTCAGGAAAAAACGCATACGCCCTTTTTGGCCAAGTGCATCATTGTGGACGTTCTGCCTCTTTTCCTATGCTTTCAATGCAATTCCAGTCTACCTCCTGAAATCGGTTTCCTGCAATTGTGCCCCGCTTTCAAGTCCTCTTGGCAGCCTTACTTCAGTATATTTTTGGACGATAGCTGTCATTTATAACTCTGCAGGTTTGTGAATTACAGTGCCCCTGAGCTCCTTTCTTCAACTCGCTTTCTTGTGACCTGGCCGCAACACCGCAGGATGTCTTCAGGCCCTAATCTGGTTCCGGCCCGGCATGCTGAGCCTTTGGTTAATTCCTCTTCCTGGTGGGAAATGAGAGTTAAATTTGCCCGTCCAGACACTTCCAGCTAGTCTCTCATTGGTTCTCGTTATTCCTGTTCATCTTCCACAGAAATTGCAAAATGGGCCAAACAGGAGGTTAAAGGGACTGACTCTCCAAGTCGGGAGAGTGTTAGTAAAGCGTCTGGAATGTTGCACCCGAGTACCAGGGTACGAAAACTGAGACATATTTGAACACGTCTCCCGTTCACATGGTTGATCATACTCTGGGTTCCACATGCATGTTTTAGCTGAAGGAAGAATGCCTTAAACCTGGAGAGTTGAGACCCGTGTAATGGGTACCATGCAATATGACTTCAAAGGGTCTTCATTTGCTCACCGAACCACTCCAATCCTATCACTGCTGCGTTTATGCCCCTGTACACACGCTTGATTCTCTTTTGGAGACAAAGCAATCCATAGGTTTTAAGATACTTACTAGTCAGGTACATTCTTAGGCGTTTAATATGGGGTTTTGAGTCCATTTCGTTGAGTAAGGAGTAGCTCTTGTCTATTCCATATTTGGCTTAAGGAACTTTATCTGTGCTCATTTCAATCTCTGGTTTTATGCAGCACCCCAACTCACCTTTCCCCTTAAGCAAGCATAAGTTGGTTTTCTAAATTTGAGACCCTGTTCTGTTTTGGAATGCAGTTCCTGTGTAGCCAAGTTTACATTCCGTGTATTAGTGATATCTTATGATGTTTCTTTTTCTGTGTGACTTATTTCAGTTAGAATCATCGTACCTGAATCCACTCATTATGCTGCTACGGGCCTGATGACATAGATTTCATTGCTGAGTGATACTGTATTGTACGTAAGTACCACAAGTTCTTTATCTATTTTTCTCTTTCTGTGATATTGAACTTGTACGGTAAACGAGGTTCTTGTAAATGGAGGCGTCCCAAACATTGGGGTGGCTGTGTCTTTTTGATTTTAATTTCCCTAAGCTATAGGACCATAAGTGGAAGTGCCTTAGGCTCTGTTGCTTTGTTTTTTAGATGTTTCAGGAAACACCATACACTTCTCCTGAGTGTCTGTTGGCAATTTACATCCCGCCCATCAGCATAACAAGGCTCCCAGTTCTCCATGGCCTGTCCTGCCTTTCTGGATTTTACACTTTTTTCAGATGGCCCTTTTGACCGGGGAGAAGTGAGACTTCATTGTAGTGCAGATTTCCTTTGCAAGTTTGCTTGGTTGGCCAAAAAGTGCGTATGCGTTTTTTCCTGAATATATTCAGGAAAAAACGCATACGCCCTTTTTGGCCAAGTGCATCATTGTGGACGTTCTGCCTCTTTTCCTATGCTTTCAATGCAATTCCAGTCTACCTCCTGAAATCGGTTTCCTGCAATTGTGCCCCGCTTTCAAGTCCTCTTGGCAGCCTTACTTCAGTATATTTTTGGACGATAGCTGTCATTTATAACTCTGCAGGTTTGTGAATTACAGTGCCCCTGAGCTCCTTTCTTCAACTCGCTTTCTTTTGAGCTGGCCGCAACACCGCAGGATGTCTTCAGGCCTAATCTGGTTCTGGCACGGCACGCTGAGCCTTTGGTTAATTCCTCTTCCTGGTGGGAAATGAGAGTTAAATTTGCCCATCCAGACACCTCCAGCTAGTCTCTCATTGGTTCTCGCTATTCCTGTTCATCTTCCACAGAAATTGCAAACTGGGCCAAACAGGAGGTTAAAGGGACTGACTCCCCAAGTCGGGAGAGTGTTAGTAAAGCGTCTGGAATGTTGCACCCGAGTACCAGGGGAGGAAAACTGAGACATATTTGAACACGTCTCCCGATCACATGGTTGATCATACTCTAGGTTCCACATGCATGTTTTAGCTGAAGGAAGAATACCTTAAACCTGGGTAGTTGAAACCCGTGGAATGGGTACCATGCTATATGACTTCAAAGGGTCTTCATTTGCTTACGAACCTCTCCAATCCTATCACTGCTGCGTTTATGCCCCTGTACACAAGCTTGATTCTCTTTCAGAGACATAGCAATCCATAGGTTTTAAGATACTTACTAGTCAGGTACATTCTTAGGCGTTTAATATGCGGTGTTGAGTCCATTTCGTTGAGCAAGGAGTAGCTCTTGTCTATTCCATATTTGGCTTAATGAACTTTATCTGTGCTCATTTCAATCTCTGGTTTTATGCAGCACCCCAACTCACCTTTACCCTTAAGCAAGAATAAGTTGGTTTTCTAAATTTGAGACCCTGTTCTGTTCTGTAATTCAGTTCCTGTGTAGCCAAGTTTACATTCCGTGTATTACTGATATCTTATGATGTTTCTTTTTCTGTGTGACTTATTTCAGTTAGAATCATCATACCTGAATCCACTCATTGTGCTGCTAAGGGCCTGATGACACAGATTTCATTGCTGAGTGATATTGCTTTGTAAGTAAATACCACAACTTCTTTATCCATTTTTCACTTTCTGCGATGTTGAACTTGTACTGTAAACGAGGTTCTTGTAAACAGAGCCGTTCCAAACTTTGGGGTGGCTGTGTCTTTTTGATTTTAATTTCCCTAAGCTATAGGACCATAAGTGGAAGTGCCCTAGGTTCTGTTGCTTTGTTTTTTAGATGTTTCAGGAAACACCATACACTTCTCCCGAGTGTCTGTTGGCAATTTACATCCCGCCCATCAGCATAACAAGGTTCCCAGTTTTCCATGGCCTGTCCTGCCTTTCTGGATTTTACACTTTTTTCAGATGCCCTTTTGACCGGGGGGAAGTGAGACTTCATTGTAGTGCAGATTTCCTTTGCAAGCTTGCTTGGTTGGCCAAAAAGGGCGTATGCGTTTTTTCCTGAATATATTCAGGAAAAAACGCATACGCCCTTTTTGGCCAAGTGCATCATTGTGGACGTTCTGCCTCTTTTCCTATGCTTTCAATGCAATTCCAGTCTACCTCCTGAAATCGGTTTCCTGCAATTCTGCCCCGCTTTCAAGTCCTCTTGGCAGCCTTACTTCAGTATATTTTTGGACGATAGCTGTCATTTATAACTCTGCAGGTTTGTGAATTACAGTGCCCCTGAGCTCCTTTCTTCAACTCGCTTTCTTGTGACCTGGCCACAACACCACAAGATGTCTTCAGGCCCTAATCTGGTTCCGGCACGGCACGCTGAGCCTTTGGTTAATTCCTCTTCCTGGTGGGAAATGAGAGTTAAATTTGCCCGTCCAGACACCTCCAGCTAGCCTCTCATTGGTTCTCGCTATTCCTGTTCATCTTCCGCAGAAATTGCAAACTGGGCCAAACAGGAGGTTAAAGGGACTGACTCTCCAAGTCGGGAGAGTGTTAGTAAAGCGTCTGGAATGTTGCACCCGAGTACCAGGGTACGAAAACTGAGACATATTTGAACACGTCTCCCGATCACATGGTTGATCATACTCTGGGTTCCACATGCATGTTTTAGCTGAAGGAAGAATACCTTAAACCTGGGTAGTTGAAACCCGTGGAATGGGTAGCATGCAATATGACTTCAAAGGGTCTTCATTTGCTCACCGAACCTCTCCAATCCTATCACTGCTGCGTTTATGCCCCTGTACACATGATTGATTCTCTTTCGGAGACATAGCAATCCATAGGTTTTAAGATACTTACTAGTCAGGTACATTCTTAGGCGTTTAATATGCGGTGTTGAGTCCATTTCGTTGAGCAAGGAGTAGCTCTTGTCTATTCCATATTTGGCTTAAGGAACTTTATCTGTGCTCATTTCAATCTCTGGTTTTATGCAGCACCCCAACTCACCTTTCCCCTTAAGCAAGCATAAGTTGGTTTTCTAAATTTGAGACCCTGTTCTGTTCTGTAATTCAGTTCCGGTGTAGCCAAGTTTCCATTCCGTGTATTACTGATATCTTATGATGTTTCTTTTTCTGTGTGACTTATTTCAGTTAGAATCATCATACCTGAATCCACTCATTGTGCTGCTAAGGGCCTGATGACACAGATTTCATTGCTGAGTTATATTGCTTTGTAAGTAAATACCACAACTTCCTTATCCATTTTTCACTTTCTGCGATGTTGAACTTGTACTGTAAACGAGGTTCTTGTAAACAGAGCCGTTCCAAACTTTGGGGTGGCTGTGTCTTTTTGATTTTAAATTGCCTAAGCTATAGGACCATAAGTGGCAGTGCCCTAGGCTCTGTTGCTTTGTTTTTTAGATGTTTCAGGAAACACCATACACTTCTCCCGAGTGGTTGTTGGCAATTTACATCCCGCCCATCAGCATAACAAGGCTCCCAGTTCTCCATGGTCTGTCCTGCCTTTCTGGATTTTACACTTTTTTCAGATGGCCCTTTTGACCGGGGGGGAAGTGAGACTTCATTGTAGTGCAGATTTCCTTTGCAAGCTTGCTTGGTTGGCCAAAAAGGGCGTATGCGTTTTTTCCTGAATATATTCAGGAAAAAACGCATACGCCCTTTTTGGCCAAGTGCATCATTGTGGACGTTCTGCCTCTTTTCCTATGCTTTCAATGCAATTCCAGTCTACCTCCTGAAATCGGTTTCCTGCAATTCTGCCCCGCTTTCAAGTCCTCTTGGCAGCCTTACTTCAGTCTATTTATGGACGATAGCTGTCATTTATAACTCTGCAGGTTTGTGAATTACAGTGCCCCTGAGCTCCTTTCTTCAACTCGCTTTCTTGTGACCTGGCCGCAACACCGCAGGATGTCTTCAGGCCCTAATCTGGTTCCGGCCCGGCATGCTGAGCCTTTGGTTAATTCCTCTTCCTGGTGGGAAATGAGAGTTAAATTTGCCCGTCCAGACACTTCCAGCTAGTCTCTCATTGGTTCTCGTTATTCCTGTTCATCTTCCACAGAAATTGCAAAATGGGCCAAACAGGAGGTTAAAGGGACTGACTCTCCAAGTCGGGAGAGTGTTAGTAAAGCGTCTGGAATGTTGCACCCGAGTACCAGGGTACGAAAACTGAGACATATTTGAACACGTCTCCCGTTCACATGGTTGATCATACTCTGGGTTCCACATGCATGTTTTAGCTGAAGGAAGAATGCCTTAAACCTGGAGAGTTGAGACCCGTGTAATGGGTACCATGCAATATGACTTCAAAGGGTCTTCATTTGCTCACCGAACCTCTCCAATCCTATCACTGCTGCGTTTATGCCCCTGTACACACGCTTGATTCTCTTTTGGAGACAAAGCAATCCATAGGTTTTAAGATACTTACTAGTCAGGTACATTCTTAGGCGTTTAATATGCGGTGTTGAGTCCATTTCGTTGAGCAAGGAGTAGCTCTTGTCTATTCCATATTTGGCTTAAGGAACTTTATCTGTGCTCATTTCAATCTCTGATTTTATGCAGCACCCCAACTCACCTTTCCCCTTAAGCAAGCATAAGTTGGTTTTCTAAATTTGAGACCCTGTTCTGTTCTGTAATTCAGTTCCGGTGTAGCCAAGTTTCCATTCCGTGTATTACTGATATCTTATGATGTTTCTTTTTCTGTGTGACTTATTTCAGTTAGAATCATCATACCTGAATCCACTCATTGTGCTGTTAAGGGCCTGATGACATAGATTTCATTGCTGAGTGATATTGCTTTGTAAGTAAATACCACAACTTCTTTATCCATTTTTCACTTTCTGCGATGTTGAACTTGTACTGTAAACGAGGTTCTTGTAAACAGAGGCGTCCCAAATTTTGGGGTGGCTGTGTCTTTTTGATTTTAATTTCCCTAAGCTATAGGACCATAAGTGGAAGTGCCTTAGGCTCAGTTGCTTTGTTTTTTAGATGTTTCAGGAAACACCATACACTTCTCCTGAGTGTCTGTTGGCAATTTACATCCCGCCCATCAGCATAACAAGGCTCCCAGTTCTCCATGGCCTGTCCTGCCTTTCTGGATTTTACACTTTTTTCAGATGGCCCTTTTGACCGGGGGGAAGTGAGACTTCATTGTAGTGCAGATTTCCTTTGCAAGTTTGCTTGGTTGGCCAAAAAGGGCGTATGCGTTTTTTCCTGAATATATTCAGGAAAAAACGCATACGCCCTTTTTGGCCAAGTGCATCATTGTGGACGTTCTGCCTCTTTTCCTATGCTTTCAATGCAATTCCAGTCTACCTCCTGAAATCGGTTTCCTGCAACTGTGCCCCGCTTTCAAGTCCTCTTGGCAGCCTTACTTCAGTATATTTTTGGACGATAGCTGTCATTTATAACTCTGCAGGTTTGTGAATTACAGTGCCCCTGAGCTCCTTTCTTCAACTCGCTTTCTTTTGAGCTGGCCGCAACACCGCAGGATGTCTTCAGGCCTAATCTGGTTCTGGCACGGCACGCTGAGCCTTTGGTTAATTCCTCTTCCTGGTGGGAAATGAGAGTTAAATTTGCCCATCCAGACACCTCCAGCTAGTCTCTCATTGGTTCTCGCTATTCCTGTTCATCTTCCACAGAAATTGCAAACTGGGCCAAACAGGAGGTTAAAGGGACTGACTCCCCAAGTCGGGAGAGTGTTAGTAAAGCGTCTGGAATGTTGCACCCGAGTACCAGGGGAGGAAAACTGAGACATATTTGAACACGTCTCCCGTTCACATGGTTGATCATACTCTGGGTTCCACATGCATGTTTTAGCTGAAGGAAGAATACCTTAAACCTGGAGAGTTGAGACCCGTGTAATGGGTACCATGCAATATGACTTCAAAGGGTCTTCATTTGCTCACCGAACCTCTCCAATCCTATCACTGCTGCGTTTATGCCCATGTACACACGCTTGATTCTCTTTCGGAGACATAGCAATCCATAGGTTTTAAGATACTTACTAGTCAGGTACATTCTTAGGCGTTTAATATGCGGTGTTGAGTCCATTTCGTTGAGCAAGGAGTAGCTCTTGTCTATTCCATATTTGGCTTAAGGAACTTTATCTGTGCTCATTTCAATCTCTGGTTTTATGCAGCACCCCAACTCACCTTTCCCCTTAAGCAAGCATAAGTTGGTTTTCTAAATTTGAGACCCTGTTCTGTTCTGTAATTCAGTTCCTGTGTAGCCAAGTTTACATTCCGTGTATTACTGATATCTTATGATGTTTCTTTTTCTGTGTGACTTATTTCAGTTAGAATCATCATACCTGAATCCACTCATTGTGCTGCTAAGGGCCTGATGACACAGATTTCATTGCTGAGTGATATTGCTTTGTAAGTAAATACCACAACTTCTTTATCCATTTTTCACTTTCTGCGATGTTGAACTTGTACTGTAAACGAGGTTCTTGTAAACAGAGCCGTTCCAAACTTTGGGGTGTCTGTGTCTTTTTGATTTTAATTTCCCTAAGCTATAGGACCATAAGTGGAAGTGCCCTAGGTTCTGTTGCTTTGTTTTTTAGATGTTTCAGGAAACACCATACACTTCTCCCGAGTGTTTGTTGGCAATTTACATCCCGCCCATCAGCATAACAAGGCTCCCAGTTCTCCATGGCCTGTCCTGCCTTTCTGGATTTTACACTTTTTTCAGATGGCCCTTTTGACCGGGGGGAAGTGAGACTTCATTGTAGTGCAGATTTCCTTTGCAAGCTTGCTTGGTTGGCCAAAAAGGGCGTATGCGTTTTTTCCTGAATATATTCAGGAAAAAACGCATACGCCCTTTTTGGCCAAGTGCATCATTGTGGACGTTCTGCCTCTTTTCCTATGCTTTCAATGCAATTCCAGTCTACCTCCTGAAATCGGTTTCCTGCAATTCTGCCCCGCTTTCAAGTCCTCTTGGCAGCCTTACTTCAGTCTATTTTTGGACGATAGCTGTCATTTATAACTCTGCAGGTTTGTGAATTACAGTGCCCCTGAGCTCCTTTCTTCAACTCGCTTTCTTTGAGCTGGCCGCAACACCGCAGGATGGCTTCAGGCCCTAATCTGGTTCCGGTACGGCACGCTGAGCCTTTGGTTATTTCCTCTTCCTGGTGGGAAATGAGAGTTAAATTTGCCCGTCCAGACACCTCCAGCTAGCCTCTCATTGGTTCTCGCTATTCCTGTTCATCTTCCGCAGAAATTGCAAACTGGGCCAAACAGGAGGTTAAAGGCGCTGACTCTCCAAGTGGGGAGAGTGTTAGTAAAGTGTCTGGAATGTTGGACCCGAGTACCAGGGGAGGAAAACTGAGACATATTTGAACACGTCTCCCGATCACATGGTTGATCATACTCTGGGTTCCACATGCATGTTTTAGCTGAAGGAAGAATACCTAAAACCTGGGTAGTTGAAACCCGTGGAATGGGTACCATGCAATATGACTTCAAAGGGTCTTCATTTGTTCACTGAACCTCTCCAATCCTATCACTGCTGCGTTTATGCCCCTGTACACATGCTTGATTCTCTTTCGGAGACATAGCAATCCATAGGTTTTAAGATACTTACTAGTCAGGTACATTCTTAGGCGTTTAATATGCGGTGTTGAGTCCATTTCGTTGAGCAAGGAGTAGCTCTTTTCTATTCCATATTTGGCTTAAGGAACTTTATCTGTGCTCATTTCAATCTCTGGTTTTATGCAGCAACCCAACTCACGTTTCCCCTTAAGCAAGCATAAATTGGTTTTCTAAATTTGAGAACCTGTTCTGTTTTGGAATGCAGTTCCTGTGTAGCCAAGTTTACATTCCGTGTATTAGTGATATCTTATGATGTTTCTTTTTCTGTGTGACTTATTTCAGTTAGAATCATTGTACCTGAATCTACTCATTATGCTGCTACGGGCCTGATGACATAGATTTCATTGCTGAGTGATACTGCATTGTACGTAAGTACCACAAGTTCTTTATCCATTTTTCACTTTCTGCGATGTTGAACTTGTACGGTAAACGAGGTTCTTGTAAACAGAGGCGTCCCAAACTTTGGTGTGGCTGTGTCTTTTTGATTTTAATTTCCCTAAGCTAAAGGACCATAAGTGGAAGTGCCCTAGGCTCTGTTGCTTTGGTTTTTAGATGTTTCAGGAAACACCATACACTTCTCCCGAGTGTCTGTTGGCAATTTACATCCCGCCCATCAGCATAACAAGGCTCCCAGTTCTCCATGGCCTGTCCTGCCTTTCTGGATTTTACACTTTTTTCAGATGGCCCTTTTGACCGGGGGGAAGTGAGACTTCATTGTAGTGCAGATTTCCTTTGCAAGCTTGCTTGGTTGGCCAAAAAGGGCGTATGCTTTTTTTCCTGAATATATTCAGGAAAAAAAGCATACGCCCTTTTTGGCCAAGTGCATCATTGTGGACGTTCTGCCTCTTTTCCTATGCTTTCAATGCAATTCCCGTCTACCTCCTGAAATCGGTTTCCTGCAATTCTGCCCCGCTTTCAAGTCCTCTTGGCAGCCTTACTTCAGTCTATTTTTGGACGATAGCTGTCATTTATAACTCTGCAGGTTTGTGAATTACAGTGCCCCTGAGCTCCTTTCTTCAACTTGCTTTCTTGTGACCTGGCCGCAACACCGCAGTATGGCTTCAGGCTCTAATCTGGTTCCGGCACGGCACGCTGAGCCTTTGGTTATTTCCTCTTCCTGGTGGGAAATGAGAGTTAAATTTGTCCGTCCAGACACCTCCAGCTAGCCTCTCATTGGTTCTCGCTATTCCTGTTCATCTTCCGCAGAAATTGCAAACTGGGCCAAACAGGAGGTTAAAGGGACTGACTCTCCAAGTGGGGAGAGTGTTAGTAAAGCGTCTGGAATGTTGCACCCGAGTACCAGGGGAGGAAAACTGAGACATATTAGAACACGTCTCCCATTCACATGGTTGATCATACTTGGGTTCCACATGCATGTTTTAGCTGAAGGAAGAATACCTTAAACATGGGTAGTTGAAACCCGTGGAATGGGTACCATGCCATATGACTTCAAAGGGTCTTCATTTGCTCACCGAACCTCTCCAATCCTATCACTGCTGCGTTTATGCCCCTGTACACATGCTTGATTCTCTTTCAGAGACATAGCAATCCATAGGTTTTAAGATACTTACTAGTCAGGTACATTCTTAGGCGTTTAATATGCGGTGTTGAGTCCATTTCGTTGAGCAAGGAGTAGCTCTTGTCTATTCCATATTTGGCTTAAGGAACTTTATCTGTGCTCATTTCAATCTCTGGTTTTATGTAGCACCCCAACTCACCTTTACCCTTAAGCAAGCATAAGTTGGTTTTCTAAATTTGAGACCCTGTTCTGTTCTGTAATTCAGTTCCTGTGTAGCCAAGTTTACATTCCATGTATTACTGATATCTTATGATGTTTCTTTTTCTGTGTGACTTATTTCAGTTAGAATCATCATACCTGAATCCACTCATTGTGCTGCTAAGGGCCTGATGACATAGATTTCATTGCTGAGTGATATTGCTTTGTAAGTAAATACCACAACTTCTTTATCCATTTTTCACTTTCTGCGATGTTGAACTTGTACTGTAAACGAGGTTCTTGTAAACAGAGGCGTCCCAAACTTTGGGGTGGCTGTGTCTTTTTGATTTTAATTTCCCTAAGCTATAGGACCATAAGTGGCAGTGCCCTAGGCTCTATTGGTTTGTTTTTTAGATGTTTCAGGAAACACCATACACTTCTCCCGAGTGTCTGTTGGCAATTTACATCCCGCCCATCAGCATAACAAGGCTCCCAGTTCTCCATGGCCTGTCCTGCCTTTCTGGATTTTACACTTTTTTCAGATGGCCCTTTTGACCGGGGGGAAGTGAGACTTCATTGTAGTGCAGATTTCCTTTGCAAGCTTGCTTGGTTGGCCAAAAAGGGCGTATGCGTTTTTTCCTGAATATATTCAGGAAAAAACGCATACGCCCTTTTTGGCCAAGTGCATCATTGTGGACGTTCTGCCTCTTTTCCTATGCTTTCAATGCAATTCCAGTCTACCTCCTGAAATCGGTTTCCTGCAATTCTGCCCCGCTTTCAAGTCCTCTTGGCAGCCTTCCTTCATTCTATTTTTGGACGATAGCTGTCATTTATAACTCTGCAGGTTTGTGAATTACAGTGCCCCTGAGCTCCTTTCTTCAACTTGCTTTCTTGTGACCTGGCCGCAACACCGCAGGATGGCTTCAGGCCCTAATCTGGTTCCGGCACGGCACGCTGAGCCTTTGGTTATTTCCTCTTCCTGGTGGGAAATGAGAGTTAAATTTGCCCGTCCAGACACCTCCAGCTAGCCTCTCATTGGTTCTCGCTATTCCTGTTCATCTTCCGCAGAAATTGCAAACTGGGCCAAACAGGAGGTTAAAGGGACTGACTCTCCAAGTCGGGAGAGTGTTAGTAAAGCGTCTGGAATGTTGCACCCGAGTACCAGGGTACGAAAACTGAGACATATTTGAACACGTCTCCCGATCACATGGTTGATCATACTCTAGGTTCCACATGCATGTTTTAGCTGAAGGAAGAATACCTTAAACCTGGGTAGTTGAAACCCGTGGAATGGGTACCATGCAATATGACTTCAAAGGGTCTTCATTTGCTCACCGAACCTCTCCAATCCTATCACTGCTGCGTTTATGCCCCTGTACACATGCTTGATTCTCTTTCGGAGACATAGCAATCCATAGGTTTTAAGATACTTACTAGTCAGGTACATTCTTAGGCGTTTAATATGCGGTGTTGAGTCCATTTCGTTGAGCAAGGAGTAGCTCTTGTCTATTCCATATTTGGCTTAAGGAACTTTATCTGTGCTCATTTCAATCTCTGGTTTTATGCAGCACCCCAACTCACCTTTACCCTTAAGCAAGAATAAGTTGGTTTTCTAAATTTGAGACCCTGTTCTGTTCTGTAATTCAGTTCCTGTGTAGCCAAGTTTACATTCCGTGTATTACTGATATCTTATGATGTTTCTTTTTCTGTGTGACTTATTTCAGTTAGAATCATCATACCTGAGTCCACTCATTGTGCTGCTAAGGGCCTGATGACACAGATTTCATTGCTGAGTGATATTGCTTTGTAAGTAAATACCACAACTTCTTTATCCATTTTTCACTTTCTGCGATGTTGAACTTGTACTGTAAACGAGGTTCTTGTAAACAGAGCCGTTCCAAACTTTGGGGTGTCTGTGTCTTTTTGATTTTAATTTCCCTAAGCTATAGGACCATAAGTGGAAGTGCGCTAGGTTCTGTTGCTTTGTTTTTTAGATGTTTCAGGAAACACCATACACTTCTCCCGAGTGGTTGTTGGCAATTTACATCCCGCCCATCAGCATAACAAGGCTCCCAGTTCTCCATGGCCTGTCCTGCCTTTCTGGATTTTACACTTTTTTCAGATGGCCCTTTTGACCGGGGAGAAGTGAGACTTCATTGTAGTGCAGATTTCCTTTGCAAGTTTGCTTGGTTGGCCAAAAAGGGCGTATGCGTTTTTTCCTGAATATATTCAGGAAAAAACGCATACGCCCTTTTTGGCCAAGTGCATCATTGTGGACGTTCTGCCTCTTTTCCTATGCTTTCAATGCAATTCCAGTCTACCTCCTGAAATCGGTTTCCTGCAATTCTGCCCCGCTTTCAAGTCCTCTTGGCAGCCTTACTTCAGTCTATTTTTGGACGATAGCTGTCATTTATAACTCTGCAGGTTTGTGAATTACAGTGCCCCTGAGCTCCTTTCTTCAACTCGCTTTCTTTTGAGCTGGCCGCAACACCGCAGGATGGCTTCAGGCCCTAATCTGGTTCCGGTACGGCACGCTGAGCCTTTGGTTATTTCCTCTTCCTGGTGGGAAATGAGAGTTAAATTTGCCCGTCCAGACACCTCCAGCTAGCCTCTCATTGGTTCTCGCTATTCCTGTTCATCTTCCGCAGAAATTGCAAACTGGGCCAAACAGGAGGTTAAAGGCGCTGACTCTCCAAGTGGGGAGAGTGTTAGTAAAGTGTCTGGAATGTTGGACCCGAGTACCAGGGGAGGAAAACTGAGACATATTTGAACACGTCTCCCGATCACATGGTTGATCATACTCTGGGTTCCACATGCATGTTTTAGCTGAAGGAAGAATACCTTAAACCTGGAGAGTTGAGACCCGTGTAATGGGTACCATGCAATATGACTTCAAAGGGTCTTCATTTGCTCACCGAACCTCTCCAATCCTATCACTGCTGCGTTTATGCCCCTGTACACACGCTTGATTCTCTTTTGGAGACATAGCAATCCATAGGTTTTAAGATACTTACTAGTCAGGTACATTCTTAGGCGTTTAATATGGGGTTTTGAGTCCATTTCGTTGAGCAAGGAGTAGCTCTTGTCTATTCCATATTTGGCTTAAGGAACTTTATCTGTGCTCATTTCAATCTCTGGTTTTATGCAGCACCCCAACTCACCTTTCCCCTTAAGCAAGCATAAGTTGGTTTTCTAAATTTGAGACCCTGTTCTGTTTTGGAATGCAGTTCCTGTGTAGCCAAGTTTACATTCCGTGTATTAGTGATATCTTATGATGTTTCTTTTTCTGTGTGACTTATTTCAGTTAGAATCATCGTACCTGAATCCACTCATTATGCTGCTACGGGCCTGATGAGATAGATTTCATTGCTGAGTGATACTGCATTGTACGTAAGTACCACAAGTTCTTTATCCATTTTTCACTTTCTGCGATGTTGAACTTGTACTGTAAACGAGGTTCTTGTAAACAGAGGCGTCCCAAACTTTGGGGTGGCTGTGTCTTTTTGATTTTAATTTCCCTATGCTGTAGGACCATAAGTGGCAGTGCCCTAGGCTCTGTTGCTTTGTTTTTTAGATGTTTCAGGAAACACCATACACTTCTCCCAAGTGTCTGTTGGCAATTTACATCCCGCCCATCAGCATAACAAGGCTCTCAGTTCTCCATGGCCTGTCCTGCCTTTCTGGATTTTACACTTTTTTCAGATGGCCCTTTTGACCGGGGGGAAGTGAGACTTCATTGTAGTGCAGATTTCCTTTGCAAGCTTGCTTGGTTGGCCAAAAAGGGCGTATGCGTTTTTTCCTGAATATATTCAGAAAAAAACGCATACGCCCTTTTTGGCCAAGTGCATCATTGTGGACGTTCTGCCTCTTTTCCTATGCTTTCAATGCAATTCCAGTCTACCTCCTGAAATCGGTTTCCTGCAATTCTGCCCCGCTTTCAAGTCCTCTTGGGAGCCTTACTTCAGTCTATTTTTGGACGATAGCTGTCATTTATAACTCTGCAGGTTTGTGAATTACAGTGCCCCTGAGCTCCTTTCTTCAACTCGCTTTCTTGTGACCTGGCCGCAACACCGCAGGATGGCTTCAGGCCCTAATCTGGTTCCGGCACGGCACGCTGAGCCTTTGGTTAATTCCTCTTCCTGGTGGGAAATGAGAGTTAAATTTGCCCGTCCAGACACCTCCAGCTAGCCTCTCATTTGTTCTCGCTATTCCTGTTCATCTTCCGCAGAAATTGCAAACTGGGCCAAACAGGAGGTTAAAGGGAGTGACTCTCCAAGTGGGGAGAGTGCTAGTAAAGCGTCTGGAATGTTGCACCCGAGTACCAGGGGAGAAAAATTTAGACATATTTGAACACGTCTCCCGATCACATGGTTGATCATACTCTAGGTTCCACATGCATGTTTTAGCTGAAGGAAGAATACCTTAAACCTTGGTAGTTGAAACCCGTGGAATGGGTACCATGCAATATGACTTCAAAGGGTCTTCATTTGCTCACCGAACCTCTCCAATCCTATCACTGCTGCATTTATGCCCCTGTACACATGCTTGATTCTCTTTCGGAGACATAGCAATCCATAGGTTTTAAGATACTTACTAGTCAGGTACATTCTTAGGCGTTTAATATGCGGTGTTGAGTCCATTTCGTTGAGCAAGGAGTAGCTCTTGTCTATTCCATGTTTGGCTTAAGGAACTTTATCTGTGCTCATTTCAATCTCTGGTTTTATGCAGCACCCCAACTCACCTTTACCCTTAAGCAAGCATAAGTTGGTTTTCTAAATTTGAGACCCTGTTCTGTTCTGTAATTCAGTTCCTGTGTAGCCAAGTTTCCATTCCGTGTATTACTGATATCTTATGATGTTTCTTTTTCTGTGTGACTTATTTCAGTTAGAATCATCATACCTGAGTCCACTCATTGTGCTGCTAAGGGCCTGATGACATAGATTCCATTGCTGAGTGATATTGCTTTGTAAGTGAATACCACAACTTCTTTATCCATTTTTCACTTTCTGCGATGTTGAACTTGTACTGTAAACGAGGTTCTTGTAAACAGAGCCGTTCCAAACTTTGGGGTGGCTGTGTCTTTTTGATTTTAATTTCCCTAAGCTATAGGACCATAAGTGGCAGTGCCCTAGGCTCTGTTGCTTTGTTTTTTAGATGTTTCAGGAAACACCATACACTTCTCTCAAGTGTCTGTTGGCAATTTACATCCCGCCCATCAGCATAACAAGGCTCCCAGTTCTCAATGGCCTGTTGACTTTCTGGATTTTACACTTTTTTCAGATGGCCCTTTTGACCGGGGGGAAGTGAGACTTCATTGTAGTGCAGATTTCCTTTGCAAGCTTGCTTGGTTGGCCAAAAAGGGCGTATGCGTTTTTTCCTGAATATATTCAGGAAAAAACGCATACGCCCTTTTTGGCCAAGTGCATCATTGTGGACGTTCTGCCTCTTTTCCTATGCTTTCAATGCAATTCCAGTCTACCTCCTGAAATCGGTTTCCTGCAATTCTGCCCCGCTTTCAAGTCCTCTTGGCAGCCTTACTTCAGTATATTTTTGGACGATAGCTGTCATTTATAACTCTGCAGGTTTGTGAATTACAGTGCCCCTGAGCTCCTTTCTTCAACTCGCTTTCTTGTGACCTGGCCGCAACACCGCAGGATGGCTTCAGGCCCTAATCTGGTTCCGGCCCGGCATGCCGAGCCTTTGGTTAATTCCTCTTCCTGGTGGGAAATGAGAGTTAAATTTGCCCGTCCAGACACCTCCAGCTAGCCTCTCATTGGTTCTCGCTATTCCTGTTCATCTTCCGCAGAAATTGCAAACTGGACCAAACAGGAGGTTAAAGGGACTGACTCTCCAAGTCGGGAGAGTGTTAGTAAAGCGTCTGGAATGTTGCACCAGAGTACCAGGGGGGGAAAACTGAGACATATTTGAACACGTCTCCCGTTCACATGGTTGATCATACTCTGGGTTCCACATGCATGTTTTAGCTGAAGGAAGAATACCTAAAACCTGGAGAGTTGAGACCCGTGTAATGGGTACCATGCAATATGACTTCAAAGGGTCTTCATTTGCTCACCGAACCTCTCCAATCCTATCACTGCTGCGTTTATGCCCCTGTACACATGCTTGATTCTCTTTTGGAGACATAGCAATCCATAGGTTTTAAGATACTTACTAGTCAGGTACATTCTTAGGCGTTTAATATGGGGTTTTGAGTCCATTTCGTTGAGCAAGGAGTAGCTCTTGTCTATTCCATATTTGGCTTAAGGAACTTTATCTGTGCTCATTTCAATCTCTGGTTTTATGCAGCACCCCAACTCACCTTTCCCCTTAAGCAAGCATAAGTTGGTTTTCTAAATTTGAGACCCTGTTCTGTTTTGGAATGCAGTTCCTGTGTAGCCAAGTTTACATTCCGTGTATTAGTGATATCTTATGATGTTTCTTTTTCTGTGTGACTTATTTCAGTTAGAATCATCGTACCTGAATCCACTCATTATGCTGCTACGGGCCTGATGAGATAGATTTCATTGCTGAGTGATACTGCATTGTACGTAAGTACCAGAAGTTCTTTATCCATTTTTCACTTTCTGCGATGTTGAACTTGTACTGTAAACGAGGTTCTTGTAAACAGAGGCGTCCCAAACTTTGGGGTGGCTGTGTCTTTTTGATTTTAATTTCACTAAGCTGTAGGACCATAAGTGGCAGTGCCCTAGGCTCTGTTGCTTTGTTTTTTAGATGTTTCAGGAAACACCATACACTTCTCCCAAGTGTCTGTTGGCAATTTACATCCCGCCCATCAGCATAACAAGGCTCTCAGTTCTCCATGGCCTGTCCTTCCTTTCTGGATTTTACACTTTTTTCAGATGGCCCTTTTGACCGGGGGGAAGTGAGACTTCATTGTAGTGCAGATTTCCTTTGCAGGCTTGCTTGGTTGGCCAAAAAGGGCGTATGCGTTTTTTCCTGAATATATTCAGGAAAAAACGCATACTCCCTTTTTGGCCAAGTGCATCATTGTGGACGTTCTGCCTCTTTTCCTATGCTTTCAATGCAATTCCAGTCTACCTCCTGAAATTGGTTTCCTGCAATTCTGCCCCGCTTTCAAGTCCTCTTGGCAGCCTTACTTCAGTCTATTTTTGGACGATAGCTGTCATTTACAACTCTGCAGGTTTGTGAATTACAGTGCCCCTGAGCTCCTTTCTTCAACTAGCTTTCTTGTGACCTGGGCGCAACACCGCAGGATGGCTTCAGGCCCTAATCTGGTTCTGGCACGGCACGCTGAGCCTTTGGTTATTTCCTCTTACTGGTGGGAAATGAGAGTTAAATTTGCCCGTCCAGACACCTCCAGCTAGTCTCTCATTGGTTCTCGCTATTCCTGTTCATCTTCCGCAGAAATTGCAAACTGGACCAAACAGGAGGTTAAAGGCGCTGACTCTCCAAGTGGGGAGAGTGTTAGTAAAGCGTCTGGAATGTTGCACCCGAGTAACAGGGTACAAAACCTGAGACATATTTGAACACGTCTCCCGTTCACATGGTTGATCATACTTGGGTTCCACATGCATGTTTTAGCTGAAGGAAGAATACCTTAAACCTGGAGAGTTAAGACCCGTGTAATGGGTACCATGCAATATGACTTCAAAGGGTCTTCATTTGCTCACCGAACCTCTCCAATCCTATCACTGCTGCGTTTATGCCCCTGTACACATGCTTGATTCTCTTTCGGAGACATAGCAATCCATAGGTTTTAAGATACTTACTAGTCAGGTACATTCTTAGGCGTTTAATATGCGGTGTTGAGTCCATTTCGTTGAGCAAGGAGTAGCTCTTGTCTATTCCATATTTGGCTTAAGGAACTTTATCTGTGCTCATTTCAATCTCTGGTTTTATGCAGCACCCCAACTCACCTTTCCCCTTAAGCAAGCATAAGTTGGTTTTCTAAATTTGAGACCCTGTTCTGTTCTGTAATTCAGTTCCTGTGTAGCCAAGTTTCCATTCCGTGTATTACTGATATCTTATGATGTTTCTTTTTCTGTGTGACTTATTTCAGTTAGAATCATCATACCTGAATCCACTCATTGTGCTGCTAAGGGCCTGATGACACAGATTTCATTGCTGAGTGATATTGCTTTGTAAGTAAATACCACAACTTCTTTATCCATTTTTCACTTTCTGCGATGTTGAACTTGTACTGTAAACGAGGTTCTTGTAAACAGAGCCGTTCCAAACTTTGGGGTGTCTGTGTCTTTTTGATTTTAATTTCCCTAAGCTATAGGACCATAAGTGGAAGTGCCCTAGGTTCTGTTGCTTTGTTTTTTAGATGTTTCAGGAAACACCATACACTTCTCCCTAGTGTCTGTTGGCAATTTACATCCCGCCCATCAGCATAACAAGGCTCCCAGTTCTCCATGGCCTGTCCTGCCTTTCTGGATTTTACACTTTTTTCAGATGGCCCTTTTGACCGGGGGGAAGTGAGACTTCATTGTAGTGCAGATTTCCTTTGCAAGCTTGCTTGGTTGGCCAAAAAGTGCGTATGCGTTTTTTCCTGAATATATTCAGGAAAAAACGCATACGCCCTTTTTGGCCAAGTGCATCATTGTGGACGTTCTGCCTCTTTTCCTATGCTTGCAATGCAATTCCCGTCTACCTCCTGAAATCGGTTTCCTGCAATTCTGCCCCGCTTTCAAGTCCTCTTGGCAGCCTTACTTCAGTCTATTTTTGGACGATAGCTGTCATTTATAACTCTGCAGGTTTGTGAATTACAGTGCTCCTGAGCTCCTTTCTTCAACTCGCTTTCTTGTGACCTGGCCGCAACACCGCAGGATGGCTTCAGGCCCTAATCTGGTTCCGGCCCGGCATGCTGAGCCTTTGGTTAATTCCTCTTCCTGGTGGGAAATGAGAGTTAAATTTGCCCGTCCAGACACCTCCAGCTAGCCTCTCATTGGTTCTCGCTATTCCTGTTCATCTTCCGCAGAAATTGCAAACTGGACCAAACAGGAGTTTAAAGGGACTGACTCTCCAAGTCGGGAGAGTGTTAGTAAAGCGTCTGGAATGTTGCACCCGAGTACCAGGGTACAAAAACTGAGACATATTTGAACATGTCTCCCGTTCACATGGTTGATCATACTCTGGGTTCCACATGCATGTTTTAGCTGAAGGAAGAATACCTTAAACCTGGAGAGTTGAGACCCGTGTAATGGGTACCATGCAATATGACTTCAAAGGGTCTTCATTTGCTCACCGAACCTCTCCAATCCTATCACTGCTGCGTTTATGCCCCTGTACACACGCTTGATTCTCTTTTGGAGACATAGCAATCCATAGGTTTTAAGATACTTACTAGTCAGGTACATTCTTAGGCGTTTAATATGGGGTTTTGAGTCCATTTCGTTGAGCAAGGAGTAGCTCTTGTCTATTCCATATTTGGCTTAAGGAACTTTATCTGTGCTCATTTCAATCTCTGGTTTTATGCAGCACCCCAACTCATCTTTCCCCTTAAGCAAGCATAAGTTGGTTTTCTAAATTTGAGTCCCTGTTCTGTTTTGGAATGCAGTTCCTGTGTAGCCAAGTTTTCATTCCGTGTATTAGTGATATCTTATGATGTTTCTTTTTTTGTGTGACTTATTTCAGTTAGAATCATCGTACCTGAATCCACTCATTATGCTGCTACGGGCCTGATGAGATAGATTTCATTGCTGAGTGATACTGCATTGTACGTAAGTACCACAAGTTCTTTATCCATTTTTCACTTTCTGCAATGTTGAACTTGTACTGTAAACGAGGTTCTTGTAAACAGAGGCGTCCCAAACTTTGGGGTGGCTGTGTCTTTTTGATTTTAATTTCCCAAAGCTGTAGGACCATAAGTGGCAGTGCCCTAGGCTCTGTTGCTTTGTTTTTTAGATGTTTCAGGAAACACCATACACTTCTCCCAAGTGTCTGTTGGCAATTTACATCCCGCCCATCAGCATAACAAGGCTCTCAGTTCTCCATGGCCTGTCCTGCCTTTCTGGATTTTACACTTTTTTCAGATGGCCCTTTTGACCGGGGGGAAGTGAGACTTCATTGTAGTGCAGATTTCCTTTGCAAGCTTGCTTGGTTGGCCAAAAAGGGCGTATGCGTTTTTTCCTGAATATATTCAGGAAAAAACGCATACGCCCTTTTTGGCCAAGTGCATCATTGTGGACGTTCTGCCTCTTTTCCTATGCTTTCAATGCAATTCCAGTCTACCTCCTGAAATCGGTTTCCTGCAATTCTGCCCCGCTTTCAAGTCCTCTTGGCAGCCTTACTTCAGTCTATTTTTGGACGATAGCTGTCATTTATAACTCTGCAGGTTTGTGAATTACAGTGCCCCTGAGCTCCTTTCTTCAACTAGCTTTCTTGTGACCTGGCCGCAACACCGCAGGATGGCTTCAGGCCCTAATCTGGTTCTGGCACGGCACGCTGAGCCTTTGGTTATTTCCTCTTCCTGGTGGGAAATGAGAGTTAAATTTGCCCGTCCAGACACCTCCAGCTAGTCTCTCATTGGTTCTCGCTATTCCTGTTCATCTTCCGCAGAAATTGCAAGCTGGACCAAACAGGAGGTTAAAGGCGCTGACTCTCCAAGTGGGGAGAGTGTTAGTAAAGTGTCTGGAATGTTGCACCCGAGTACCAGGGTACAAAAACTGAGACATATTTGAACACGTCTCCCGTTCACATGGTTGATCATACTTGGGTTCCACATGCATGTTTTAGCTGAAGGAAGAATACCTTAAACCTGGAGAGTTGAGACCCGTGTAATGGGTACCATGCAATATGACTTCAAAGGGTCTTCATTTGCTCACCGAACCTCTCCAATCCTATCACTGCTGCGTTTATGCCCCTGTACACACGCTTGATTCTCTTTTGGAGACATAGCAATCCATAGGTTTTAAGATACTTACTAGTCAGGTACATTCTTAGGCGTTTAATATGGGGTTTTGAGTCCATTTCGTTGAGCAAGGAGTAGCTCTTGTCTATTCCATATTTGGCTTAAGGAACTTTATCTGTGCTCATTTCAATCTCTGGTTTTATGCAGCACCCCAACTCACCTTTCCCCTTAAGCAAGCATAAGTTTGTTTTCTAAATTTGAGACCCTGTTCTGTTTTGGAATGCAGTTCCTGTGTAGCCAAGTTTACATTCCGTGTATTAGTGATATCTTATGATGTTTCTTTTTCTGTGTGACTTATTTCAGTTAGAATCATCGTACCTGAATCCACTCATTATGCTGCTACGGGCCTGATGAGATAGATTTCATTGCTGAGTGGTACTGCACTGTACGTAAGTACCACAACTTCTTTATCCATTTTTCACTTTCTGCGATGTTGAACTTGTACTGTAAACGAGGTTCTTGTAAACAGAGGCGTCCCAAACTTTGGGGTGGCTGTGTCTTTTTGATTTTAATTTCCCTAAGCTGTAGGACCATAAGTGGCAGTGCCCTAGGCTCTGTTGCTTTGTTTTTTAGATGTTTCAGGAAACACCATACACTTCTCCCAAGTGTCTGTTGGCAATTTACATCCCGCCCATCAGCATAACAAGGCTCTCAGTTCTCCATGGCCTGTCCTGCCTTTCTGGATTTTACACTTTTTTCAGATGGCCCTTTTGACCGGGGGGAAGTGAGACTTCATTGTAGTGCAGATTTCCTTTGCAAGCTTGCTTGGTTGGCCAAAAAGGGCGTATGCGTTTTTTCCTGAATATATTCAGGAAAAAACGCATACGCCCTTTTTGGCCAAGTGCATCATTGTGGACGTTCTGCCTCTTTTCCTATGCTTTCAATGCAATTCCAGTCTACCTCCTGAAATCGGTTTCCTGCAATTCTGCCCCGCTTTCAAGTCCTCTTGGCAGCCTTACTTCAGTCTATTTTTGGACGATAGCTGTCATTTATAACTCTGCAGGTTTGTGAATTACAGTGCCCCTGAGCCCTTTCTTCAACTAGCTTTCTTGTGACCTGGCCGCAACACCGCAGGATGGCTTCAGGCCCTAATCTGGTTCTGGCACGGCTCGCTGAGCCTTTGGTTATTTCCTCTTCCTGGTGGGAAATGAGAGTTAAATTTGCCCGTCCAGACACCTCCAGCTAGTCTCTCATTGGTTCTCGCTATTCCTGTTCATCTTCCGCAGAAATTGCAAACTGGACCAAACAGGAGGTTAAAGGCGCTGACTCTCCAAGTGGGGAGAGTGTTAGTAAAGTGTCTGGAATGTTGCACCCGAGTACCAGGGTACAAAAACTGGGATATATTTGAACACGTCTCCCGTTCACATGGTTGATCATACTTGGGTTCCACATGCATGTTTTAGCTGAAGGAAGAATACCTTAAACCTGGAGAGTTAAGACCCGTGTAATGGGTACCATGCAATATGACTTCAAAGGGTCTTCATTTGCTCACCGAACCTCTCCAATCCTATCACTGCTGCGTTTATGCCCCTGTACACATGCTTGATTCTCTTTCGGAGACATAGCAATCCATAGGTTTTAAGATACTTACTAGTCAGGTACATTCTTAGGTGTTTAATATGCGGTGTTGAGTACATTTCGTTGAGCAAGGAGTAGCTCTTGTCTATTCCATATTTGGCTTAAGGAACTTTATCTGTGCTCATTTCAATCTCTGGTTTTATGCAGCACCCCAACTCACCTTTACCCTTAAGCAAGCATAAGTTGGTTTTCTAAATTTGAGACCCTGTTCTGTTCTGTAATTCAGTTCCTGTGTAGCCAAGTTTCCATTCCGTGTATTACTGATATCTTATGATGTTTCTTTTTCTGTGTGACTTATTTCAGTTAGAATCATCATACCTGAATCCACTCATTGTGCTGCTAAGGGCCTGATGACACAGATTTCATTGCTGAGTGATATTGCTTTGTAAGTAAATACCACAACTTCTTTATCCATTTTTCACTTTCTGTGATATTGAACTTGTACTGTAAACGAGGTTCTTGTAAACAGAGGCATCCCAAACTTTGGGGTGGCTGTGTCTTTTTGATTTTAATTTCCCTAAGCTATAGGACCATAAGTGGAAGTGCCCTAGGCTCTGTTGCTTTGTTTTTTAGATGTTTCAGGAAACACCATACACTTCTCCCGAGTGTCTGTTGGCAATTTACATCCCGCCCATCAGCATAACAAGGCTCCCAGTTCTCCATGGCCTGTCCTGCCTTTCTGGATTTTACACTTTTTTCAGATGGCCCTTTTGACCGGGGGGAAGTGAGACTTCATTGTAGTGCAGATTTCCTTTGCAAGCTTGCTTGGTTGGCCAAAAAGGGCGTATGCGTTTTTTCCTGAATATATTCAGGAAAAAACGCATACGCCCTTTTTGGCCAAGTGCATCATTGTGGACGTTCTGCCTGTTTTCCTATGCTTTCAATGCAATTCCAGTCTACCTCCTGAAATCGGTTTCCTGCAATTCTGCCCCGCTTTCAAGTCCTCTTGGCAGCCTTACTTCAGTCTATTTTTGGATGATAGCTGTCATTTATAACTCTGCAGGTTTGTGAATTACAGTGCCCCTGAGCTCCTTTCTTCAACTCGCTTTCTTGTGACCTGGCCGCAACACCGCAGGATGGCTTCAGGCCCTAATGTGGTTCCGGCACGTCACGCTGAGCCTTTGGTTATTTCCTCTTCCTGGTGGGAAATGAGAGTTAAATTTGCCCGTCCAGACACCTCCAGCTAGTTTCTCATTGGTTCTCGCTATTCCTGTTCATCTTCCGCAGAAATTGCAAACTGGACCAAACAGGAGGTTAAAGGCGCTGACTCTCCAAGTGGGGAGAGTGTTAGTAAAGCGTCTGGAATGTTGCACCCGAGTACCAGGGTACAAAAACTGAGACATATTTGAACACGTCTCCCGTTCACATGGTTGATCATACTTGGGTTCCACATGCATGTTTTAGCTGAAGGAAGAATACCTTAAACCTGGAGAGTTAAGACCCGTGTAATGGGTACCATGCAATATGACTTCAAAGGGTCTTCATTTGCTCACCGAACCTCTCCAATCCTATCACTGCTGCGTTTATGCCCCTGTACACATGCTTGATTCTCTTTCGGAGACATAGCAATCCATAGGTTTTAAGATACTTACTAGTCAGGTACATTCTTAGGCGTTTAATATGCGGTGTTGAGTCCATTTCGTTGAGCAAGGAGTAGCTCTTGTCTATTCCATATTTGGCTTCAGGAACTTTATCTGTGCTCATTTCAATCTCTGGTTTTATGCAGCACCCCAACTCACCTTTACCCGTAAGCAAGCATAAGTTGGTTTTCTAAATTTGAGACCCTGTTCTGTTCTGTAATTCAGTTCCTGTGTAGCCAAGTTTCCATTCCGTGTATTACTGATATCTTATGATGTTTCTTTTTCTGTGTGACTTATTTCAGTTAGAATCATCATACCTGAATCCACTCATTGTGCTGCTAAGGGCCTGATGACACAGATTTCATTGCTGAGTGATATTGCTTTGTAAGTAAATACCACAACTTCTTTATCCATTTTTCACTTTCTGTGATATTGAACTTGTACTGTAAACGAGGTTCTTGTAAACAGAGGCATCCCAAACTTTGGGGTGGCTGTGTCTTTTTGATTTTAATTTCCCTAAGCTATAGGACCATAAGTGGAAGTGCCCTAGGCTCTGTTGCTTTGTTTTTTAGATGTTTCAGGAAACACCATACACTTCTCCCGAGTGTCTGTTGGCAATTTACATCCCGCCCATCAGCATAACAAGGCTCCCAGTTCTCCATGGCCTGTCCTGCCTTTCTGGATTTTACACTTTTTTCAGATGGCCCTTTTGACCGGGGGGAAGTGAGACTTCATTGTAGTGCAGATTTCCTTTGCAAGCTTGCTTGGTTGGCCAAAAAGGGCGTATGCGTTTTTTCCTGAATATATTCAGGAAAAAACGCATACGCCCTTTTTGGCCAAGTGCATCATTGTGGACGTTCTGCCTCTTTTCCTATGCTTTCAATGCAATTCCAGTCTACCTCCTGAAATCGGTTTCCTGCAATCTGCCCCGCTTTCAAGTCCTCTTGGCAGCCTTACTTCAGTCTATTTTTGGACGATAGCTGTCATTTATAACTCTGCAGGTTTGTGAATTACAGTGCCCCTGAGCTCCTTTCTTCAACTCGCTTTCTTGTGACCTGGCCGCAACACCGCAGGATGGCTTCAGGCCCTAATGTGGTTCCGGCACGTCACGCTGAGCCTTTGGTTATTTCCTCTTCCTGGTGGGAAATGAGAGTTAAATTTGCCCGTCCAGACACCTCCAGCTAGTCTCTCATTGGTTCTCGCTATTCCTGTTCATCTTCCGCAGAAATTGCAAACTGGGCCAAACAGGAGGTTAAAGGCGCTGACTCTCCAAGTGGGCAGAGTGTTAGTAAAGCGTCTGGAATGTTGCACCCGAGTACCAGGGGAGGAAAACTGAGACATATTTGAACACGTCTCCCGTTCACATGGTTGATCATACTTGGGTTCCACATACATGTTTTAGCTGAAGGAAGAATACCTTAAACCTGGAGAGTTAAGACCCGTGTAATGGGTACCATGCAATATGACTTCAAAGGGTCTTCATTTGCTCACCGAACCTCTCCAATCCTATCACTGCTGCGTTTATGCCCCTGTACACATGCTTGATTCTCTTTCGGAGACATAGCAATCCATAGGTTTTAAGATACTTACTAGTCAGGTACATTCTTAGGCGTTTAATATGCGGTGTTGAGTCCATTTCGTTGAGCAAGGAGTAGCTCTTGTCTATTCCATATTTGGCTTAAGGAACTTTATCTGTGCTCATTTCAATCTCTGGTTTTATGCAGCACCCCAACTCACCTTTCCCCTTAAGCAAGCATAAGTTGGTTTTCTAAATTTGAGACCCTGTTCTGTTCTGTAATTCAGTTCCTGTGTAGCTAAGTTTCCATTCCGTGTATTACTGATATCTTATGATGTTTCTTTTTCTGTGTGACTTATTTCAGTTAGAATCATCATACCTGAATCCACTCATTGTGCTGCTAAGGGCCTGATGACACAGATTTCATTGCTGAGTGATATTGCTTTGTAAGTAAATACCACAACTTCTTTATCCATTTTTCACTTTCTGTGATGTTGAACTTGTACTGTAAACGAGGTTCTTGTAAACAGAGCCGTTCCAAACTTTGGGGTGGCTGTGTCTTTTTGATTTTAATTTCCCTAAGCTATAGGACCATAAGTGGAAGTGCCCTAGGTTCTGTTGCTTTGTTTTTTAGATGTTTCAGGAAACACCATACACTTCTCCCGAGTGGTTGTTGGCAATTTACATCCCGCCCATCAGCATAACAAGGCTCCCAGTTCTCCATGGCCTGACCTGCCTTTCTGGATTTTACACTTTTTTCAGATGGCCCTTTTGACCGGGGGGAAGTGAGACTTCATTGTAGTGCAGATTTCCTTTGCAAGCTTGCTTGGTTGGCCAAAAAGGGCGTATGCATTTTTTCCTGAATATATTCAGGAAAAAACGCATACGCCCTTTTTGGCCAAGTGCATCATTGTGGACGTTCTGCCTCTTTTCCTATGCTTTCAATGCAATTCCAGTCTACCTCCTGAAATCGGTTTCCTGCAATTCTGCCCCGCTTTCAAGTCCTCTTGGCAGCCTTACTTCAGTATATTTTTGGATGATAGCTGTCATTTATACCTCTGCAGGTTTGTGAATTACAGTGCCCCTGAGCTCCTTTCTTCAACTCGCTTTCTTCTGACCTGGCCGCAACACCGCAGGATGGCTTCAGGCCCTAATCTGGTTCTGGCACGGTACGCTGAGCCTTTGGTTATTTCCTCTTCCTGGTGGGAAATGAGAGTTAAATTTTCCCGTCCAGACACCTCCAGCTAATTTCTCATTGGTTCTTGCTATTCCTGTTCATCTTCCGCAGAAATTTCAAACTGGACCAAACAGGAGGTTAAAGGCGCTGACTCTCCAAGTGGGGAGAGTGTTAGTAAAGCGTCTGGAATGTTGCACCCGAGTACCAGGGTACAAAAACTGAGACATATTTGAACACGTCTCCCGTTCACATGGTTGATCATACTTGGGTTCCACATGCATGTTTTAGCTGAAGGAAGAATACCTTAAACCTGGAGAGTTAAGACCCGTGTAATGGGTACCATGCAATATGACTTCAAAGGGTCTTCATTTGCTCACCGAACCTCTCCAATCCTATCACTGCTGCGTTGATGCCCCTGTACACATGCTTGATTCTCTTTCGGAGACATAGCAATCCATAGGTTTTAAGATACTTACTAGTCAGGTACATTCTTAGGCGTTTAATATGGGGTGTTGAGTCCATTTCGTTGAGCAAGGAGTAGCTCTTGTCTATTCCATATTTGGCTTCAGGAACTTTATCTGTGCTCATTTCAATCTCTGGTTTTATGCAGCACCCCAACTCACCTTTCCCCTTAAGCAAGCATAAGTTGGTTTTCTAAATTTGAGACCTTGTTCTGTTCTGTAATTCAGTTCCTGTGTAGCCAAGTTTCCATTCCGTGTATTACTGATATCTTATGATGTTTCTTTTTCTGTGTGACTTATTTCAATTAGAATCATCGTACCTGAATCCACTCATTATGCTCCTACGGGCCTGATGACATAGATTTCATTGCTGAGTGATACTGCATTGTACGTAAGTACCACAACTTCTTTATCCATTTTTCACTTTCTGCGATGTTGAACTTGTACTGTAAACGAGGTTCTTGTTAACAGAGCCGTTCCAAACTTTGGGGTGGCTGTGTCTTTTTGAGTTTAATTTCCCTAAGCTATAGGACCATAAGTGGAAGTGCCCTAGGTTCTGTTGCTTTGTTTTTTAGATGTTTCAGGAAACACCATACACTTCTCCCGAGTGTCTGTTGGCAATTTACATCCCGCCCATCAGCATAACAAGGCTCCCAGTTCTCCATGACCTGTCCTGCCTTTCTGGATTTTACACTTTTTTCAGATGGCCCTTTTGACCGGGGGGAAGTGAGACTTCATTGTAGTGCAGATTTCCTTTGCAAGCTTGCTTGGTTGGCCAAAAAGGGCGTATGCGTTTTTTCCTGAATATATTCAGGAAAAAACGCATACGCCCTTTTTGGCCAAGTGCATCACTGTGGACGTTCTGCCTCTTTTCCTATGCTTTCAATGCAATTCCAGTCTACCTCCTGAAATCGGTTTCCTGCAATTCTGCCCCGATTTCAAGTCCTCTTGGCAGCCTTACTTCAGTGTATTTTTGGACGATAGCTGTCATTTTTAACTCTGCAGGTTTGTGAGTTACAGTGCCCCTGAGCTCCTTTCTTCAACTCGCTTTCTTGTGAGCTGGCCGCAACACCGCAGGATGGCTTCAGGCCCTAATCTGGTTCCGGCACGGCACGCTGAGCCTTTGGTTATTTCCTCTTCCTGGTGGGAAATGAGAGTTAAATTTGCCCGTCCAGACACCTCCAGCTAGTCTCTCATTGGTTCTCGCTATTCCTGTTCATCTACCGCAGAAATTGCAAACTGGGCCAAACAGGAGGTTAAAGGCCCTGACTCTCCAAGTGGGGAGAGTGTTAGTAAAGCGTCTGGAATGTTGCACCCGAGTACCAGGGGAGGAAAAGTGAGACATATTTGAACACGTCTCCCGTTCACATGGTTGATCATACTTGGGTTCCACATACATGTTTTAGCTGAAGGAAGAATACCTTAAACCTGGAGAGTTAAGACCCGTGTAATGGGTACCATGCAATATGACTTCAAAGGGTCTTCATTTGCTCACCGAACCTGTCCAATCCTATCACTGCTGCGTTTATGCCCCTGTACACATGGTTGATTCTCTTTCGGAGACATAGCAATCCATAGGTTTTAAGATACTTACTAGTCAGGTACATTCTTAGGCGTTTAATATGCGGTGTTGAGTCCATTTCGTTGAGCAAGGAGTAGCTCTTGTCTATTCCATATTTGACTTAAGGAACTTTATCTGTGCTCATTTCAAGCTCTGGTTTTATGCAGCACCCCAACTCACCTTTACCCTTAAGCAAGCATAAGTTGGTTTTCTAAATTTGAGACCCTGTTCTGTTCTGTAATTCAGTTCCTGTGTAGCCAAGTTTACATTCCGTGTATTACTGATATCTTATGATGTTTCTTTTTCTGTGTGACTTATTTCAGTTAGAATCATCATACCTGAATCCACTCATTGTGCTGCTAAGGGCCTGATGACACAGATTTCATTGCTGAGTGATATTGCTTTGTAAGTAAATACCACAACTTCTTTATCCATTTTTCACTTTCTGCGATGTTGAACTTGTACTGTAAACGAGGTTCTTGTAAACAGAGCCGTCCCAAACTTTGGGGTGGCTGTGTCTTTTTGATTTTAATTTCCCTAAGCTATAGGACCATAAGTGGAAGTGCCCTAGGTTCTGTTGCTTTGTTTTTTAGATGTTTCAGGAAACACCATACACTTCTCTCCAGTGGTTGTTGGCAATTTACATCCCGCCCATCAGCATAACAAGGCTCCCAGTTCTCCATGGCCTGTCCTGCCTTTCTGGATTTTACACTTTTTTCAGATGGCCCTTTTGACCGGGGAGAAGTGAGACTTCATTTTAGTGCAGATTTCCTTTGCAAGTTTGCTTGGTTGGCCAAAAAGGGCGTATGCGTTTTTTCCTGAATATATTCAGGAAAAAACGCATACGCCCTTTTTGGCCAAGTGCATCATTGTGGACGTTCTGCCTCTTTTCCTATGCTTTCAATGCAATTCCAGTCTACCTCCTGAAATCGGTTTCCTGCAATTCTGCCCCGCTTTCAAGTCCTCTTGGCAGCCTTACTTCAGTCTATTTTTGGACGATAGCTGTCATTTATAACTCTGCAGGTTTGTGAATTACAGTGCCCCTGAGCTCCTTTCTTCAACTCGCTTTCTTGTGACCTGGTCGCAACACCGCAGGATGTCTTCAGGCCCTAATCTGGTTCTGGCACGGCACGCTGAGCCTTTGGTTAATTCCTCTTCCTGGTGGGAAATGAGAGTTAAATTTGCCCATCCAGACACCTCCAGCTAGTCTCTCATTGGTTCTCGCTATTCCTGTTCATCTTCCACAGAAATAGCAAACTGGGCCAAACAGGAGGTTAAAGGGACTGACTCTCCAAGTGGGGAGAGTGTTAGTAAAGCGTCTGGAATGTTGCACCCGAGTACCAGGGTACGAAAACTGAGACATATTTGAACACGTCTCCCGATCACATGGTTGATCATACTCTAGGTTCCACATGCATGTTTTAGCTGAAGGAAGAATACCTTAAACCTGGGTAGTTGAAACCCGTGGAATGGGTACCATGCAATATGACTTCAAAGGGTCTTCATTTGTTCACGAACCTCTCCAATCCTATCACTGCTGCGTTTATGCCCCTGTACACATGCTTGATTCTCTTTCGGAGACATAGCAATCCATAGGTTTTAAGATACTTACTAGTCAGGTACATTCTTAGGCGTTTAATATGCGTTGTTGAGTCCATTTCGTTGAGCAAGGAGTAGCTCTTGTCTATTCCATATTTGGCATAAGGAACTTTATCTGTGCTCATTTCAATCTCTGGTTTTATGCAGCACCCCAACTCACCTTTACCCTTAAGCAAGCATAAGTTGGTTTTCTAAATTTGAGACCCTGTTCTGTTCTGTAATTCAGTTCCTGTGTAGCCAAGTTTACATTCCGTGTATTACTGATATCTTATGATGTTTCTTTTTCTGTGTGACTTATTTCAGTTAGAATCATCATACCTGAATCCACTCATTGTTCTGCTAAGGGCCTGATGACATAGATTTCATTGCTGAGTGATATTGCTTTGTAAGTAAATACCACAACTTCTTTATCCATTTTTCAATTTCTGCGATGTTGAACTTGTACTATAAACGAGGTTCTTGTAAACAGAGCCGTTCCAAACTTTGGGGTGGCTGTGTCTTTTTGATTTTAATTTCCCTAAGCTATAGGACCATATGTGGAAGTGCCCTAGGTTCTGTTGCTTTGTTTTTTAGATGTTTCAGGAAACACCATACACTTCTCCCGCGTGGTTATTGGCAATTTACATCCCGCCCATCAACATAACAAGGCTCCCAGTTATCCATGACCTGTCCTGCCTTTCTGGATTTTACACTTTTTTCAGATGGCCCTTTTGACCGGGGGGAAGTGAGACTTCATTGTAGTGCAGATTTCCTTTGCAAGCTTGCTTGGTTGGCCAAAAAGGGCGTATGCGTTTTTCCCTGAATATATTCAGGAAAAAACGCATACGCCCTTTTTGGCCACGTGCATCACTGTGGACGTTCTGCCTCTTTTCCTATGCTTTCAATGCAATTCCAGTCTACCTCCTGAAATCGGTTTCCTGCAATTCTGCCCCGATTTCAAGTCCTCTTGGCAGCCTTACTTCAGTCTATTTTTGGACGATAGCTGTCATTTATATCTCTGCAGGTTTGTGAATTACAGTGCCCCTGAGCTCCTTTCTTCAACTCGCTTTCTTGTGAGCTGGCCGCAACACCGCAGGATGGCTTCAGGCCCTAATCTGGTTCTGGCACGGCACGCTGAGCCTTTGGTTATTTCCTCTTCCTGGTGGGAAATGAGAGTTAAATTTGCCCGTCCAGAAACCTCCAGCTAGTCTCTCATTGGTTCTCGCTATTCCTGTTCATCTTCCGCAGAAATTGCAAACTGGGCCAAACAGGAGGTTAAAGGCGCTGACTCTCCAAGTGGGGAGAGTGTTAGTAAAGCGTCTGGAATGTTGCACCCGAGTACCAGGGGAGGAAAACTGAGACATATTTGAACACGTCTCCCGTTCACATGGTTGATCATACTTGGGTTCCACATACATGTTTTAGCTGAAGGAAGAATACCTTAAACCTGGAGAGTTAAGACCCGTGTAATGGGTACCATGCAATATGACTTCAAAGGGTCTTCATTTGCTCACCGAACCTCTCCAATCCTATCACTGCTGCGTTTATGCCCCTGTACACATGCTTGATTCTCTTTCAGAGACATAGCAATCCATAGGTTTTAAGATACTTACTAGTCAGGTACATTCTTAGGCGTTTAATATGCGGTGTTGAGTCCATTTCGTTGAGCAAGGAGTAGCTCTTGTCTATTCCATATTTGACTTAAAGAACTTTATCTGTGCTCATTTCAAGCTCTGGTTTTATGCAGCACCCCAACTCACCTTTCCCCTTAAGCAAGCATAAGATGGTTTTCTAAATTTGAGACCCTGTTCTGTTCTGTAATTCAGTTCCTGTGTAGCCAAGTTTACATTCCGTGTATTACTGATATCTTATGATGTTTCTTTTTCTGTGTGACTTATTTCAGTTAGAATCATCATACCTGAATCCACTCATTGTGCTGCTAAGGGCCTGATGACACAGATTTCATTGCTGAGTGATATTGCTTTGTAAGTAAATACCACAACTTCTTTATTCATTTTTCACTTTCTGCGATGTTGAACTTGTAATGTAAACGAGGTTCTTGTAAACAGAGCCGTTCCAAACTTTGTGGTGGCTGTGTCTTTTTGATTTTAATTTCCCTAAGCTATAGGACCATAAGTGGAAGTGCCCTAGGTTCTGTTGCTTTGTTTTTTAGATGTGTCAGGAAACACCATACACTTCTCTCCAGTTGTTGTTGGCAATTTACATCCCGCCCATCAGCATAACAAGGCTCCCAGTTCTCCATGGCCTGTCCTGCCTTTCTGGATTTTACACTTTTTTCAGATGGCCCTTTTGACCGGGGGGAAGTGAGACTTCATTGTAGTGCAGATTTCCTTTGCAAGCTTGCTTGGTTGGCCAAAAAGGGCGTATGCGTTTTTTCCTGAATATATTCAGGAAAAAACGCATACGCCCTTTTTGGCCAAGTGCATCATTGTGGACGTTCTGCCTCTTTTCCTATGCTTTCAATGCAATTCCAGTCTACCTCCTGAAATCGGTTTCCTGCAATTCTGCCCCGCTTTCAAGTCCTCTTGGCAGCCTTACTTCAGTCTATCTTTGGACGATAGCTGTCATTTGTAACTCTGCAGGTTTGTGAGTTACAGTGCCCCTGAGCTCCTTTCTTCAACTCGCTTTCTTTTGAGCTGGCCGCAACACCGCAGGATGGCTTCAGGCCCTAATCTGGTTCCGGTACGGCACGCTGAGCCTTTGGTTATTTCCTCTTCCTGGTGGGAAATGAGAGTTAAATTTGCCCGTCCAGACACCTCCAGCTAGCCTCTCATTGGTTATCGCTATTCCTGTTCATCTTCCGCAGAAATTGCAAACTGTGCCAAACAGGAGGTTAAAGGCGCTGACTCTCCAAGTGGGGAGAGTGTTAGTAAAGCGTCTGGAATGTTGCACCCGAGTACCAGGGGAGGAAAACTGAGACATATTTGAACACGTCTCCCGATCACATGGTTGATCATACTCTGGGTTCCACATGCACGTTTTAGCTGAAGGAAGAAAACCTAAAACCTGGGTAGTTGAAACCCGTGGAATGGGTACCATGCAATATGACTTCAAAGGGTCTTCATTTGCTCACCGAACCTCTCCAATCCTATCACTGCTGCGTTTATGCCCCTGTACACATGCTTGATTCTCTTTCGGAGACATAGCAATCCATAGGTTTTAAGATACTTACTAGTCAGGTACATTCTTAGGAGTTTAATATGGGGTTTTGAGTCCATTTCGTTGAGCAAAGAGTAGCTCTTGTCTATTCCATATTTGGCTTAAGGAACTTTATCTGTGCTCATTTCAATCTCTGGTTTTATGCAGCACCCCAACTCACCTTTACCCTTAAGCAAGCATAAGTTGGTTTTCTAAATTTGAGACCCTGTTCTGTTCTGTAATTCAGTTCCTGTGTAGCCAAGTTTACATTCCGTGTATTACTGATATCTTATGATGTTTCTTTTTCTGTGTGACTTATTTCAGTTAGAATCATCATACCTGAATCCACTCATTGTGCTGCTAAGGGCCTGATGACACAGATTTCATTGCTGAGTAATATTGCTTTGTAAGTAAATACCACAACTTTTTTATCCATTTTTCAATTTCTGCGATGTTGAACTTGTACTGTAAACGAGGTTCTTGTAAACAGAGCCGTTCCAAACTTTGGGGTGGCTGTGTCTTTTTTATTTTAATTTCCCTAAGCTATAGGACCATAAGTGGAAGTGCCCTAGGCTCTGTTGCTTTGTTTTTTAGATGTTTCAGGAAACACCATACACTTCTCCTGAGTGTCTGTTGGCAATTTACATCCCGCCCATCAGCATAACAAGGCTCCCAGTTCTCCATGGCCTGTCCTGCCTTTCTGGATTTTACACTTTTTTCAGATGGCCCTTTTGCCCGGGGAGAAGAGAGACTTCACTTTAGTGCAGATTTCCTTTTCAAGTTTGCTTGGTTGGCAAAAAAGGGCGTATGCGTTTTTTCCTGAATATATTCAGGAAAAAACGCATACACCCTTTTTGGCCAAGTGCATCATTGTGGACGTTCTGCCTCTTTTCCTATGCTTTCAATGCAATTCCAGTCTACCTCCTGAAATCAGTTTCCTGCAATTCTGCCCCGCTTTCAAGTCCTCTTGGCAGCCTTACTTCAGTCTATTTTTGGACGATAGCTGTCATTTATAACTCTGCAGGTTTGTGAATTACAGTGCCCCTGAGCTCCTTTCTTCAACTCGCTTTCTTGTGACCTGGCCGCAACACCGCAGGATGTCTTCAGGCCCTAATCTGGTTCTGGCACGGCACGCTGAGCCTTTGGTTATTTCCTCTTCCTGGTGGAAAATGAGAGTTAAATTTGCCCATCCAGACACCTCCAGCTAGTCTCTCATTGGTTCTCGCTATTCCTGTTCATCTTCCACAGAAATTGCAAACTGGGCCAAACAGGAGGTTAAAGGGAGTGACTCTCCAAGTGGGAGAGTGTTACTAAGGCGTCTGGAATGTTGCACCCGAGTACCAGGGTACGAAAACTGAGACATATTTGAACACGTCTCCCGATCACATGGTTGATCATACTTGGGTTCCACATGCATGTTTTAGCTGAAGGAAGAATACCTTAAACCTGGAGAGTTAAGACCCGTGTAATGGGTACCATGCAATATGACTTCAAAGGGTCTTCATTTGCTCACCGAACCTCTCCAATCCTATCACTGCTGCGTTTATGCCCCTGTACACATGCTTGATTCTCTTTCGGAGACATAGCAATCCATAGGTTTTAAGATACTTACTAGTCAGGTACATTCTTAGGCGTTTAATATGCGGTGTTGAGTCCATTTCGTTGAGCAAGGAGTAGCTCTTGTCTATTCCATATTTGGCTTAAGGAACTTTATCTGTGCTCATTTCAATCTCTGGTTTTATGCAGCACCCCAACTCACCTTTCCCCTTAAGCAAGCATAAGTTGGTTTTCTAAATTTGAGACCCTGTTCTGTTCTGTAATTCAGTTCCTGTGTAGCCAAGTTTACATTCTGTGTATTACTGATATCTTATGATGTTTCTTTTTCTGTGTGACTTATTTCAGTTAGAACCATCATACCTGAATCCACTCATTGTGCTGCTAAGGGCCTGATGACACAGATTTCATTGCTGAGTGATATTGCTTTGTAAGTAAATACCACAACTTCTTTCTCCATTTTTCACTTTCGGCGATGTTGAACTTGTACTGTAAATGTGGTTCTTGTAAACAGAGCCGTTCCAAACTTTGGGGTGGCTGTGTCTTTTTGAGTTTAATTTCCCTAAGCTATAGGACCATAAGTGGAAGTGCCCTAGGTTCTGTTGCTTTGTTTTTTAGATGTTTCAGGAAACACCATACACTTCTCCCGAGTGGTTTTTGGCAATTTACATCCCGCCCATCAGCATAACAAGGCTCCCAGTTCTCCAAGGCCTGTCCTGCCTTTCTGGATTTTACACTTTTTTCAGATTGCCCTTTTGACCGGGGGGAAGTGAGACTTCATTGTAGTGCAGATTTCCTTTGCAAGCTTGCTTGGTTGGCCAAAAAGGGCGTATGCGTTTTTTCCTGAATATATTCAGGAAAAAACGCATACGCCCTTTTTGGCCAAGTGCATCATTGTGGACGTTCTGCCTCTTTTCCTATGCTTTCAATGCAATTCCAGTCTACCTCCTGAAATCAGTTTCCTGCAATTCTGCCCCGCTTTCAAGTCCTCTTGGCAGCCTTACTTCAGTCTATTTTTGGACGATAGCTGTCATTTATAACTCTGCAGGTTTATGAATTACAGTGCCCCAGAGCTCCTTTCTTCAACTCGCTTTCTTGTGACCTGGCCGCAACACCGCAGGATGGCTTCAGGCCCTAATCTGGTTCCGGCCCGGCATGCTGAGCCTTTGGTTAATTCCTCTTCCTGGTGGGAAATGAGAGTTAAATTTGCCCGTCCAGACACCTCCAGCTAGCCTCTCATTGGTTCTCGCTATTCCTGTTCATCTTCCGCATATATTGCAAACTGGGCCAAACAGGAGGTTAAAGGGACTGACTCTCCAAGTCGGGAGAGTGTTAGTAAAGCGTCTGGAATGTTGCACCCGAGTACCAGGGGAGGAAAAGTGAGACATATTTGAACACGTCTCCCGTTCACATGGTTGATCATACTCTGGGTTCCACATGCATGTTTTAGCTGAAGGAAGAATACCTTAAACCTGGAGAGTTGAGACCCGTGTAATGGGTACCATGCAATATGACTTCAAAGGGTCTTCATTTGCTCACCGAAAATCTCCAATCCTATCACTGCTGCGTTTATGCCCCTGTACACACGCTTGATTCTCTTTTGGAGACATAGCAATCCATAGGTTTTAAGATACTTACTAGTCAGGTACATTCTTAGGCGTTTAATATGGGGTTTTGAGTCCATTTCGTTGAGCAAGAAGTAGCTCTTGTCTATTCCATATTTGGCTTAAGGAACTTTATCTGTGCTCATTTCAATCTCTGGTTTTATGCAGCACCCCAACTCACCTTTCCCCTTAAGCAAGCATAAGTTGGTTTTCTAAATTTGAGACCCTGTTCTGTTTTGGAATGCAGTTCCTGTGTAGCCAAGTTTACATTCCGTGTATTAGTGATATCTTATGATGTTTCTTTTTCTGTGTGACTTATTTCAGTTAGAATCATCGTACCTGAATCCACTCATTATGCTGCTACGGGCCAGATGACATAGATTTCATTGCTGAGTGATACTGCATTGTACGTAAGTACCACAAGTTCTTTATCCATTTTTCACTTTCTGTGATATTGAACTTGTACGGTAAACGAGGTTCTTGTAAACGGAGGCGTCCCAAACTTTGGGGTGGCTGTGTCTTTTTGATTTTAATTTCCCTAAGCTATAGGACCATAAGTGGAAGTGCCCTAGGCTCTGTTGCTTTGTTTTTTAGATGTTTCAGGAAACACCATACACTTCTCCTGAGTGTCTGTTGGCAATTTACATCCCGCCCATCAGCATAACAAGGCTCCCAGTTCTCCATGACCTGTCCTGCCTTTCTGGATTTTACACTTTTTTCAGATGGCCCTTTTGACCGGGGGGAAGTGAGACTTCATTGTAGTGCAGATTTCCTTTGAAAGCTTGCTTGGTTGGCCAAAAAGGGCGTATGCGTTTTTTCCTGAATATATTCAGGAAAAAACGCATACGCCCTTTTTGGCCAAGTGCATCATTGTGGACGTTCTGCCTCTTTTCCTATGCTTTCAATGCAATTCCAGTCTACCTCCTGAAATCGGTTTCCTGCAATTCTGCCCCGCTTTCAAGTCCTCTTGGCAGCCTTACTTCAGTCTATTTTTGGACGATAGCTGTCATTTATAACTCTGCAGGTTTGTGAATTACAGTGCCCCTGAGCTCCTTTCTTCAACTCGCTTTCTTGTGACCTGGCCGCAACACCGCAGGATGGCTTCAGGCCCTAATCTGGTTCCGGCACGGCACGCTGAGCCTTTCATTATTTCGTCTTCCTGGTGGGAAATGAGAGTTAAATTTGCCCGTCCAGACACCTCCAGCTAGTCTCTCATTGTTTCTCGCTATTCCTGTTCATCTTCCGCAGAAATTGCAAACTGGGCCAAACAGGAGGTTAAAGGCGCTGACTCTCCAAGTGGGGAGAGTGTTAGTAAAGCGTCTGGAATGTTGCACCCGAGTACCAGGGAAGGAAAACTGAGACATATTTGAACACGTCTCCCGATCACATGGTTGATCATACTCTGGGTTCCACATGCATGTTTTAGCTGAAGGAAGAATACCTAAAACCTGGGTAGTTGAAACCCGTGGAATGGGTACCATGCAATATGACTTAAAAGGGTCTTCATTTGCTCACCGAACCTCTCCAATCCTATCACTGCTGCGTTTATGCCCCTGTACACATGCTTGATTCTCTTTCGGAGACATAGCAATCCATAGGTTTTAAGATACTTACTAGTCAGGTACATTCTTAGGCGTTTAATATGCGGTGTTGAGTCCATTTCGTTGAGCAAGGAGTAGCTCTTGTCTATTCCATATTTGGCTTAAGGAACTTTATCTGTGCTCATTTCAATCTCTGGTTTTATGCAGCATCCCAACTCACCTTTACCCTTAAGCAAGCATAAGTTGGTTTTCTAAATTTGAGACCCTGTTCTGTTCTGTAATTGAGTTCCTGTGTAGCCAAGTTTACATTCCGTGTATTACTGATATCTTATGATGTTTCTTTTTCTGTGTGACTTATTTCAGTTAGAATCAGCGTACCTGAATCTACTCATTATGCTGCTACGGGCCTGATGACATAGATTTCATTGCTGAGTGATACTGCATTGTACGTAAGTACCACAAGTTCTTTATCCATTTTTCACTTTCTGAGATATTGAACTTGTATGGTAAACGAGGTTCTTGTAAACGGAGGCGTTCCAAACTTTGGGGTGGCTGTGTCTTTTTGATTTTAATTTCCCTAAGCTATAGGACCATAAGTGGAAGTGCCCTAGGCTCTGTTGCTTTGTTTTTTAGATGTTTCAGGAAACACCATACACTTCTCCAGAGTGTCTATTGGCAATTTACATCCCGCCCATCAGCATAACAAGGCTCCCAGTTCTCCATGGCCTGTCCTGCCTTTCTGGATTTTACACTTTTTTCAGATGGCCCTTTTGACCGGGGGGAAGTGAGACTTCATTGTAGTGCAGATTTCCTTTGCAAGCTTGCTTGGTTGGCCAAAAAGGGCGTATGCGTTTTTTCCTGAATATATTCAGGAAAAAACGCATACGCCCTTTTTGGCCAAGTGCATCATTGTGGATGTTCTGCCTCTTTTCCTATGCTTTCAATGCAATTCCAGTCTACCTCCTGAAATCGGTTTCCTGCAATTCTGCCCCGCTTTCAACGCCTCTTGGCAGCCTTACTTCAGTCTATTTTTGGACGACAGCTGTCATTTACAACTCTGCAGGTTTGTGAATTACAGTGCCCCTGAGCTCCTTTCTTCAACTCGCTTTCTTGTGACCTGGCCGCAACACCGCAGGATGGCTTCAGGCCCGAATCTGGTTCTGGCACAGCACGCTGAGCCTTTGGTTAATTCCTCTTCCTGGTGGGAAATGAGAGTTAATTTGCCCGTTCAGACACCTCCAGCTAGTCTCTCATTGGTTCTCGCTATTCCTGTTCATCTTCCGCAGAAATTGCAAACTGGGCCAAACAGGAGGTTAAAGGGACTGACTCTCCAAGTGGGGAGAGTGTTAGTAAAGCGTCTGGAATGTTGCACCCGAGTACCAGGGGAGGAAAACTTAGACATATTTGAACACGTCTCCCGATCACATGGTTGATCATACTCTGGGTTCCACATGCATGTTTTAGCTGAAGGAAGAATACCTAAAACCTGGGTAGTTGAAACCCGTGGAATGGGTACCATGCAATATGACTTCAAAGGGTCTTCATTTGCTCACCGAAAATCTCCAATCCTATCACTGCTGCGTTTATGCCCCTGTACACATGCTTGATTCTCTTTCGGAGACATAGCAATCCATAGGTTTTAAGATACTTACTAGTCAGGTACATTCTTAGGCGTTTAATATGCGGTGTTGAGTCCATTTCGTTGAGCAAGGAGTAGCTCTTGTCTATTCCATATTTGGCTTAAGGAACTTTATCTGTGCTCATTTCAATCTCTGGTTTTATCCAGCATCCCAACTCACCTTTACCCTTAAGCAAGCATAAGTTGGTTTTCTAAATTTGAGACCCTGTTCTGTTCTGTAATTCAGTTCCTGTGTAGCCAAGTTTACATTCCGTGTATTACTGATATCTTATGATGTTTCTTTTTCTGTGTGACTTATTTCAGTTAGAATCATCGTACCTGAATCCACTCATTATGCTGCTACGGGCCTGATGACATAGATTTCATTGCTGAGTGATACTGCATTGTACGTAATTACCACAAGTTCTTTATCCATTTTTCACTTTCTGTGATATTGAACTTGTACGGTAAACGAGGTTCTTGAAAACAGAGGCGTCCCAAATTTTGTGGTGGCTGTGTCTTTTTGATTTTAATTTCCCTAAGCTATAGGACCATAAGTGGAAGTGCCCTAGGTCCTATTGCTTTGTTTTTTAGATGTTTCAGGAAACACCATACACTTCTCCTGAGTGTCTGTTGGCAATTTACATCCCGCCCATCAGCATAACAAGGCTCCCAGTTCTCCATGGCCTGTCCTGCCTTTCTGGATTTTACACTTTTTTCAGATGGCCCTTTTGACTGGGGAGAAGTGAGACTTCATTGTAGTGCAGATTTCCTTTGCAAGTTTGCTTGGTTGGCCAAAAAGGGCATATGCGTTTTTTCCTGAATATATTCAGGAAAAAAGGCATACGCCCTTTTTGGCCAAGTGCATCAGTGTGGACGTTCTGCCTCTTTTCCTATGCTTTCAATGCAATTCCAGTCTACCTCCTGAAATCGGTTTCCTGCAATTCTGCCCCGCTTTCAAGTCCTCTTGGCAGCCTTACTTCAGTCTATTTTTGGACGATAGCTGTCATTTATAACTCTGCAGGTTTGTGAATTACAGTGCCCCTGAGCTCCTTTCTTCAACTCGCTTTCTTGTGACCTGGCCGCAACACCGCAGGATGTCTTCAGGCCCTAATCTGGTTCTGTCACGGCACACTGAGCCTTTGGTTAATTCCTCTTCCTGGTGGGAAATGAGAGTTAAATTTGCCCATCCAGACACCTCCAGCTAGTCTCTCATTGGTTCTCGCTATTCCTGTTCATCTTCCACAGAAATTGCAAACTGGGCCAAACAGGAGGTTAAAGGGACTGACTCTCCAAGTGGGGAGAGTGTTAGTAAAGCGTCTGGAATGTTGCACCCGAGTACCAGGGTACGAAAACTGAGACATATTTGAACACGTCTCCCGATCACTTGGTTGATCATACTCTGGGTTCCACATGCATGTTTTAGCTGAAGGAAGAATACCTTAAACCTGGGTAGTTGAAACCCGTGGAATGGGTACCATGCAATATGACTTCAAAGGGTCTTCATTTGCTCACGAACCTCTCCAATCCTATCACTGCTGCATTTATGCCCCTGTACACATGCTTGATTCTCTTTCGGAGACATAGCAATCCATAGGTTTTAAGATACTTACTAGTCAGGTACATTCTTAGGCGTTTAATATGCGGTGTTGAGTCCATTTCGTTGAGCAAGGAGTAGCTCTTGTCTATTCCATATTTGGCTTCAGGAACTTTATCTGTGCTCATTTCAATCTCTGGTTTTATGCAGCACCCCAACTCACCTTTACCCTTAAGCAAGCAGAAGTTGGTTTTCTAAATTTGAGACCGTGTTCTGTTCTGTAATTCAGTTCCTGTGTAGCCAAGTTTACATTCCGTGTATTACTGATATCTTATGATGTTTCTTTTTCTGTGTGACTTATTTCAGTTAGAATCATCATACCTGAATCCACTCATTGTGCTGCTAAGGGCCTGATGACACAGATTTCATTGCTGAGTGATATTGCTTTGTAAGTAAATACCACAACTTCTTTATCCATTTTTCACTTTCTGCGATGTTGAACTTGTACTGTAAACGAGGTTCTTGTAAACAGAGCCGTTCCAAACTTTGGGGTGCCTGTGTCTTTTTGATTTTAATTTCCCTAAGCTATAGGACCATAAGCGGAAGTGCTCTAGGTTCTGTTGCTTTGTTTTTTAGATGTTTAAGGAAACACCATACACTTCTCCCTAGTGGTTGTTGGCAATTTACATCCCGCCCATCAGCATAACAAGGCTCCCAGTTCTCCATGGCCTGTCCTGCCTTTCTGGATTTTACACTTCTTTCAGATGGCCCTTTTGACTGGGGAGAAGTGAGACTTCATTGTAGTGCAGATTTCCTTTGCAAGCTTGCTTGGTTGGCCAGAAAGTGCGTATGCGTTTTTTCCTGAATATATTCAGGAAAAAACGCATACGCCCTTTTTGGCCAAGTGCATCATTGTGGACGTTCTGCCTCTTTTCCTATGCTTTCAATGCAATTCCAGTCTACCTCCTGAAATCGGTTTCCTGCAATTCTGCCCCGCTTTCAAGTCCTCTTGGCAGCCTTACTTCAGTCTATTTTTGGACGATAGCTGTCATTTATAACTCTGCAGGTTTGTGAATTACAGTGCCCCTGAGCTCCTTTCTTCAACTCGCTTTCTTGTGACCTGGCCGCAACACCGCAGGATGACTTCAGGCCCTAATCTGGTTCCGGCACGGCACGCTGAGCCTTTCATTATTTCGTCTTCCTGGTGGGAAATGAGAGTTAAATTTGCCCGTCCAGACACCTCCAGCTAGTCTCTCATTGTTTCTCGCTATTCCTGTTCATCTTCCGCAGAAATTGCAAACTGGGCCAAACAGGAGGTTAAAGGCGCTGACTCTCCAAGTGGGGAGAGTGTTAGTAAAGCGTCTGGAATGTTGCACCCGAGTACCAGGGAAGGAAAACTGAGACATATTTGAACACGTCTCCCGATCACATGGTTGATCATACTCTGGGTTCCACATGCATGTTTTAGCTGAAGGAAGAATACCTAAAACCTGGGTAGTTGAAACCCGTGGAATGGGTACCATGCAATATGACTTCAAAGGGTCTTCATTTGCTCACCGAACCTCTCCAATCCTATCACTGCTGCGTTTATGCCCCTGTACACATGCTTGATTCTCTTTCGGAGACATAGCAATCCATAGGTTTTAAGATACTTACTAGTCAGGTACATTCTTAGGCGTTTAATATGCGGTGTTGAGTCCATTTCGTTGAGCAAGGAGTAGCTCTTGTCTATTCCATATTTGGCTTAAGGAACTTTATCTGTGCTCATTTCAATCTCTGGTTTTATGCAGCATCCCAACTCACCTTTACCCTTAAGCAAGCATAAGTTGGTTTTCTAAATTTGAGACCCTGTTCTGTTCTGTAATTGAGTTCCTGTGTAGCCAAGTTTACATTCCGTGTATTACTGATATCTTATGATGTTTCTTTTTCTGTGTGACTTATTTCAGTTAGAATCAGCGTACCTGAATCTACTCATTATGCTGCTACGGGCCTGATGACATAGATTTCATTGCTGAGTGATACTGCATTGTACGTAAGTACCACAAGTTCTTTATCCATTTTTCACTTTCTGTGATATTGAACTTGTATGGTAAACGAGGTTCTTGTAAACGGAGGCGTTCCAAACTTTGGGGTGGCTGTGTCTTTTTGATTTTAATTTCCCTAAGCTATAGGACCATAAGTGGAAGTGCCCTAGGCTCTGTTGCTTTGTTTTTTAGATGTTTCAGGAAACACCATACACTTCTCCAGAGTGTCTATTGGCAATTTACATCCCGCCCATCAGCATAACAAGGCTCCCAGTTCTCCATGGCCTGTCCTGCCTTTCTGGATTTTACACTTTTTTCAGATGGCCCTTTTGACCGGGGGGAAGTGAGACTTCATTGTAGTGCAGATTTCCTTTGCAAGCTTGCTTGGTTGGCCAAAAAGGGCGTATGCGTTTTTTCCTGAATATATTCAGGAAAAAACGCATACGCCCTTTTTGGCCAAGTGCATCATTGTGGATGTTCTGCCTGTTTTCCTATGCTTTCAATGCAATTCCAGTCTACCTCCTGAAATCGGTTTCCTGCAATTCTGCCCCGCTTTCAACGCCTCTTGGCAGCCTTACTTCAGTCTATTTTTGGACGACAGCTGTCATTTACAACTCTGCAGGTTTGTGAATTACAGTGCCCCTGAGCTCCTTTCTTCAACTCGCTTTCTTGTGACCTGGCCGCAACACCGCAGGATGGCTTCAGGCCCGAATCTGGTTCTGGCACAGCACGCTGAGCCTTTGGTTAATTCCTCTTCCTGGTGGGAAATGAGAGTTAATTTGCCCGTTCAGACACCTCCAGCTAGTCTCTCATTGGTTCTCGCTATTCCTGTTCATCTTCCGCAGAAATTGCAAACTGGGCCAAACAGGAGGTTAAAGGGACTGACTCTCCAAGTGGGGAGAGTGTTAGTAAAGCGTCTGGAATGTTGCACCCGAGTACCAGGGTACGAAAACTGAGACATATTTGAACACGTCTCCCGATCAAATGGTTGATCATACTCTAGGTTCCACATGCATGTTTTAGCTGAAGGAAGAATACCTTAAACCTGGGTAGTTGAAACCCGTGGAATGGGTACCATGCAATATGACTTCAAAGGGTCTTCATTTGCTCACCGAACCTCTCCAATCCTATCACTGCTGCGTTTATGCCTCTGTACACATGCTTGATTCTCTTTCGGAGACATAGCAATCCATAGGTTTTAAGATACTTACTAGTCAGGTACATTCTTAGGCGTTTAATATGCGGTGTTGAGTCCATTTCGTTGAGCAAGGAGTAGCTCTTGTCTATTCCATATTTGGCTTAAGGAACTTTATCTGTGCTCATTTCAATCTCTGGTTTTATGCAGCATCCCAACTCACATTTACCCTTAAGCAAGCATAAGTTGGTTTTATAATTTGAGAACCTGTTCTGTTTTGGAATTCAGTTCCTGTGTAGCCAAATTTACATTCCGTGTATTAGTGATATCTTATGATGTTTCTTTTTCTATGTGACTTATTTCAGTTAGAATCAGCGTACCTGAATCTACTCATTATGCTGCTACGGGCCTGATGACATAGATTTCATTGCTGAGTGATACTGCATTGTACATAAATACCACAAGTTCTTTATCCATTTTTCACTTTCTGTGATATTGAACTTGTATGGTAAACGAGGTTCTTGTAAACGGAGGCGTTCCAAACTTTGGGGTGGCTGTGTCTTTTTGATTTTAATTTCCCTAAGCTATAGGACCATAAGTGGAAGTGCCCTAGGCTCTGTTGCTTTGTTTTTTAGATGTTTCAGGAAACACCATACACTTCTCCAAAGTGTCTATTGGCAATTTACATCCCGCCCATCAGCATAACAAGGCTCCCAGTTCTCCATGGCCTGTCCTGCCTTTCTGGATTTTACACTTTTTTCAGATGGCCCTTTTGACCGGGGGGAAGTGAGACTTCATTGTAGTGCAGATTTCCTTTGCAAGCTTGCTTGGTTGGCCAAAAAGGGCGTATGCGTTTTTTCCTGAATATATTCAGGAAAAAACGCATACGCCCTTTTTGGCCAAGTGCATCATTGTGGACGTTCTGCCTCTTTTCCTATGCTTTCAAAGCAATTCCAGTCTACCTCCTGAAATCGGTTTCCTGAAATTCTGCCCCGCTTTCAAGTCCTCTTGGCAGCCTTACTTCAGTATATTTTTGGACGATAGCTGTCATTTATAACTCTGCAGGTTTGTGAATTACAGTGCCCCTGAGCTCCTTTCTTCAACTCGCTTTCTTGTGACCTGGCCGCAACACCGCAGGATGGCTTCAGGCCCTAATCTGGTTCCTGCACGGCACGCTGAGCCTTTCATTATTTCGACTTCCTGGTGGGAAATGAGAGTTAAATTTGCCCGTCCAGACACCTCCAGCTAGTCTCTCATTGGTTCTCGCTATTCCTGTTCATCTTCCGCAGAAATTGCAAACTGGGCCAAACAGGAGGTTAAAGGCGCTGACTCTCCAAGTGGGGAGAGTGTTAGTAAAGCGTCTGGAATGTTGCACCCGAGTACCAGGGAAGGAAAACTGAGACATATTTGAACACGTCTCCCGATCACATGGTTGATCATACTCTGGGTTCCACATGCATGTTTTAGCTGAAGGAAGAATACCTAAAACCTGGGTAGTTGAAACCCGTGGAATGGGTACCATGCAATATGACTTAAAAGGGTCTTCATTTGCTCACCGAACCTCTCCAATCCTATCACTGCTGCGTTTATGCCCCTGTACACATGCTTGATTCTCTTTCGGAGACATAGCAATCCATAGGTTTTAAGATACTTACTAGTCAGGTACATTCTTAGGCGTTTAATATACGGTATTGAGTCCATTTCGTTGAGCAAGGAGTAGCTCTTGTCTATTCCATATTTGGCTTAAGGAACTTTATCTGTGCTCATTTCAATCTCTGGTTTTATGCAGCATCCCAACTCACCTTTACCCTTAAGCAAGCATAAGTTGGTTTTATAATTTGAGAACCTGTTCTGTTTTGGAATTCAGTTCCTGTGTAGCCAAGTTTACATTCCGTGTATTAGTGATATCTTATGATGTTTCTTTTTCTGTGTGACTTATTTCAGTTAGAATCATCGTACCTGAATCTACTCATTATGCTGCTACGGGCCTGATGACATAGATTTCATTGCTGAGTGATACTGCATTGTACGTAAGTACCACAAGTTCTTTATCCATTTTTCACTTTCTGTGATATTGAACTTGTACGGTAAACGAGGTTCTTGTAAACGGAGGCGTCCCAAATTTTGGGGTGGCTGTGTCTTTTTGATTTTAATTTCCCTAAGCTATAGGACCATAAGTGGAAGTGCCCTAGGCTCTGTTGCTTTGTTTTTTAGATGTTTCAGGAAACACCATACACTTCTCCTGAGTGTCTGTTGGCAATTTACATCCCGCCCATCAGCATAACAAGGCTCCCAGTTCTCCATGGCCTGTCCTGCCTTTCTGGATTTTACACTTCTTTCAGATGGCCCTTTTGACTGGGGAGAAGTGAGACTTCATTGTAGTGCAGATTTCCTTTGCAAGCTTGCTTGGTTGGCCAAAAAGGGCGTATGCGTTTTTTCCTGAATATATTCAGGAAAAAACGCATACGCCCTTTTTGGCCAAGTGCATCATTGTGGACGTTCTGCCTCTTTTCCTATGCTTTCAATGCAATTCCAGTCTACCTCCTGAAATCGGTTTCCTGCAATTCTGCCCCGCTTTCAAGTCCTCTTGGCAGCCTTACTTCAGTCTATTTTTGGACGATAGCTGTCATTTATAACTCTGCAGGTTTGTGAATTACAGTGCCCCTGAGCTCCTTTCTTCAACTCGCTTTCTTGTGACCTGGCCGCAACACCGCAGGATGGCTTCAGGCCCTAATCTGGTTCCGGCACAGCACGCTGAGCCTTTGGTTAATTCCTCTTCCTGGTGGGAAATGAGAGTTAAATTTGCCCGTCCAGACACCTCCAGCTAGCCTCTCATTGGTTCTCGCTATTCCTGTTCATCTTCCGCAGAAATTGCAAACTGGGCCAAACAGGAGGTTAAAGGGACTGACTCTCCAAGTCGGGAGAGGGTTAGTAAAGCGTCTGGAATGTTGCACCCGAGTAACAGGGGAGGAAAACTGAGACATATTTGAACACGTCTCCCGATCACATGGTTGATCATACTCTAGGTTCCACATGCATGTTTTAGCTGAAGGAAGAATACCTTAAACCTGGGTAGTTGAAACCCGTGGAATGGGTACCATGCAATATGACTTCAAAGGGTCTTCATTTGCTCACCGAACCTCTCCAATCCTATCACTGCTGTGTTTATGCCCCTGTACACATGCTTGATCCTCTTTCGGAGACATAGCAATCCATAGGTTTTAAGATACTTACTAGTCAGGTACATTCTTAGGCGTTTAATATGGGGTGTAGAGTCCATTTCGTTGAGCAAGGAGTAGCTCTTGTCTATTCCATATTTGGCTTAAGGAACTTTATCTGTGCTCATTTCAATCTCTGGTTTTATGCAGCACCCCAACTCACCTTTACCCTTAAGCAACCATAAGTTGCTTTTCTAATTTTGAGACCCTGTTCTGTTCTGTAATTCAGTTCCTGTGTAGCCAAGTTTCCATTCCGTGTATTACTGATATCTTATGATGTTTCTTTTTCTATGTGACTTATTTCAGTTAGAATCATCAAACCTGAATCCACTCATTGTGCTGCTAAGGGCCTGATGACATAGATTTCATTGCTGAGTGATATTGCTTTGTAAGTAAATACCAGAACTTCTTTATCCATTTTTCACTTTCTGCGATGTTGAACTTGTACTGTAAACGAGGTTCTTGTAAACAGAGGCGTCCCAAACTTTGGGGTGGCTGTGTCTTTTTGATTTTAATTTCCCTAAGCTATAGGACCATAAGTGGAAGTGCCCTAGGCTCTGTTGCTTTGTTTTTTAGATGTTTCAGGAAACACCATACACTTCTCCCGAGTGGTTGTTGGCAATTTACATCCCGCCCATCAGCATAACCAGGCTCCCAGTTCTCCATGGCCTGTCCTGCCTTTCTGGATTTTACACTTTTTTCAGATGGCCCTTTTGACCGGGGGGAAGTGAGACTTCATTGTAGTGCAGATTTCCTTTGCAAGCTTGCTTGGTTGGCCAAAAAGGGCGTATGCGTGTTTTCCTGAATATATTCAGGAAAACACGTATACGCCCTTTTTGGCCAAGTGCATCATTGTGGACGTTCTGCCTCTTTTCCTATGCTTTCAATGCAATTCCAGTCTACCTCCTGGAATCAGTTTCCTGCAATTCTGCCCCGCTTTCAAGTCCTCTTGGCAGCCTTACTTCAGTATATTTTTGGACGATATCTGTCATTTGTAACTCTGCAGGTTTGTGAATTACAGTGCCCCTGAGCTCCTTTCTTCAACTCGCTTTCTTTTGAGCTGGCCGCAACACCGCAGGATGGCTTCAGGCCCTAATCTGGTTCTGGCATGGCACGCTGAGCCTTTGCTTATTTCCTCTTCCTGGTGGGAAATGAGAGTTAAATTTGCCCGTCCAGACACCTCCAGCTAGTCTCTCATTGGTTCTCGCTATTCCTGTTCATCTTCCGCAGAAATTGCAAACTGGGCCAAACCGGAGGTTAAAGGGACTGACTCTCCAAGTCGGAAGAGTGTTAGTAAAGTGTCTGGAATGTTGCACCCGAGTACCAGGGTACGAAAACTTAGACATATTTGAACACATCTGCCAATCACATGGTTGATCATACTCTAGGTTCCACATGCATGTTTTAGCTGAAGGAAGAATACCTTAAACCTGGGTAGTTGAAACCCGTGGAATGGGTACCATGCAATATGACTTCAAAGGGTCTTCATTTACTCACCGAACCTCTCCAATCCTATCACTGCTGCGTTTATGCCCCTGTACACATGCTTGATTCTCTTTCGGAGACATAGCAATCCATAGGTTTTAAGATACTTACTAGTCAGGTACATTCTTAGGCGTTTAATATGCGGTGTTGAGTCCATTTCGTTGAGCAAGGAGTAGCTCTTGTCTATTCCATATTTGGCTTAAGGAACTTTATCTGTGCTCATTTCAATCTCTGGTTTTATGCAGCACCCCAACTCACCTTTACCCTTAAGCAAGAATAAGTTGGTTTTCTAAATTTGAGACCCTGTTCTGTTCTGTAATTCAGTTCTTGTGTAGCCAAGTTTACATTCCGTGTATTACTGATATCTTATGATGTTTCTTTTTCTGTGTGACTTATTTCAGTTAGAATCATCATACCTGAATCCACTCATTGTGCTGCTAAGGGCCTGATGACACAGATTTCATTGCTGAGTGATATTGCTTTGTAAGTAAATACCACAACTTCTTTATCCATTTTTCACTTTCTGCGATGTTGAGCTTGTACTGTAAACGAGGTTCTTGTAAACAGAGCCGTTCCAAACTTTGGGGTGGCTGTGTCTTTTTGATTTTAATTTCCCTAAGCTATAGGACCATAAGTGGAAGTGCCCTAGGCTCTGTTGCTTTGTTTTTTAGATGTTTCAGGAAACACCATACACTTCTCCCGAGTGGTTGTTGGCAATTTACATCCCGCCCATCAGCATAACCAGGCTCCCAGTTCTCCATGGCCTGTCCTGCCTTTCTGGATTTTACACTTTTTTCAGATGGCCCTTTTGACCGGGGGGAAGTGAGACTTCATTGTAGTGCAGATTTCCTTTGCAAGCTTGCTTGGTTGGCCAAAAAGGGCGTATGCGTGTTTTCCTGAATATATTCAGGAAAACACGTATACGCCCTTTTTGGCCAAGTGCATCATTGTGGACGTTCTGCCTCTTTTCCTATGCTTTCAATGCAATTCCAGTCTACCTCCTGGAATCAGTTTCCTGCAATTCTGCCCCGCTTTCAAGTCCTCTTGGCAGCCTTACTTCAGTATATTTTTGGACGATATCTGTCATTTGTAACTCTGCAGGTTTGTGAATTACAGTGCCCCTGAGCTCCTTTCTTCAACTCGCTTTCTTTTGAGCTGGCCGCAACACCGCAGGATGGCTTCAGGCCCTAATCTGGTTCTGGCATGGCACGCTGAGCCTTTGCTTATTTCCTCTTCCTGGTGGGAAATGAGAGTTAAATTTGCCCGTCCAGACACCTCCAGCTAGTCTCTCATTGGTTCTCGCTATTCCTGTTCATCTTCCGCAGAAATTGCAAACTGGGCCAAACCGGAGGTTAAAGGGACTGACTCTCCAAGTCGGAAGAGTGTTAGTAAAGTGTCTGGAATGTTGCACCCGAGTACCAGGGTACGAAAACTTAGACATATTTGAACACATCTGCCAATCACATGGTTGATCATACTCTAGGTTCCACATGCATGTTTTAGCTGAAGGAAGAATACCTTAAACCTGGGTAGTTGAAACCCGTGGAATGGGTACCATGCAATATGACTTCAAAGGGTCTTCATTTACTCACCGAACCTCTCCAATCCTATCACTGCTGCGTTTATGCCCCTGTACACATGCTTGATTCTCTTTCGGAGACATAGCAATCCATAGGTTTTAAGATACTTACTAGTCAGGTACATTCTTAGGCGTTTAATATGCGGTGTTGAGTCCATTTCGTTGAGCAAGGAGTAGCTCTTGTCTATTCCATATTTGGCTTAAGGAACTTTATCTGTGCTCATTTCAATCTCTGGTTTTATGCAGCACCCCAACTCACCTTTACCCTTAAGCAAGAATAAGTTGGTTTTCTAAATTTGAGACCCTGTTCTGTTCTGTAATTCAGTTCTTGTGTAGTCAAGTTTACATTCCGTGTATTACTGATATCTTATGATGTTTCTTTTTCTGTGTGACTTATTTCAGTTAGAATCATCATACCTGAATCCACTCATTGTGCTGCTAAGGGCCTGATGACACAGATTTCATTGCTGAGTGATATTGCTTTGTAAGTAAATACCACAACTTCTTTATCCATTTTTCACTTTCTGCGATGTTGAGCTTGTACTGTAAACGAGGTTCTTGTAAACAGAGCCGTTCCAAACTTTGGGGTGGCTGTGTCTTTTTGATTTTAATTTCCCTAAGCTATAGGACCATAAGTGGAAGTGCCCTAGGCTCTGTTGCTTTGTTTTTTAGATGTTTCAGGAAACACCATACACTTCTCCCGAGTGGTTGTTGGCAATTTACATCCCGCCCATCAGCATAACAAGGCTCCCAGTTCTCCATGGCCTGTCCTGCCTTTCTGGATTTTACACTTTTTTCAGATGGCCCTTTTGACCGGGGGGAAGTGAGACTTCATTGTAGTGCAGATTTCCTTTGCAAGTTTGCTTGGTTGGCCAAAAAGGGCGTATGCGTTTTTTCCTGAATATATTCAGGAAAAAATGCATACGCCCTTTTTGGCCAAGTGCATCATTGTGGACGTTCTGCCTCTTTTCCTATGCTTTCAATGCAATTCCAGTCTACCTCCTGAAATCGGTTTCCTGCAATTCTGCCCCGCTTTCAAGTCCTCTTGGCAGCCTTACTTCAGTCTATTTTTGGACGATAGCTGTCATTTATAACTCTGCAGTTTTGTGAATTACAGTGCCCCTGAGCTCCTTTCTTCAACTTGCTTTCTTTTGACCTGGCCGCAACACCGCAGGATGGCTTCAGGCCCTAATCTGGTTCTGGCATGGCACGCTGAGCCTTTGGTTATTTCCTCTTCCTGGTGGGAAATGAGAGTTAAATTTGCCCGTCCAGACACCTCCAGCTAGCCTCTCATTGGTTCTCGCTATTCCTGTTCATCTTCCGCAGAAATTGCAAACTGGGCCAAACAGGAGGTTAAAGGCGCTGACTCTCCAAGTGGGGAGAGTGTTAGTAAAGCGTCTGGAATGTTGCACCCGAGTACCAGGGGAGGAAAACTGAGACATATTTGAACATATCTCCCGTTCACATGGTTGATCATACTTGGGTTCCACATGCATGTTTTAGCTGAAGGAAGAATACCTTAAACGTGGGTAGTTGAAACCCGTGGAATGGGTACCATGCAATATGACTTCAAAGGGTCTTCATTTGCTCACCGAACCTCTCCAATCCTATCACTGCTGCATTTATGCCCCTGTACACATTCTTGATACTCTTTCAGAGACATAGCAATCCATAGGTTTTAAGATACTTACCATTCAGGTACATTCTTAGGCGTTTAATATGCGGTGTTGAGTCCATTTCGTTGAGCAAGGAGTAGCTCTTGTCTATTCCATATTTGGCTTAAGGAACTTTATCTGTGCTCATTTCAATCTCTGGTTTTATGCAGCACCCCAACTCACCTTTCCCCTTAAGCAAGCATAAGTTGGTTTTCTAAATTTGAGACCCTGTTCTGTTCTGTAATTCAGTTCCTGTGTAGCCAAGTTTACATTCCGTGTATTACTGATACCTTATGATGTTTCTTTTTCTGTGTGACTTATTTCAGTTAGAATCATCATACCTGAATCCACTCATTGTGCTGCTAAGGGCCTGATGACATAGATTTCATTGCTGAGTGATATTGCTTTGTAAGTAAATACCACAACTTCTTTATCCTTTTTCACTTTCTGCGATGTTGAACTTGTACTGTAAACGAGGTTCTTGTAAACAGAGGCGTCCCAAACTTTGGGGTGGCTGTGTCTTTTTGATTTTAATTTCCCTAAGCTATAGGACCATAAGTGGCAGTGCCCTAGGCTCTGTTGCTTTGTTTTTTAGATGTTTCAGGAAACACCATACACTTCTCCCGAGTGGTTGTTGGCAATTTACATCCCGCCCATCAGCATAACAAGGCTCCCAGTTCTCCATGGCCTGTCCTGCCTTTCTGGATTTTACACTTTTTTCAGATGGCCCTTTTGACCTGGGGGAAGTGAGACTTCATTGTAGTGCAGATTTCCTTTGCAAGCTTGCTTGGTTGGCCAAAAAGGGCGTATGCGTTTTTTCCTGAATATATTCAGGAAAAAACGCATACGCCCTTTTTGGCCAAGTGCATCATTGTGGACGTTCTGCCTCTTTTCCTATGCTTTCAATGCAATTCCAGTCTACCTCCTGAAATCGGTTTCCTGCAATTCTGCCCCGCTTTCAAGTCCTCTTGGCAGCCTTACTTCAGTCTATCTTTGGACGATAGCTGTCATTTGTAACTCTGCAGGTTTGTGAGTTACAGTGCCCCTGAGCTCCTTTCTTCAACTCGCTTTCTTGTGACCTGGCCGCAACACCGCAGGATGGCTTCAGGCCCTAATCTGGTTCCGGCCCGGCACGCTGAGCCTTTGGTTAATTCCTCTTCCTGGTGGGAAATGAGAGTTAAATTTGCCCGTCCAGACACCTCCAGCTAGCCTCTCATTGGTTCTCGCTATTCCTGTTCATCTTCCGCAGAAATTGCAAACTGGGCCAAACAGGAGGTTAAAGGGACTGACTCTCCAAGTCGGGAGAGTGTTAGTAAAGCGTCTGGAATGTTGCACCCGAGTACCAGGGGAGGAAAACTGAGACATATTTGAACACGTCTCCCGTTCACATGGTTGATCATACTCTGGGTTCCACATGCATGTTTTAGCTGAAGGAAGAATACCTTAAACCTGGAGAGTTGAGACCCGTGGAATGGGTACCATGCAATATGACTTCAAAGGGTCTTCATTTGCTCACCGAACCTCTCCAATCCTATCACTGCTGTGTTTATGCCCCTGTACACATGCTTGATTCTCTTTTGGAGACATAGCAATCCATAGGTTTTAAGATACTTACTAGTCAGGTACATTCTTAGGCGTTTAATATGGGGTTTTGAGTCCATTTCGTTGAGCAAGGAGTAGCTCTTGTCTATTCCATATTTGGCTTAAGGAACTTTATCTGTGCTCATTTCAATCTCTGGTTTTATGCAGCACCCCAACTCACCTTTTCCCTTAAGCAAGCATAAGTTGGTTTTCTATATTTGAGACCCTGTTCTGTTTTGGAATGCAGTTCCTGTGTAGCCAAGTTTACATTCCGTGTATTACTGATATCTTATGATGTTTCTTTTTCTGTGTGACTTATTTCAGTTAGAATCATCGTACCTGAATCCACTCATTATGCTGCTACGGGCCTGATGACATAGATTTCATTGCTGAGTGATACTGCATTGTACGTAAGTACCACAAGTTCTTTATCCATTTTTCACTTTCTGTGATATTGAACTTGAACGGTAAACGAGGTTCTTGTAAACGGAGGCGTCCCAAACTTTGGGGTGGCTGTGTCTTTTTGATTTTAATTTCCCTAAGCTATAGGTCCATAAGTGGAAGTGCCCTAGGCTCTGTTGCTTTGTTTTTTAGATGTTTCAGGAAACACCATACACTTCTCCCGAGTGTCTGTTGGCAATTTACATCCCGCCCATCAGCATAACAAGGCTCCCAGTTCTCCATGGCCTGTCCTGCCTTTCTGGATTTTACACTTTTTTCAGATGGCCCTTTTGACCGGGGAGAAGTGAGACTTCATTGTAGTGCAGATTTCCTTTGCAAGTTTGCTTGGTTGGCCAAAAAGGGCGTATGCGTTTTTTCCTGAATATATTCAGGAAAAAACGCATACGCCCTTTTTGGCCAAGTGCATCATTGTGGACGTTCTGCCTCTTTTCCTATGCTTTCAGTGCAATTCCAGTCTACCTCCTGAAATCGGTTTCCTGCAATTCTGCCCCGCTTTCAAGTCCTCTTGGCAGCCTTACTTCAGTATATTTTTGGACGATAGCTGTCATTTATAACTCTGCAGGTTTGTGAATTACAGTGCCCCTGAGCTCCTTTCTTCAACTCGCTTTCTTGTGACCTGGCCGCAACACCGCAGGATGACTTCAGGCCCTAATCTGGTTCTGGCACGGCACGCTGAGCCTTTGGTTAATTCCTCTTCCTGGTGGGAAATGAGAGTTAAATGTGCCCATCCAGACACCTCCAGCTAGTCTCTCATTGGTTCTCGCTATTTCTGTTCATCTTCCACAGAAATTGCAAACTGGGCCAAACAGGAGGTTAAAGGGACTGACTCTCCAAGTGGGGAGAGTGTTAGTAAAGCGTCTGGAATGTTGCACCCGAGTACCAGGGTACGAAAACTGAGACATATTTGAACACGTCTCCCGATCACATGGTTGATCATACTCTAGGTTCCACATGCATGTTTTAGCTGAAGGAAGAATACCTTAAACCTGGGTAGTTGAAACCCGTGGAATGGGTACCATGCAATATGACTTCAAAGGGTCTTCATTTGCTCACAAACCTCTCCAATCCTATCACTGCTGCGTTTATGCCCCTGTACACATGCTTGATTCTCTTTCGGAGACATAGCAATCCATAGGTTTTAAGATACTTACTAGTCAGGTACATTCTTAGGCGTTTAATATGCGGTGTTCAGTCCATTTCGTTGAGCAAGGAGTAGCTCTTGTCTATTCCATATTTGGCTTAAGGAACTTTATCTGTGCTCATTTCAATCTCTGGTTTTATGCAGCACGCCAACTCACATTTCCCCTTAAGCAAGCATAAGTTGGTTTTCTAAATTTGAGACCCTGTTCTGTTCTGTAATTCAGTTCCTGTGTAGCCAAGTTTACATTCCGTGTATTACTGATATCTTATGATGTTTCTTTTCCTGTGTGACTTATTTCAGTTAGAATCATCATACCTGAATCCACTCATTGTGCTGCTAAGGGCCTGATGACACAGATTTCATTGCTGAGTGATATTGCTTTGTAAGTAAATACCACAACTTCTTTATCCATTTTTCACTTTCTGCGATGTTGAACTTGTACTGTAAACGAGGTTCTTGTAAACAGAGCCGTTCCAAACTTTGGGGTGGCTGTGTCTTTTTGATTTTAATTTCCCTAGGCTATAGGACCATAAGTGGAAGTGCCCTAGGCTCTGTTGCTTTGTTTTTTAGATGTTTCAGGAAACACCATACACTTCTCCCGAGTGGTTGTTGGCAATTTACATCCCGCCCATCAGCATAACAAGGCTCCCAGTTCTCCATGGCCTGTCCTGCCTTTCTGGATTTTACACTTTTTTCAGATGGCCCTTTTGACCGGGGGGAAGTGAGACTTCATTGTAGTGCAGATTTCCTTTGCAAGCTTGCTTGGTTGGCCAAAAAGGGCGTATGCGTTTTTTCCTGAATATATTCAGGAAAAAACGCATACGCCCTTTTTGGCCAAGTGCATCATTGTGGACGTTCTGCCTCTTTTCCTATGCATTCAGTGCAATTCCAGTCTACCTCCTGAAATCGGTTTCCTGCAATTCTGCCACGCTTTCAAGTCCTCTTGGCAGCCTTACTTCAGTATATTTTTGGACGATAGCTGTCATTTATAACTCTGCAGGTTTGTGAATTACAGTGCCCCTGAGCTCCTTTCTTCAACTCGCTTTCTTGTGACCTGGCCGCAACACCGCAGGATGACTTCAGGCCCTAATCTGGTTCTGGCACGGCACGCTGAGCCTTTGGTTAATTCCTCTTCCTGGTGGGAAATGAGAGTTAAATGTGCCCATCCAGACACCTCCAGCTAGTCTGTCATTGGTTCTCGCTATTTCTGTTCATCTTCCACAGAAATTGCAAACTGCGCCAAACAGGAGGTTAAAGGGACTGACTCTCCAAGTGGGGAGAGTGTTAGTAAAGCGTCTGGAATGTTGCACCCGAGTACCAGGGTACGAAAACTGAGACATATTTGAACACGTCTCCCGATCACATGGTTGATCATACTCTAGGTTCCACATGCATGTTTTAGCTGAAGGAAGAATACCTTAAACCTGGGTAGTTGAAACCCGTGGAATGGGTACCATGCAATATGACTTCAAAGGGTCTTCATTTGCTCACGAACCTCTCCAATCCTATCACTGCTGCGTTTATGCCCCTGTACACATGCTTGATTCTCTTTCGGAGACATAGCAATCCATAGGTTTTAAGATACTTACTAGTCAGGTACATTCTTAGGCGTTTAATATGCGGTGTTGAGTCCATTTCGTTGAGCAAGGAGTAGCTCTTGTCTATTCCATATTTGGCTTAAGGAACTTTATCTGTGCTCATTTCAATCTCTGGTTTTATGCAGCATCCCAACTCACCTTTACCCTTAAGCAAGCATAAGTTGGTTTTCTAAATTTGAGACCCTGTTCTGTTCTGTAATTCAGTTCCTGTGTAGCCAAGTTTACATTCCGTGTATTACTGATATCTTATGATGTTTCTTTTTCTGTGTGACTTATTTCAGTTAGAATCATCATACCTGAATCCACTCATTGTGCTGCTAAGGGCCTGATGACACAGATTTCATTGCTGAGTGATATTGCTTTGTAAGTAAATACCACAACTTCTTTATCCATTTTTCACTTTCTGCGATGTTGAACTTGTACTGTAAACGAGGTTCTTGTAAACAGAGCCGTTCCAAACTTTGGGGTGGCTGTGTCTTTTTGATTTTAATTTCCCTAAGCTATAGGACCATAAGTGGAAGTGCCCTAGGTTCTGTTGCTTTGTTTTTTAGATGTTTCAGGAAACACCATACACTTCTCCCGAGTGGTTGTTGGCAATTTACATCCCGCCCATCAGCATAACAAGGCTCCCAGTTCTCCATGGCCTGTCCTGCCTTTCTGGATTTTACACTTTTTTCAGATGGCCCTTTTGACCGGGGGGAAGTGAGACTTCATTGTAGTGCAGATTTCCTTTGCAAGCTTGCTTGGTTGGCCAAAAAGGGCGTATGCGTTTTTTCCTGAATATATTCAGGAAAAAACGCATATGCCCTTTTTGGCCAAGTGCATCATTGTGGACGTTCTGCCTCTTTTCCTATGCTTTCAATGCAATTCCAGTCTACCTCCTGAAATCAGTTTCCTGCAATTCTGCCCCGCTTTCAAGTCCTCTTGGCAGCCTTACTTCAGTCTATTTTTGGACGATAGCTGTCATTTATAATTCTGCAGGTTTGTGAATTACAGTGCCCCTGAGCTCCTTTCTTCAACTCGCTTTCTTTTGAGCTGGCCGCAACACCGCAGGATGGCTTCAGGCCCTAATCTGGTTCCGGTACGGCACGCTGAGCCTTTGGTTATTTCCTCTTCCTTGTGGGAAATGAGAGTTAAATTTGCCCGTCCAGACACCTCCAGCTAGCCTCTCATTGGTTCTCGCTATTCCTGTTCATCTTCCGCAGAAATTGCAAACTGGGCCAAGCAGGAGGTTAAAGGCGCTGACTATCCATGTTGAGAGAGTGTCAGTAAAGCGTCTGGAATGTTGCACCCGAGTACCAGGGGAGGAAAACTGAGACATATTTGAACACGTCTCCCGATCACATGGTTGATCATACTCTGGGTTCCACATGCATGTTTTAGCTGAAGGAAGAATACCTTAAACCTGGGTAGTTGAAACCCGTGGAATGGGTACCATGCAATATGACTTCAAAGGGTCTTCATTTGCTCACCGAACCTCTCCAATCCTATCACTGCTGCGTTTATGCCCCTGTACACATGCTTGGTTCTCTTTCGGAGACATAGCAATCCATAGGTTTTAAGATACTTACTAGTCAGGTACATTCTTAGGCGTTTAATATGGGGTGTTGAGTCCATTTCGTTGAGCAAGGAGTAGCTCTTGTCTATTCCATATTTGGCTTAAGGAACTTTATCTGTGCTCATTTCAATCTCTGGTTTTATGCAGCAACCCAACTCACCTTTCCCCTTAAGCAAGCATAAGTTGGTTTTATAATTTGAGAACCTGTTCTGTTTTGGAATTCAGTTCCTCTGTAGCCAAGTTTACATTCCGTGTATTAGTGATATCTTATGATGTTTCTTTTTCTATGTGACTTATTTCAGTTAGAATCAGCGTACCTGAATCTACTCATTATGCTGCTACGGGCCTGATGACATAGATTTCATTGCTGAGTGATACTGCATTGTACGTAAGTACCACAAGTTCTTTATCCATTTTTCACTTTCTGTGATATTGAACTTGTATGGTAAACGAGGTTCTTGTAAACGGAGGCGTTCCAAACTTTGGGGTGGCTGTGTCTTTTTGATTTTAATTTCCCTAAGCTATAGGACCATAAGTGGAAGTGCCCTAGGCTCTGTTGCTTTGTTTTTTAGATGTTTCAGGAAACACCATACACTTCTCCAGAGTGTCTATTGGCAATTTACATCCCGCCCATCAGCATAACAAGGCTCCCAGTTCTCCATGGCCTGTCCTGCCTTTCTGGATTTTACACTTTTTTCAGATGGCCCTTTTGACCGGGGGGAAGTGAGACTTCATTGTAGTGCAGATTTCCTTTGCAAGCTTGCTTGGTTGGCCAAAAAGGGCGTATGCGTTTTTTCCTGAATATATTCAGGAAAAAACGCATACGCCCTTTTTGGCCAAGTGCATCATTGTGGATGTTCTGCCTCTTTTCCTATGCTTTCAATGCAATTCCAGTCTACCTCCTGAAATCGGTTTCCTGCAATTCTGCCCCGCTTTCAACGCCTCTTGGCAGCCTTACTTCAGTCTATTTTTGGACGACAGCTGTCATTTATGACTCTGCAGGTTTGTGAATTACAGTGCCCCTGAGCTCCTTTCTTCAACTCGCTTTCTTGTGACCTGGCCGCAACACCGCAGGATGGCTTCAGGCCCGAATCTGGTTCTGGCACGGCACGCTGAGCCTTTGGTTAATTCCTCTTCCTGGTGGGAAATGAGAGTTAATTTGCCCGTTCAGACACCTCCAGCTAGTCTCTCATTGGTTCTCGCTATTCCTGTTCATCTTCCGCAGAAATTGCAAACTGGGCCAAACAGGAGGTTAAAGGGACTGACTCTCCAAGTGGGGAGAGTGTTAGTAAAGCGTCTGGAATGTTGCACCCGAGTACCAGGGTACGAAAACTGAGACATATTTGAACACGTCTCCCGATCAAATGGTTGATCATACTCTAGGTTCCACATGCATGTTTTAGCTGAAGGAAGAATACCTTAAACCTGGGTAGTTGAAACCCATGGAATGGGTACCATGCAATATGACTTCAAAGGGTCTTCATTTGCTCACCGAACCTCTCCAATCCTATCACTGCTGCGTTTATGCCCCTGTACACATGCTTGATTCTCTTTCGGAGACATAGCAATCCATAAGTTTTAAGATACTTACTAGTCAGGTACATTCTTAGGCGTTTAATATGCGGTGTTGAGTCCATTTCGTTGAGCAAGGAGTAGCTCTTGTCTATTCCATATTTGGCTTAAGGAACTTTATCTGTGCTCATTTCAATCTCTGGTTTCATGCAGCAACCCAACTCACCTTTCCCCTTAAGGAAGCATAAGTTGGTTTCCTAAATTTGAGAACCTGTTCTGTTTTGGAATTCAGTTCCTGTGTAGCCAAGTTTACATTCCGTGTATTAGTGATATCTTATGATGTTTCTTTTTCTGTGTGACTTATTTCAGTTAGAATCATCGTACCTGAATCTACTCATTATGCTGCTACGGGCCTGATGACATAGATTTCATTGCTGAGTGATACTGCATTGTACGTAAGTACCACAAGTTCTTTATCCATTTTTCACTTTCTGTGATATTGAACTTGTACGGTAAACGAGGTTCTTGTAAACGGAGGCGTCCCAAATTTTGGGGTGGCTGTGTCTTTTTGATTTTAATTTCCCTAAGCTATAGGACCATAAGTGGAAGTGCCCTAGGCTCTGTTGCTTTGTTTTTTAGATGTTTCAGGAAACACCATACACTTCTCCTGAGTGTCTGTTGGCAATTTTCATCCTGCCCATCAGCATAACAAGGCTCCCAGTTCTCCATGGCCTGTCCTGCCTTTCTGGATTTTACACTTTTTTCAGACGGCCCTTTTGACTGGGGAGAAGTGAGACTTCATTGTAGTGCAGATTTCCTTTGCAAGTTTGCTTGGTTGGCCAAAAAGGGCATATGCGTTTTTTCCTGAATATATTCAGGATAAAAGGCATACGCCCTTTTTGGCCAAGTGCATCATTGTGGACGTTCTGCCTCTTTTCCTATGCTTTCAATGCAATTCCAGTCTACCTCCTGAAATCAGTTTCCTGCAATTCTGCCCCGCTTTCAAGTCCTCTTGGCAGCCTTACTTCAGTCTATTTTTGGACGATAGCTGTCATTTATAACTCTGCAGGTTTGTGAATTACAGTGCCCCTGAGCTCCTTTCTTCAACTCGCTTTCTTGTGACCTGGCCGCAACACCGCAGGATGTCTTCAGGCCCTAATCTGGTTCTGGCACGGCACGCTGAGCCTTTGGTTAATTCCTCTTCCTGGTGGGAAATGAGAGTTAAATTTGCCCATCCAGACACCTCCAGCTAGTCTCTCATTGGTTCTCGCTATTCCTGTTCATCTTCCACAGAAATTGCAAACTGGGCCAAACAGGAGGTTAAAGGGACTGACTCTCCAAGTGGGGAGAGTGTTGGTAAAGCGTCTGGAATGTTGCACCCGAGTACCAGGGTACGAAAACTGAGACATATTTGAACACGTCTCCCGATCACATGGTTGATCATACTCTAGGTTCCACATGCATGTTTTAGCTGAAGGAAGAATACCTTAAACCTGGGTAGTTGAAACCCGTGGAATGGGTACCATGCAATATGACTTCAAAGGGTCTTCATTTGCTCACGAAACTCTCCAATCCTATCACTGCTGCATTTTTGCCCCTGTACACATGCTTGATTCTCTTTCGGAGACATAGCAATCCATAGGTTTTAAGATACTTACTAGTCAGGTACATTGTTAGGCGTTTAATATGCGGTGTTGAGTCCATTTCGTTGAGCAAGGAGTAGCTCTTGTCTATTCCATATTTGGCTTAAGGAACTTTATCTGTGCTCATTTCAATCTCTGGTTTTATGCAGCACCCCAACTCACCTTTACCCTTAAGCAAGCATAAGTTGGTTTTCTAAATTTGAGACCCTGTTCTGTTCTGTAATTCAGTTCCTGTGTAGCCAAGTTTACATTCCGTGTATTACTGATATCTTATGATGTTTCTTTTTCTGTGTGACTTATTTCAGTTAGAATCATCATACCTGAATCCACTCATTGTGCTGCTAAGGGCCTGATGACACAGATTTCATTGCTGAGTGATATTGCTTTGTAAGTAAATACCACAACTTCTTTATCCATTTTTCACTTTCTGCGATGTTGAACTTGTACTGTAAACGAGGTTCTTGTAAACAGAGCCGTTCCAAACTTTGGGGTGCCTGTGTCTTTTTGATTTTAATTTCCCTAAGCTATAGGACCATAAGCGGAAGTGCCCTAGGTTCTCTTGCTTTGTTTTTTAGATGTTTCAGGAAACACCATACACTTCTCCCGAGTGGTTGTTGGCAGTTTACATCCCGCCCATCAGGATAACAAGGCTCCCAGTTCTCCATGGCCTGTCCTGCCTTTCTGGATTTTACACTTTTTTCAGATGGCCCTTTTGACCTGGGGGAAGTGAGACTTCATTGTAGTGCAGATTTCCTTTGCAAGCTTGCTTGGTTGGCCAAAAAGGGCGTATGCGTTTTTTCCTGAATATATTCAGGAAAAAACGCATACGCCCTTTTTGGCCAAGTGCATCATTGTGGACGTTCTGCCTCTTTTCCTATGCTTTCAATGCAATTCCAGTCTACCTCCTGAAATCGGTTTCCTGCAATTCTGCCCCGCTTTCAAGTCCTCTTGGCAGCCTTACTTCAGTCTATTTTTGGACGATAGCTGTCATTTATAACTCTGCAGGTTTGTGAATTACAGTGCCCCTGAGCTCCTTTCTTCAACTCGCTTTCTTGTGACCTGGCCGCAACACCGCAGGATGGCTTCAGGCCCTAATCTGGTTCCGGCACGGCACACTGAGCCTTTCATTATTTCGTCTTCCTGGTGGGAAATGAGAGTTAAATTTGCCCGTCCAGACACCTCCAGCTAGTCTCTCATTGGTTCTCGCTATTCCTGTTCATCTTCCGCAGAAATTGCAAACTGGGCCAAACAGGAGGTTAAAGGCGCTGACTCTCCAAGTGGGGAGAGTGTTAGTAAAGCGTCTGGAATGTTGCACCCGAGTACCAGGGAAGGAAAACTGAGACATATTTGAACACGTCTCCCGATCACATGGTTGATCATACTCTGGGTTCCACATGCATGTTTTAGCTGAAGGAAGAATACCTAAAACCTGGGTAGTTGAAACCCGTGGAATGGGTACCATGCAATATGACTTCAAAGGGTCTTCATTTGCTCACCGAACCTCTCCAATCCTATCACTGTTGCGTTTATGCCCCTGTACACATGCTTGATTCTCTTTCGGAGACATAGCAATCCATAGGTTTTAAGATACTTACTAGTCAGGTACATTCTTAGGCGTTTAATATGCGGTGTTGAGTCCATTTCGTTGAGCAAGGAGTAGCTCTTGTCTATTCCATATTTGGCTTAAGGAACTTTATCTGTGCTCATTTCAATCTCTGGTTTTATGCAGCATCCCAACTCACCTTTACCCTTAAGCAAGCATAAGTTGGTTTTATAATTTGAGAACCTGTTCTGTTTTGGAATTCAGTTCCTGTGTAGCCAAGTTTACATTCCGTGTATTAGTGATATCTTATGATGTTACTTTTTCTATGTGACTTATTTCAGTTAGAATCAGCGTACCTGAATCTACTCATTATGCTGCTACGGGCCTGATGACATAGATTTCATTGCTGAGTGATACTGCATTGTACGTAAGTACCACAAGTTCTTTATCCATTTTTCACTTTCTGTGATATTGAACTTGTACGGTAAACGAGGTTCTTGTAAACGGAGGCGTTCCAAACTTTGGGGTGGCTGTGTCTTTTTGATTTTAATTTCCCTAAGCTATAGGACCATAAGTGGAAGTGCCCTAGGCTCTGTTGCTTTGTTTTTTAGATGTTTCAGGAAACACCATACACTTCTCCAGAGTGTCTATTGGCAATTTACATCCCGCCCATCAGCATAACAAGGCTCCCAGTTCTCCATGGCCTGTCCTGCCTTTCTGGATTTTACACTTTTTTCAGATGGCCCTTTTGACCGGGGGGAAGTGAGACTTCATTGTAGTGCAGATTTCCTTTGCAAGCTTGCTTGGTTGGCCAAAAAGGGCGTATGCGTTTTTTCCTGAATATATTCAGGAAAAAACGCATACGCCCTTTTTGGCCAAGTGCATCATTGTGGATGTTCTGCCTCTTTTCCTATGCTTTCAATGCAATTCCAGTCTACCTCCTGAAATCGGTTTCCTGCAATTCTGCCCCGCTTTCAACGCCTCTTGGCAGCCTTACTTCAGTCTATTTTTGGACGATAGCTGTCATTTATAACTCTGCAGGTTTGTGAATTACAGTGCCCCTGAGCTCCTTTCTTCAACTCGCTTTCTTGTGACCTGGCCGCAACACCGCAGGATCGCTTCAGGCCCGAATCTGGTTCTGGCACGGCACGCTGAGCCTTTGGTTAATTCCTCTTCCTGGTGGGAAATGAGAATTAATTTGCCCGTTCAGACACCTCCAGCTAGTCTCTCATTGGTTCTCGCTATTCCTGTTCATCTTCCGCAGAAATTGCAAACTGGGCCAAACAGGAGGTTAAAGGGACTGACTCTCCAAGTGGGGAGAGTGTTAGTAAAGCGTCTGGAATGTTGCACCCGAGTACCAGGGTACGAAAACTGAGACATATTTGAACACGTCTCCCGATCACATGGTTGATCATACTCTAGGTTCCACATGCATGTTTTAGCTGAAGGAAGAATACCTTAAACCTGGGTAGTTGAAACCCGTGGAATGGGTACCATGCAATATGACTTCAAAGGGTCTTCATTTGCTCACGAAACTCTCCAATCCTATCACTGCTGCATTTTTGCCCCTGTACACATGCTTGATTCTCTTTCGGAGACATAGCAATCCATAGGTTTTAAGATACTTACTAGTCAGGTACATTGTTAGGCGTTTAATATGCGGTGTTGAGTCCATTTCGTTGAGCAAGGAGTAGCTCTTGTCTATTCCATATTTGGCTTAAGGAACTTTATCTGTGCTCATTTCAATCTCTGGTTTTATGCAGCACCCCAACTCACCTTTACCCTTAAGCAAGCATAAGTTGGTTTTCTAAATTTGAGACCCTGTTCTGTTCTGTAATTCAGTTCCTGTGTAGCCAAGTTTACATTCCGTGTATTACTGATATCTTATGATGTTTCTTTTTCTGTGTGACTTATTTCAGTTAGAATCATCATAGCTGAATCCACTCATTGTGCTGCTAAGGGCCTGATGACACAGATTTCATTGCTGAGTGATATTGCTTTGTAAGTAAATACCACAACTTCTTTATCCATTTTTCACTTTCTGCGATGTTGAACTTGTACTGTAAACGAGGTTCTTGTAAACAGAGCCGTTCCAAACTTTGGGGTGCCTGTGTCTTTTTGATTTTAATTTCCCTAAGCTATAGGACCATAAGCGGAAGTGCCCTAGGTTCTCTTGCTTTGTTTTTTAGATGTTTCAGGAAACACCATACACTTCTCCCGAGTGGTTGTTGGCAGTTTACATCCCGCCCATCAGCATAACAAGGCTCCCAGTTCTCCATGGCCTGTCCTGCCTTTCTGGATTTTACACTTTTTTCAGATGGCCCTTTTGACCTGGGGGAAGTGAGACTTCATTGTAGTGCAGATTTCCTTTGCAAGCTTGCTTGGTTGGCCAAAAAGGGCGTATGCGTTTTTTCCTGAATATATTCAGGAAAAAACGCATACGCCCTTTTTGGCCAAGTGCATCATTGTGGATGTTCTGCCTCTTTTCCTATGCTTTCAATGCAATTCCAGTCTACCTCCTGAAATCGGTTTCCTGCAATTCTGCCCCGCTTTCAAGTCCTCTTGGCAGCCTTACTTCAGTCTATTTTTGGACGATAGCTGTCATTTATAACTCTGCAGGTTTGTGAATTACAGTGCCCCTGAGCTCCTTTCTTCAACTCGCTTTCTTGTGACCTGGCCGCAACACCGCAGGATGGCTTCAGGCCCTAATCTGGTTCCGGCACGGCACACTGAGCCTTTCATTATTTCGTCTTCCTGGTGGGAAATGAGAGTTAAATTTGCCCGTCCAGACACCTCCAGCTAGTCTCTCATTGGTTCTCGCTATTCCTGTTCATCTTCCGCAGAAATTGCAAACTGGGCCAAACAGGAGGTTAAAGGCGCTGACTCTCCAAGTGGGGAGAGTGTTAGTAAAGCGTCTGGAATGTTGCACCCGAGTACCAGGGAAGGAAACCTGAGACATATTTGAACACGTCTCCCGATCACATGGTTGATCATACTCTGGGTTCCACATGCATGTTTTAGCTGAAGGAAGAATACCTAAAACCTGGGTAGTTGAAACCCGTGGAATGGGTACCATGCAATATGACTTCAAAGGGTCTTCATTTGCTCACCGAACCTCTCCAATCCTATCACTGCTGCGTTTATGCCCCTGTACACATGCTTGATTCACTTTCGGAGACATAGCAATCCATAGGTTTTAAGATACTTACTAGTCAGGTACATTCTTAGGCGTTTAATATGCGGTGTTGAGTCCATTTCGTTGAGCAAGGAGTAGCTCTTGTCTATTCCATATTTGGCTTAAGGAACTTTATCTGTGCTCATTTCAATCTCTGGTTTTATGCAGCATCCCAACTCACCTTTACCCTTAAGCAAGCATAAGTTGGTTTTATAATTTGAGAACCTGTTCTGTTTTGGAATTCAGTTCCTGTGTAGCCAAGTTTACATTCCGTGTATTAGTGATATCTTATGATGTTACTTTTTCTATGTGACTTATTTCAGTTAGAATCAGCGTACCTGAATCTACTCATTATGCTGCTACGGGCCTGATGACATAGATTTCATTGCTGAGTGATACTGCATTGTACGTAAGTACCACAAGTTCTTTATCCATTTTTCACTTTCTGTGATATTGAACTTGTACGGTAAACGAGGTTCTTGTAAACGGAGGCGTTCCAAACTTTGGGGTGGCTGTGTCTTTTTGATTTTAATTTCCCTAAGCTATAGGACCATAAGTGGAAGTGCCCTAGGCTCTGTTGCTTTGTTTTTTAGATGTTTCAGGAAACACCATACACTTCTCCAGAGTGTCTATTGGCAATTTACATCCCGCCCATCAGCATAACAAGGCTCCCAGTTCTCCATGGCCTGTCCTGCCTTTCTGGATTTTACACTTTTTTCAGATGGCCCTTTTGACCGGGGGGAAGTGAGACTTCATTGTAGTGCAGATTTCCTTTGCAAGCTTGCTTGGTTGGCCAAAAAGGGCGTATGCGTTTTTTCCTGAATATATTCAGGAAAAAACGCATACGCCCTTTTTGGCCAAGTGCATCATTGTGGATGTTCTGCCTCTTTTCCTATGCTTTCAATGCAATTCCAGTCTACCTCCTGAAATCGGTTTCCTGCAATTCTGCCCCGCTTTCAACGCCTCTTGGCAGCCTTACTTCAGTCTATTTTTGGACGATAGCTGTCATTTATAACTCTGCAGGTTTGTGAATTACAGTGCCCCTGAGCTCCTTTCTTCAACTCGCTTTCTTGTGACCTGGCCGCAACACCGCAGGATCGCTTCAGGCCCGAATCTGGTTCTGGCACGGCACGCTGAGCCTTTGGTTAATTCCTCTTCCTGGTGGGAAATGAGAATTAATTTGCCCGTTCAGACACCTCCAGCTAGTCTCTCATTGGTTCTCGCTATTCCTGTTCATCTTCCGCAGAAATTGCAAACTGGGCCAAACAGGAGGTTAAAGGGACTGACTCTCCAAGTGGGGAGAGTGTTAGTAAAGCGTCTGGAATGTTGCACCCGAGTACCAGGGTACGAAAACTGAGACATATTTGAACACGTCTCCCGATCACATGGTTGATCATACTCTAGGTTCCACATGCATGTTTTAGCTGAAGGAAGAATACCTTAAACCTGGGTAGTTGAAACCCGTGGAATGGGTACCATGCAATATGACTTCAAAGGGTCTTCATTTGCTCACGAAACTCTCCAATCCTATCACTGCTGCATTTTTGCCCCTGTACACATGCTTGATTCTCTTTCGGAGACATAGCAATCCATAGGTTTTAAGATACTTACTAGTCAGGTACATTGTTAGGCGTTTAATATGCGGTGTTGAGTCCATTTCGTTGAGCAAGGAGTAGCTCTTGTCTATTCCATATTTGGCTTAAGGAACTTTATCTGTGCTCATTTCAATCTCTGGTTTTATGCAGCACCCCAACTCACCTTTACCCTTAAGCAAGCATAAGTTGGTTTTCTAAATTTGAGACCCTGTTCTGTTCTGTAATTCAGTTCCTGTGTAGCCAAGTTTACATTCCGTGTATTACTGATATCTTATGATGTTTCTTTTTCTGTGTGACTTATTTCAGTTAGAATCATCATAGCTGAATCCACTCATTGTGCTGCTAAGGGCCTGATGACACAGATTTCATTGCTGAGTGATATTGCTTTGTAAGTAAATACCACAACTTCTTTATCCATTTTTCACTTTCTGTGATATTGAACTTGTACTGTAAACGAGGTTCTTGTAAACAGAGCCGTTCCAAACTTTGGGGTGCCTGTGTCTTTTTGATTTTAATTTCCCTAAGCTATAGGACCATAAGCGGAAGTGCCCTAGGTTCTCTTGCTTTGTTTTTTAGATGTTTCAGGAAACACCATACACTTCTCCCGAGTGGTTGTTGGCAGTTTACATCCCGCCCATCAGCATAACAAGGCTCCCAGTTCTCCATGGCCTGTCCTGCCTTTCTGGATTTTACACTTTTTTCAGATGGCCCTTTTGACCTGGGGGAAGTGAGACTTCATTGTAGTGCAGATTTCCTTTGCAAGCTTGCTTGGTTGGCCAAAAAGGGCGTATGCGTTTTTTCCTGAATATATTCAGGAAAAAACGCATACGCCCTTTTTGGCCAAGTGCATCATTGTGGACGTTCTGCCTCTTTTCCTATGCTTTCAATGCAATTCCAGTCTACCTCCTGAAATCGGTTTCCTGCAATTCTGCCCCGCTTTCAAGTCCTCTTGGCAGCCTTACTTCAGTCTATTTTTGGACGATAGCTGTCATTTATAACTCTGCAGGTTTGTGAATTACAGTGCCCCTGAGCTCCTTTCTTCAACTCGCTTTCTTGTGACCTGGCCGCAACACCGCAGGATGGCTTCAGGCCCTAATCTGGTTCCGGCACGGCACACTGAGCCTTTCATTATTTCGTCTTCCTGGTGGGAAATGAGAGTTAAATTTGCCCGTCCAGACACCTCCAGCTAGTCTCTCATTGGTTCTCGCTATTCCTGTTCATCTTCCGCAGAAATTGCAAACTGGGCCAAACAGGAGGTTAAAGGCGCTGACTCTCAAAGTGGGGAGAGTGTTAGTAAAGCGTCTGGAATGTTGCACCCGAGTACCAGGGAAGGAAAACTGAGACATATTTGAACACGTCTCCCGATCACATGGTTGATCATACTCTGGGTTCCACATGCATGTTTTAGCTGAAGGAAGAATACCTAAAACCTGGGTAGTTGAAACCCGTGGAATGGGTACCATGCAATATGACTTCAAAGGGTCTTCATTTGCTCACCGAACCTCTCCAATCCTATCACTGCTGCGTTTATGCCCCTGTACACATGCTTGATTCACTTTCGGAGACATAGCAATCCATAGGTTTTAAGATACTTACTAGTCAGGTACATTCTTAGGCGTTTAATATGCGGTGTTGAGTCCATTTCGTTGAGCAAGGAGTAGCTCTTGTCTATTCCATATTTGGCTTAAGGAACTTTATCTGTGCTCATTTCAATCTCTGGTTTTATGCAGCATCCCAACTCACCTTTACCCTTAAGCAAGCATAAGTTGGTTTTATAATTTGAGAACCTGTTCTGTTTTGGAATTCAGTTCCTGTGTAGCCAAGTTTACATTCCGTGTATTAGTGATATCTTATGATGTTTCTTTTTCTATGTGACTTATTTCAGTTAGAATCAGCGTACCTGAATCTACTCATTATGCTGCTACGGGCCTGATGACATAGATTTCATTGCTGAGTGATACTGCATTGTACGTAAGTACCACAAGTTCTTTATCCATTTTTCACTTTCTGTGATATTGAACTTGTACGGTAAACGAGGTTCTTGTAAACGGAGGCGTTCCAAACTTTGGGGTGGCTGTGTCTTTTTGATTTTAATTTCCCTAAGCTATAGGACCATAAGTGGAAGTGCCCTAGGCTCTGTTGCTTTGTTTTTTAGATGTTTCAGGAAACACCATACACTTCTCCAGAGTGTCTATTGGCAATTTACATCCCGCCCATCAGCATAACAAGGCTCCCAGTTCTCCATGGCCTGTCCTGCCTTTCTGGATTTTACACTTTTTTCAGATGGCCCTTTTGACCGGGGGGAAGTGAGACTTCATTGTAGTGCAGATTTCCTTTGCAAGCTTGCTTGGTTGGCCAAAAAGGGCGTATGCGTTTTTTCCTGAATATATTCAGGAAAAAACGCATACGCCCTTTTTGGCCAAGTGCATCATTGTGGATGTTCTGCCTCTTTTCCTATGCTTTCAATGCAATTCCAGTCTACCTCCTGAAATCGGTTTCCTGCAATTCTGCCCCGCTTTCAACGCCTCTTGGCAGCCTTACTTCAGTCTATTTTTGGACGATAGCTGTCATTTATAACTCTGCAGGTTTGTGAATTACAGTGCCCCTGAGCTCCTTTCTTCAACTCGCTTTCTTGTGACCTGGCCGCAACACCGCAGGATCGCTTCAGGCCCGAATCTGGTTCTGGCACGGCACGCTGAGCCTTTGGTTAATTCCTCTTCCTGGTGGGAAATGAGAATTAATTTGCCCGTTCAGACACCTCCAGCTAGTCTCTCATTGGTTCTCGCTATTCCTGTTCATCTTCCGCAGAAATTGCAAACTGGGCCAAACAGGAGGTTAAAGGGACTGACTCTCCAAGTGGGGAGAGTGTTAGTAAAGCGTCTGGAATGTTGCACCCGAGTACCAGGGTACGAAAACTGAGACATATTTGAACACGTCTCCCGATCAAATGGTTGATCATACTCTAGGTTCCACATGCATGTTTTTGCTGAAGGAAGAATACCTTAAACCTGGGTAGTTGAAACCCGTGGAATGGGTACCATGCAATATGACTTCAAAGGGTCTTCATTTGCTCACCGAACCTCTCCAATCCTATCACTGCTGCGTTTATGCCCCTGTACACATGCTTGATTCTCTTTTGGAGACATAGCAATCCATAGGTTTTAAGATACTTACTAGTCAGGTACATTCTTAGGCGTTTAATATGCGGTGTTGAGTCCATTTCGTTGAGCAAGGAGTAGCTCTTGTCTATTCCATATTTGGCTTAAGGAACTTTATCTGTGCTCATTTCAATCTCTTGTTTTATGCAGCAACCCAACTCACCTTTCCCCTTAAGCAAGCATAAGTTGGTTTCCTAAATTTGAGAACCTGTTCTGTTTTGGAATTCAGTTCCTGTGTAGCCAAGTTTACATTCCGTGTATTAGTGATATCTTATGATGTTTCTTTTTCTGTGTGACTTATTTCAGTTAGAATAATCGTACCTGAATCTACTCATTATGCTGCTACGGGCCTGATGACATAGATTTCATTGCTGAGTGATACTGCATTGTACGTAAGTACCACAAGTTCTTTATCCATTTTTCACTTTCTGTGATATTGAACTTGTACGGTAAACGAGGTTCTTGTAAACGGAGGCGTCCCAAACTTTGGGGTGGCTGTGTCTTTTTGATTTTAATTTCCCTAAGCTATAGGACCATAAGTGGAAGTGCCCTAGGCTCTGTTGCTTTGTTTTTTAGATGTTTCAGGAAACACCATACAGTTCTCCCGAGTGGTTGTTGGCAATTTACATCCCGCCCATCAGCATAACAAGGCTCCCAGTTCTCCATGGCCTGTCCTGCCTTTCTGGATTTTACACTTTTATCAGATGGCCCTTTTGACCGGGGGGAAGTGAGACTTCATTGTAGTGCAGATTTCCTTTGCAAGCTTGCTTGGTTGGCCAAAAAGGGCGTATGCGTTTTTTCCTGAATATATTCAGGAAAAAACGCATACGCCCTTTTTCGCCAAGTGCATCATTGTGGACGTTCTGCCTCTTTTCCTATGCTTTCAATGCAATTCCAGTCTACCTCCTGAAATCGGTTTCCTGCAATTCTGCCCCACTTTCAAGTCCTCTTGGCAGCCTTACTTCAGTCTATTTTTGGACGATAGCTGTCATTTATAACTCGGCAGGTTTGTGAATTACAGTGCCCCTGAGCTCCTTTCTTCAACTTGCTTTCTTGTGACCTGGCCGCAACACCGCAGGATGGCTTCAGGCCCTAATCTGGTTCCAGCACGGCACGCTGAGCCTTTGGTTATTTCCTCTTCCTGGTGGGAAATGAGAGTTAAATTTGCCCGTCCAGACACCTCCAGCTAGTCTCTCATTGGTTCTCACTATTCCTGTTCATCTTCCGCAGAAATTGCAAACTGGGCCAAACAGGAGGTTAAAGGCGCTGACTCTCCAAGTGGGGAGAGTGTTAGTAAAGCGTCTGGAATGTTGCACCCGAGTACCAGGGGAGGAAAACTGAGACATATTTGAACACGTCTCCCGATCACATGGTTGATCATACTCTAGGTTCCACATGCATGTTTTAGCTGAAGGAAGAATACCTTAAACCTGGAGAGTTAATACCCGTGTAATGGGTACCATGCAATATGACTTCAAAGGGTCTTCATTTGCTCACCGAACCTCTCCAATCCTATCACTGCTGCGTTTATGCCCCTGTACACATGCTTGATTCTCTTTCGGAGACATAGCAATCCATAGGTTTTAAGATACTTACTAGTCAGGTACATTCTTAGGCGTTTAATATGCGGTGTTGAGTCCATTTCGTTGAGCAAGGAGTAGCTCTTGTCTATTCCATATTTGACTTAAGGAACTTTATCTGTGCTCATTTCAATCTCTGGTTTTATGCAGCACCCTAACTCACCTTTACCCTTAAGCAAGCATAAGTTGGTTTTCTAAATTTGAGACCCTGTTCTGTTCTGTAATTCAGTTCCTGTGTAGCCAAGTTTACATTCCGTGTATTACTGATATCTTATGATGTTTCTTTTTCTGTGTGACTTATTTCAGTTAGAATCATCATACCTGAATCCACTCATTGTGCTGCTAAGGGCCTGATGACACAGATTTCATTGCTGAGTGATATTGCTTTGTCAGTAAATACCACAACTTCTTTATCCATTTTTCACATTCTGCGATGTTGAACTTGTACTGTAAACGAGGTTCCTGTAAACAGAGCCGTTCCAAACTTTGGGGTGGCTGTGTCTTTTTGATTTTAATTTCCCTAAGCTATAGGACCATAAGCGGAAGTGCCCTAGGTTCTGTTGCTTTGTTTTTTAGATGTTTCAGGAAACACCATACACTTCTCCCGAGTGGTTGTTGGCAATTTACATCCCGCCCATCAGCATAACAAGGCTCCCAGTTCTCCATGGCCTGTCCTGCCTTTCTGGATTTTACAATTTTTTCAGATGGCCCTTTTGACCGGGGGGAAGTGAGACTTCATTGTAGTGCAGATTTCCTTTGCAAGCTTGCTTGGTTGGCCAAAAAGAGCGTATGCGTTTTTTCCTGAATATATTCAGGAAAAAACGCATACGCCCTTTTTGGCCAAGTGCATCATTGTGGATGTTCTGCCTCTTTTCCTATGCTTTCAATGCAATTCCAGTCTACCTCCTGAAATCGGTTTCCTGCAATTCTGCCCCGCTTTCAAGTCCTCTTGGCAGCCTTACTTCAGTCTATTTTTGGACGATAGCTGTCATTTATAACTCTGCAGGTTTGTGAATTACAGTGCCCCTGAGCTCCTTTCTTCAACTTGCTTTCTTGTGACCTGGCCGCAACACCGCAGGATGGCTTCAGGCCCTAATCTGGTTCCGGCACGGCACGCTGAGCCTTTGGTTATTTCCTCTTCCTGGTGGGAAATGAGAGTTAAATTTGCCCGTCCAGACACCTCCAGCTAGTCTCTCATTGGTTCTCACTATTCCTGTTCATCTTCCGCAGAAATTGCAAACTGGGCCAAACAGGAGGTTAAAGGCGCTGACTCTCCAAGTGGGGAGAGTGTTAGTAAAGCGTCTGGAATGTTGCACCCGAGTACCAGGGGAGGAAAACTGAGACATATTTGAACACGTCTCCCGTTCACATGGTTGATTATACTTGGGTTCCACATACATGTTTTAGCTGAAGGAAGAATACCTTAAACCTGGAGAGTTAAGACCCGTGTAATGGGTACCATGCAATATGACTTCAAAGGGTCTTCATTTGCTCACCGAACCTCTCCAATCCTATCACTGCTGCGTTTATGCCCCTGTACACATGCTTGATTCTCTTTCGGAGACATAGCAATCCATAGGTTTTAAGATACTTACTAGTCACGTACATTCTTAGGCGTTTAATATGCGGTGTTGAGTCCATTTCGTTGAGCAAGGTGTAGCTCTTGTCTATTCCATATTTGACTTAAGGAACTTTATCTGTGCTCATTTCAATCTCTGGTTTTATGCAGCACCCCAACTCACCTTTACCCTTAAGCAAGCATAAGTTGGTTTTCTAAATTTGAGACCCTGTTCTGTTCTGTAATTCAGTTCCTGTGTAGCCAAGTTTACATTCCGTGTATTACTGATATCTTATGATGTTTCTTTTTCTGTGTGACTTATTTCAGTTAGAATCATCATACCTGAATCCACTCATTGTGCTGCTAAGGGCCTGATGACACAGATTTCATTGCTGAGTGATATTGCTTTGTAAGTAAATACCACAACTTCTTTATCCATTTTTCACTTTCTGCGATGTTGAACTTGTACTGTAAACGAGGTTCTTGTAAACAGAGCCGTTCCAAACTTTGGGGTGGCTGTGTCTTTTTGATTTTAATTTCCCTAAGCTATAGGACCATAAGTGGAAGTGCCCTAGGTTCTGTTGCTTTGTTTTTTAGATGTTTCAGGAAACACCATACACTTCTCCCGAGTGGTTGTTGGCAGTTTACATCCCGCCCATCAGCATAACAAGGCTCCCAGTTCTCCATGGCCTGTCCTGCCTTTCTGGATTTTACACTTTTTTCAGATGGCCCTTTTGACCTGGGGGAAGTGAGACTTCATTGTAGTGCAGATTTCCTTTGCAAGCTTGCTTGGTTGGCCAAAAAGGGCGTATGCGTTTTTTCCTGAATATATTCAGGAAGAAACGCATACGCCCTTTTTGGCCAAGTGCATCATTGTGGACGTTCTGCCTCTTTTCCTATGCTTTCAATGCAATTCCAGTCTACCTCCTGAAATCGGTTTCCTGCAATTCTGCCCCGCTTTCAAGTCCTCTTGGCAGCCTTACTTCAGTCTATTTTTGGACGATAGCTGTCATTTATAACTCTGCAGGTTTGTGAATTACAGTGCCCCTGAGCTCCTTTCTTCAACTCGCTTTCTTTTGAGCTGGCCGCAACACCGCAGGATGGCTTCAGGCCCTAATCTGGTTCCGGCCCGGCATGCTGAGCCTTTGGTTAATTCCTCTTCCTGGTGGGAAATGACAGTTAATTTGCCCGTCCAGACACCTCCAGCTAGCCTCTCATTGGTTCTAGCTATTCCTGTTCATCTTCCGCAGAAATTGCAAACTGGGCCAAACAGGAGGTTAAAGGGACTGACTCTCCAAGTCGGGAGAGTGTTAGTAAAGCGTCTGGAATGTTGCACCCGAGTACCAGGGGAGGAAAACTGAGACATATTTGAACACGTCTCCCGATCACATGGTTGATCATACTCTAGGTTCCACATGCATGTTTTAGCTGAAGGAAGAATACCATAAACCTGGGTAGTTGAAACCCATGGAATGGGTACCATGCAATATGACTTCAAAGGGTCTTCATTTGCTCACGAACCTCTCCAATCCTATCACTGCTGCGTTTATGCCCCTGTACACATGCTTGATTCTCTTTTGGAGACATAGCAATCCATAGGTTTTAAGATACTTACTAGTCAGGTACATTCTTAGGCGTTTAATATGGGGTTTTGAGTCCATTTCGTTGAGCAAGGAGTAGCTCTTGTCTATTCCATATTTGGCTTAAGGAACTTTATCTGTGCTCATTTCAATCTCTGGTTTTATGCAGCACCCCAACTCACCTTTCCCCTTAAGCAAGCATAAGTTGGTTTTCTAAATTTGAGACCCTGTTCTGTTTTGGAATGCAGTTCCTGTGTAGCCAAGTTTACATTCCGTGTATTAGTGATATCTTATGATGTTTCTTTTTCTGTGTGACTTATTTCAGTTAGAATCATCGTACCTGAATCCACTCATTATGCTGCTACGGGCCTGATGACACAGATTTCATTGCTGAGTGATACTGCATTGTACGTAAGTACCACAAGTTCTTTATCCATTTTTCACTTTCTGTGATATTGAACTTGTACGGTAAACGAGGTTCTTGTAAACGGAGGCGTCCCAAACATTGGGGTGGCTGTGTCTTTTTATTTTAATTTCCCTAAGCTATAGGACCATAAGTGGAAGTGCCCTAGGCTCTGTTGCTTTGTTTTTTAGATGTTTCAGGAAACACCATACAGTTCTCCTGAGTGTCTGTTGGCAATTTACATCCCGCCCATCAGCATAACAAGGCTCCCAGTTCTCCATGGCCTGTCCTGCCTTTCTGGATTTTACACTTTTTTCAGATGGCCCTTTTGACCGGGGAGAAGTGAGACTTCATTGTAGTGCAGATTTCCTTTGCAAGTTTGCTTGGTTGGCCAAAAAGGGCGTATGCCTTTTTTCCTGAATATATTCAGGAAAAAACGCATACGCCCTTTTTGGCCAAGTGCATCATTGTGGACGTTCTGCCTCTTTTCCTATGCTTTCAATGCAATTGCAGTCTACCTCCTGAAATTGGTTTCCTGCAATTCTGCCCCACTTTCAAGTCCTCTTGGCAGCCTTACTTCAGTATATTTTTGGACGATAGCTGTCATTTATAACTCTGCAGGTTTGTGAATTACAGTGTCCCTGAGCTCCTTTCTTCAACTCGCTTTCTTGTGACCTGGCCGCAACACCGCAGGATGTCTTCAGGCCCTAATCTGGTTCTGGCATGGCACGCTGAGCCTTTGGTTATTTCCTCTTCCTGGTGGGAAATGAGAGTTAAATTTGCCCATCCAGACACCTCCAGCTAGTCTCTCATTGGTTCTCGCTATTCCTGTTCATCTTCCACAGAAATTGCAAACTGGGCCAAACAGGAGGTTAAAGGGACTGACTCTCCAAGTGGGAAGAGTGTTAGTAAAGCGTCTGGAATGTTGCACCCGAGTACCAGGGGAGGAAAACTGAGACATATTTGAACACGTCTCCCGATCACATGGTTGATCATACTCTAGGTTCCACATGCATGTTTTAGCTGAAGGAAGAATACCTTAAACCTGGGCAGTTGAAACCCGTGGAATGGGTACCATGCAATATGACTTCAAAGGGTCTTCATTTGCTCACGAACCTCTCCAATCCTATCACTGCTGCGTTTATGCCCCTGTACACATGCTTGATTCTCTTTCGGAGACATAGCAATCCATAGGTTTTAAGATACTTACTAGTCAGGTACATTCTTAGGCGTTTAATATGCGGTGTTGAGTCCATTTCGTTGAGCAAGGAGTAGCTCTTGTCTATTCCATATTTGGCTTAAGGAACTTTATCTGTGCTCATTTAAATCTCTGGTTTTATGCAGCACCCCAACTCACCTTTCCCCTTAAGGAAGCATAAGTTGGTTTTCTAAATTTGAGACCCTGTTCTGTTCTGTAATTCAGTTCCTGTGTAGCCAAGTTTACATTCCGTGTATTAGTGATATCTTATGATGTTTCTTTTTCTGTGTGACTTATTTCAGTTAGAATCATCGTACCTGAATCCACTCATTATGCTGCTACGGGCCTGATGACATAGATTTCATTGCTGAGTGATACTGCATTGTACGTAAGTACCACAAGTTCTTTATCCATTTTTCACTTTCTGTGATATTGAACTTGTACGGTAAACGAGGTTCTTGTAAACGGAGGCGTCCCAAACATTGGGGTGGCTGTGTCTTTTTATTTTAATTTCCCTAAGCTATAGGACCATAAGTGGAAGTGCCCTAGGCTCTGTTGCTTTGTTTTTTAGATGTTTCAGGAAACACCATACAGTTATCCCGAGTGTCTGTTGGCAATTTACATCCCGCCCATCAGCATAACAAGGCTCCCAGTTCTCCATGGCCTGTCCTGCTTTTCTGGATTTTACACTTTTTTCAGATGGCCCTTTTTACCGGGGAGAAGTGAGACTTCATTGTAGTGCAGATTTCCTTTGCAAGTTTGCTTGGTTGGCCAAAAAGGGCGTATGCCTTTTTTCCTGAATATATTCAGGAAAAAACGCATACGCCCTTTTTGGCCAAGTGCATCATTGTGGACGTTCTGCCTCTTTTCCTATGCTTTCAATGCAATTCCAGTCTACCTCCTGAAATTGGTTTCCTGCAATTCTGCCCCACTTTCAAGTCCTCTTGGCAGCCTTACTTCAGTATATTTTTGGACGATAGCTGTCATTTATAACTCTGCAGGTTTGTGAATTACAGTGCCCCTGAGCTCCTTTCTTCAACTCGCTTTCTTGTGACCTGGCCGCAACACCGCAGGATGGCTTCAGGCCCTAATCTGGTTCTGGCACGGCACGCTGAGCCTTTGGTTATTTCCTCTTCCTGGTGGGAAATGAGAGTTAAATTTGCCCATCCAGACACCTCCAGCTAGTCTCTCATTGGTTCTCGATATTCCTGTTCATCTTCCACAGAAATTGCAAACTGGGCCAAACAGGAGGTTAAAGGGACTGACTCTCCAAGTGGGGAGAGTGTTAGTAAAGCGTCTGGAATGTTGCACCCGAGTACCAGGGGAGGAAAACTGAGACATATTTGAACACGTCTCCCGATCACATGGTTGATCATACTCTACGTTCCACATGCATGTTTTAGCTGAAGGAAGAATACCTTAAAACTGGGCAGTTGAAACCCGTGGAATGGGTACCATGCAATATGACTTCAAAGGGTCTTCATTTGCTCACGAACCTCTCCAATCCTATCACTGCTGCGTTTATGCCCCTGTACACATGCTTGATTCTCTTTCGGAGACATAGCAATCCATAGGTTTTAAGATACTTACTAGTCAGGTACATTCTTAGGCGTTTAATATGCGGTGTTGAGTCCATTTCGTTGAGCAAGGAGTAGCTCTTGTCTATTCCATATTTGGCTTAAGGAACTTTATCTGTGCTCATTTCAATCTCTGGTTTTATGCAGCACCCCAACTCACCTTTCTCCTTAAGCAAGCATAAGTTGGTTTTCTAAATTTGAGACCCTGTTCTGTTCTGTAATTCAGTTCCTGTGTAGCCAAGTTTACATTCCGTGTATTACTGATCTTATGATGTTTCTTTTTCTGTGTGACTTATTTCAGTTAGAATCATCATATCTCAATCCACTCATTGTGCTGCTAAGGGCCTGATGACACAGATTTCATTGCTGAGTGATATTGCTTTGTAAGTAAATACCACAACTTCTTTATCCATTTTTCACTTTCTGATATGTTTTACTTGTACTGTAAATGAGGTTCTTGTAAACAGAGGCGTCCCAAACTTTGGGGTGGCTGTGTCTTTTTGATTTTAATTTCCCTAAGCTATAAGACCATAAGTGGCAGTGCCCTAGGCTCTGTTGCTTTGTTTTTTAGATGTTTCAGGAAACACCATACACTTCTCCCGAGTGTCTGTTGGCAATTTACATCCCACCCATCAGCATAACAAGGCTCCCAGTTCGCCATGGCCTGTCCTGCCTTTCTGGATTTTACACTTTTTTCAGATGGCCCTTTTGACCGGGGGGAAGTGAGACTTCATTGTAGTGCAGATTTCCTTTGCAAGCTTGCTTGGTTGGCCAAAAAGGGCGTATGCGTTTTTTCCTGAATATATTCAGGAAAAAACGCATACGCCCTTTTTGGCCAAGTGCATCATTGTGGACGTTCTGCCTCTTTTCCTATGCTTTCAATGCAATTCCAGTCTACCTCCTGAAATCGGTTTCCTGCAATTCTGCCCCGCTTTCAAGTCCTCTTGGCAGCCTTACTTCAGTCTATTTTTGGACGATAGCTGTCATTTATAACTCTGCAGGTTTGTGAATTACAGTGCCCCTGAGCTCCTTTCTTCAACTCGCTTTCTTTTGAGCTGGCCGCAACACCGCAGGATGGCTTCAGGCCCTAATCTGGTTCCGGCACGGCACGCTGAGCCTTTGGTTATTTCATCTTCCTGGTGGGAAATGAGAGTTAAATTTGCCCGTCCAGACACCTCCAGCTAGTCTCTCATTGGTTCTCGCTATTCCTGTTCATCTTCCGCAGAAATTGCAAACTGGGCCAAACAGGAGGTTAAAGGCGCTGACTCTCCAAGTGGGGAGAGTGTTAGTAAAGCGTCTGGAAAGTTGCACCCGAGTACCAGGGGAGGAAAACTGAGACATATTTGAACACGTCTCCCGTTCACATGGTTGATCATACTTGGGTTCCACATGCATGTTTTAGCTGAAGGAAGAATACCTTAAACCTGGAGAGATAAGACCCGTGTAATGGGTACCATGCAATATGACTTCAAAGGGTCTTCATTTGCTCACCGAACCTCTCCAATCCTATCACTGCTGCGTTTATGCCCCTGTACACATGCTTGATTCTCTTTTGGAGACATAGCAATCCATAGGTTTTACGATACTTACTAGTCAGGTACATTCTTAGGCGTTTAATATGCGGTGTTGAGTCCATTTCGTTGAGCAAGGAGTAGCTCTTGTCTATTCCATATTTGACTTAAGGAACTTTATCTGTGCTCATTTCAATCTCTGGTTTTATGCAGCACCCCAACTCACCTTTACCCTTAAGCAAGCATAAGTTGGTTTTCTAAATTTGAGACCCTGTTCTGTTCTGTAATTCAGTTCCTGTGTAGCCAAGTTTCCATTCTGTGTATTACTGATATCTTATGATGTTTCTTTTTCTGTGTGACTTATTTCAGTTAGAATCATCATACCTGAATCATTGTGCTGCTAAGGGCCTGATGACACAGATTTCATTGCTGAGTGATATTGCTTTGTAAGTAAATACCACAACTTCTTTATCCATTTTTCACTTTCTGCGGTGTTGAACTTGTACTGTAAACGAGGTTCTTGTAAACAGAGGCGTCCCAGACTTTGGGGTGGCTGTGTCTTTTTGATTTTAATTTCCCTAAGCTATAGGACCATAAGTGGAAGTGCCCTAGGCTCTGTTGCTTTGTTTTTTAGATGTTTCAGGAAACACCATACACTTCTCCCGAGTGTCTGTTGGCAATTTACATCCCGCCCATCAGCATAACAAGGCTCCCAGTTCTCCATGGCCTGTCCTGCCTTTCTGAATTTTACACTTTTTTCAGATGGCCCTTTTGACCGGGGGGAAGTGAGACTTCATTGTAGTGCAGATTTCCTTTGCAAGTTTGCTTGGTTGGCCAAAAAGGGCGTATGCGTTTTTTCCTGAATATATTCAGGAAAAAACGCATACGCCCTTTTTGGCCAAGTGCATCATTGCGGTCGTTCTGCCTCTTTTCCTATGCTTTCAATGCAATTCCAGTCTACCTCCTGAAATCGGTTTCTTGCCATTCTACCCCGCTTTCAAGTCCTCTTGGCAGCCTTACTTCAGTCTATTTTTGGACGATAGCTGTCATTTATAACTCTGCAGGTTTGTGAATTACAGTGCCCCTGAGCTCCTTTCTTCAACTCGCTTTCTTTTGAGCTGGCCGCAACACCGCAGGATGGCTTCAGGCCCTAATCTGGTTCCGGCACGGCACGCTGAGCCTTTGGTTAATTCCTCTTCCTGGTGGGAAATGAGAGTTAAATTTGCCCGTCCAGACACCTCCAGCTAGCCTCTCATTGGTTCTCGCTATTCCTGTTCATCTTCCGCAGAAATTGCAAACTGGGCCAAACAGGAGGTTAAAGGGACTGACTCTCCAAGTCGGGAGAGTGTTAGTAAAGCGTCTGGAATGTTGCACCCGAGTACCAGGGGAGGAAAACTGAGACATATTTGAACAAGTCTCCCGATCACATGGTTGATCATACTCTAGGTTCCACATGCATGTTTTAGCTGAAGGAAGAATACCTTAAACCTGGGTAGTTGAAACCCGTGGAATGGGTACCATGCAATATGACTTCAAAGGGTCTTCATTTGCTCACCGAACCTCTCCAATCCTATCACTGCTGCGTTTATGCCCCTGTACACATGCTTGATTCTCTTTCGGAGACATAGCAATCCATAGGTTTTAAGATACTTACTAGTCAGGTACATTCTTAGGCGTTTAATATGCGGTGTTGAGTCCATTTCGTTGAGCAAGGAGTAGCTCTTGTCTATTCCATATTTGACTTAAGGAACTTTATCTGTGCTCATTTCAATCTCTGGTTTTATGCAGCACCCCAACTCAACTTTACCCTTAAGCAAGCATAAGTTGGTTTTCTAATTTTGAGACCCTGTTCTGTTCTGTAATTCAGTTCCTGTGTAGCCAAGTTTCCATTCCGTGTATTACTGATATCTTATGATGTTTCTTTTTCTGTGTGACTTATTTCAGTTAGAATCATCATACCTGAATCATTGTGCTGCTAAGGGCCTGATGACATAGATTTCATTGCTGAGTGATACTGCATTGTACGTAAGTACCACAAGTTCTTTATCCATTTTTCACTTTCTGTGATATTGAACTTGTACGGTAAACGAGGTTCTTGTAAACGGAGGCGTCCCAAACTTTGGGGTGGCTGTGTCTTTTTGATTTTAATTTCCCTAAGCTATAGGACCATAAGTGGAAGTGCCCTAGGCTCTGTTGCTTTGTTTTTTAGATGTTTCCGGAAACACCATACAGTTCTCCTGAGTGTCTGTTGGCAATTTACATCCCGCCCATCAGCATAACAAGGCTCCCAGTTCTCCATGGCCTGTCCTGCCTTTCTGGATTTTACACTTTTTTCAGATGGCCCTTTTGACCGGGGAGAAGTGAGACTTCATTGTAGTGCAGATTTCCTTTGCAAGTTTGCTTGGTTGGCCAAAAAGGGCGTATGCGTTTTTTCCTGAATATATTCAGGAAAAAACGCATACGCCCTTTTTGGCCAAGTGCATCATTGTGGACGTTCTGCCTCTTTTCCTATGCTTTCAAAGCAATTCCAGTCTACCTCCTGAAATCGGTTTCCTGAAATTCTGCCCCGCTTTCAAGTCCTCTTGGCAGCCTTACTTCAGTATATTTTTGGACGATAGCTGTCATTTATAACTCTGCAGGTTTGTGAATTACAGTGCCCCTGAGCTCCTTTCTTCAACTCGCTTTCTCGTGACCTGGCCGCAACACCGCAGGATGTCTTCAGGCCCTAATCTGGTTCTGGCACGGCACGCTGAGCCTTCGGTTAATTCCTCTTCCTGGTGGGAAATGAGAGTTATATTTGCCCATCCAGACACCTCCAGCTAGTCTCTCATTGGTTCTCGCTATTCCTGTTCATCTTCCACAGAAATTGCAAACTGGGCCAAACAGGAGGTTAAAGGAACTGACTCTCCAAGTGGGGAGAGTGTTAGTAAAGCGTCTGGAATGTTGCACCCGAGTACCAGGGTACGAAAACTGAGACATATTTGAACACATCTCCCGATCACATGGTTGATCATACTCTAGGTTCCACATGCATGTTTTAGCTGAAGGAAGAATACCTTAAAACTTGGTAGTTGAAACCCGTGGAATGGGTACCATGCAATATGACTTCAAAGGGTCTTCATTTGCTCACCGAACCTCTCCAATCCTATCACTGCTGCGTTTATGCCCCTGTACACATGCTTGATTCTCTTTCGGAGACATAACAATCCATAGGTTTTAAGGTACTTACTAGTCAGGTACATTCTTAGGCGTTTAATATGGGGTTTTGAGTCCATTTCGTTGAGCAAGGAGTAGCTCTTGTCTATTCCATATTTGGCTTAAGGAACTTTATCTGTGCTCATTTCAATCTCTGGTTTTATGCAGCACCCCAACTCACCTTTCCCCTTAAGCAAGCATAAGTTGGTTTTCTAAATTTGAGACCCTGTTCTGTTTTGGAATGCAGTTCCTGTGTAGCCAAGTTTACATTCCGTGTATTAGTGATATCTTATGATGTTTCTTTTTCTGTGTGACTTATTTCAGTTAGAATCATCGTACCTGAATCCACTCATTATGCTGCTACGGGCCTGATGACATAGATTTCATTGCTGAGTGATACTGCATTGTACGTAAGTACCACAAGTTCTTTATCCATTTTTCACTTTCTGTGATATTGAACTTGTACGGTAAACGAGGTTCTTGTAAACGGAGGCGTCCCAAACTTCGGGGTGGCTGTGTCTTTTTTATTTTAATTTCCCTAAGCTATAGGACCATAAGTGGAAGTGCCCTAGGTTCTGTTGCTTTGTTTTTTAGATGTTTCAGGAAACACCATACACTTCTCCCGAGTGGTTGTTGGCAGTTTACATCCCGCCCATCAGCATAACAAGGCTCCCAGTTCTCCATGGCCTGTCCTGCCTTTCTGGATTTTACACTTTTTTCAGATGGCCCTTTTGACCGGGGGGAAGTGAGACTTCATTGTAGTGCAGATTTCCTTTGCAAGCTTGCTTGGTTGGCCAAAAAGTGCGTATGCGGTTTTTCCTGAATATATTCAGGAAAAAACGCATACGCCCTTTTTGGCCAAGTGCATCATTGTGGACGTTCTGCCTCTTTTCCTATGCTTTCAATGCAATTCCAGTCTACCTCCTGAAATCGGTTTCCTGCAATTCTGCCCCACTTTCATGTCCTCTTGGCAGCCTTACTTCAGTCTATTTTTGGACGATAGCTGTCATTTATAACTCTGCAGGTTTGTGAATTACAGTGCCCCTGAGCTCCTTTCTTCAACTCGCTTTCTTGTGACCTGGCCGCAACACCGCAGGATGTGTTCAGGCCCTAATCTGGTTCCGGCACGGCACGCTGAGCCTTTGGTTATTTCCTCTTCCTGGTGGGAAATGAGAGTTAAATTTGCCCGTCCAGACACCTCCAGCTAGTCTCTCATTGGTTCTCGCTATTCCTGTTCATCTTCCGCAGAAATTGCAAACTGGGCCAAACAGGAGGTTAAAGGCGCTGACTCTCCAAGTGGGGAGAGTGTTAGTAAAGCGTCTGGAATGTTGCACCCGAGTACCAGGGGAGGAAAACTGAGACATATTTGAACACGTCTCCCGTTCACATGGTTGATCATACTTGGGTTCCACATGCATGTTTTAGCTGAAGGAAGAATACCTTAAACCTGGGTAGTTGAAACCCTTGGAATGGGTACCATGCAATATGACTTCAAAGGGTCTTCATTTGCTCACCGAATCTCTCCAATCCTATCACTGCTGCGTTTATGCCCCTGTACACATGCTTGATTCTCTTTCGGAGACATAGCAATCCACAGGTTTTAAGATACTTACTAGTCAGGTACATTCTTAGGCGTTTAATATGCGGTGTTGAGTCCATTTCGTTGAGCAAGGAGTAGCTCTTGTCTATTCCATATTTGACTTAAGGAACTTTATCTGTGCTCATTTCAATCTCTGGTTTTATGCAGCACCCCAACTCACCTTTACCCTTAAGCAAGCATAAGTTGGTTTTCTAAATTTGAGACCCTGTTCTGTTCTGTAATTCAGTTCCTGTGTAGCCAAGTTTACATTCCGTGTATTACTGATATCTTATGATGTTTCTTTTTCTGTGTGACTTATTTCAGTTAGAATCATCATACCTGAATCCACTCATTGTACTGCTAAGGGCCTGATGACACAGATTTCATTGCTGAGTGATATTGCTTTGTAAGTAAATACCACAAGTTCTTTATCCATTTTTCACTTTCTGCGATGTTGAACTTGTACTGTAAACGAGGTTCTTGTAAACAGAGCCGTTCCAAACTTTGGGGTGGCTGTGTCTTTTTGATTTTAATTTCCCTAAGCTATAGGACCATAAGTGGAAGTGCCCTAGGTTCTGTTGCTTTGTTTTTTAGATGTTTCAGGAAACACCATACACTTCTCCCGAGTGGTTGTTGGCAATTTACATCCCGCCCATCAGCATAACAAGGCCCCCAGTTCTCCATGGCCTGTCCTGCCTTTCTGGATTTTACACTTTTTTCAGATGGCCCTTTTGACCGGGGGGAAGTGAGACTTCATTGTAGTGCAGATTTCCTTTGCAAGCTTGCTTGGTTGGCCAAAAAGGGCGTATGCGTTTTTTCCTGTCAGGAAAAAACGCATACGCCCTTTTTGGCCAAGTGCACCATTGTGGACGTTCTGCCTCTTTTCCTATGCTTTCAATGCAATTCCAGTCTACCTCCTGAAATCGGTTTCCTGCAATTCTGCCCCGCTTTCAAGTCCTCTTGGCAGCCTTACTTCAGTCTATTTTTGGACGATAGCTGTCATTTATAACTCTGCAGGTTTGTGAATTACAGTGCCCCTGAGCTCCTTTCTTCAACTCGCTTTCTTGTGACCTGGCCGCAACACCGCAGGATGGCTTCAGGCCCTAATCTGGTTCCGGCCCGGCATGCTGAGCCTTTGGTTAATTCCTCTTCCTGGTGGGAAATGAGAGTTAAATTTGCCCGTCCAGACACCTCCAGCTAGCCTCTCATTGGTTCTCGCTATTCCTGTTCATCTTCCGCAGAAATTGCAAACTGGGACAAACAGGAGGTTAAAGGGACTGACTCTCCAAGTCGGGAGAGTGTTAGTAAAGCGTCTGGAATGTTGCACCTGAGCACCAGGGGAGGAAAACTGAGACATATTTGAACACGTCTCCCGTTCACATGGTTGATCATACTCTGGGTTCCACATGCATGTTTTAGCTGAAGGAAGAATACCTTAAACCTGGAGAGTTGAGACCCGTGTAATGGGTACCATGCAATATGACTTCAAAGGGTCTTCATTTGCTCACCGAACCTCTCCAATCCTATCACTGCTGCGTTTATGCCCCTGTACACACGCTAGATTCTCTTTTGGAGACATAGCAATCCATAGGTTTTAAGATACTTACTAGTCAGGTACATTCTTAGGCTTTTAATATGGGGTTTTGAGTCCATTTCGTTGAGCAAGGAGTAGCTCTTGTCTATTCCATATTTGGCTTAAGGAACTTTATCTGTGCTCATTTCAATCTCTGGTTTTATGCAGCACCCCAACTCACCTTTCCCCTTAAGCAAGCATAAGTTGGTTTTCTAAATTTGAGACCCTGTTCTGTTTTGGAATGCAGTTCCTGTGTAGCCAAGTTTACATTCCGTGTATTACTGATTTCTTATGATGTTTCTTTTTCTGTGTGACTTATTTCAGGTAGAATCATCATACCTGAATCCACTCATTATACTGCTACAGGCCTGATGACACAGATTTCATTGCTGAGTGATACTGCATTGTACGTAAGTACCACAAGTTCTTTATCCATTTTTCACTTTCTGTGATATTGAACTTGTACGGTAAACGAGGTTCTTGTAAACGGAGGCGTCCCAAACTTTGGGGTGGCTGTGTCTTTTTGATTTTAATTTCCCTAAGCTATAGGACCATAAGTGGAAGTGCCCTAGGCTCTGTTGCTTTGTTTTTTAGATGTTTCAGGAAACACCATACACTTCTCCTGAGTGTCTGTTGGCAATTTACATCCCGCCCATCAGCATAACAAGGCTCCCAGTTCTCCATGGCCTGTCCTGCCTTTCTGGATTTTACACTTTTTTCAGATGGCCCTTTTGACGGGGGAGAAGTGAGACTTCATTGTAGTGCAGATTTCCTTTGCAAGCTTGCTTGGTTGGCCAAAAAGGGCGTATGCGTTTTTTCCTGAATATATTCAGGAAAAAACGCATACGCCCTTTTTGGCCAAGTGCATCATTGTGGACGTTCTGCCTCTTTTCCTATGCTTTCAATGCAATTCCAGTCTACCTCCTGAAATCGGTTTCCTGCAATTCTGCCCCGCTTTCAAGTCCTCTTGGCAGCCTTACTTCAGTATATTTTTGGACGATAGCTGTCATTTATAACTCTGCAGGTTTGTGAATTACAGTGCCCCTGAGCTCCTTTCTTCAACTCGCTTTCTTGTGACCTGGCCGCAACACCGCAGGAGGGCTTCAGGCCCTAATCTGGTTCCGGCCCGGCATGCTGAGCCTTTGGTTAATTCCTCTTCCTGGTGGGAAATGAGAGTTAAATTTGCCCATCCAGACACCTCCAGCTAGCCTCTCATTGGTTCTCGCTATTCCTGTTCATCTTCCGCAGAAATTGCAAACTGGGACAAACAGGAGGTTAAAGGGACTGACTCTCCAAGTCGGGAGAGTGTTAGTAAAGCGTCTGGAATGTTGCACCTGAGCACCAGGGGAGGAAAACTGAGACATATTTGAACACGTCTCCCGTTCACATGGTTGATCATACTCTGGGTTCCACATGCATGTTTTAGCTGAAGGAAGAATACCTTAAACCTGGAGAGTTGAGACCTGTGTAATGGGTACCATGCAATATGACTTCAAAGGGTCTTCATTTGCTCACCGAACCTCTCCAATCCTATCACTGCTGCGTTTATGCCCCTGTACACACGCTTGATTCTCTTTTGGAGACATAGCAATCCATAGGTTTTAAGATACTTACTAGTCAGGTACATTCTTAGGCTTTTAATATGGGGTTTTGAGTCCATTTCGTTGAGCAAGGAGTAGCTCTTGTCTATTCCATATTTGGCTTAAGGAACTTTATCTGTGCTCATTTCAATCTCTGGTTTTATGCAGCAACCCAACTCACCTTTCCCCTTAAGCAAGCATAAGTTGGTTTTCTAAATTTGAGACCCTGTTCTGTTTTGGAATGCAGTTCCTGTGTAGCCAAGTTTACATTCCGTGTATTACTGATATCTTATGATGTTTCTTTTTCTGTGTGACTTATTTCAGTTAGAATCATCATACCTGAATCCACTCATTATACTGCTACAGGCCTGATGACACAGATTTCATTGCTGAGTGATACTGCATTGTACGTAAGTACCACAAGTTCTTTATCCATTTTTCACTTTCTGTGATATTGAACTTGTACGGTAAACGAGGTTCTTGTAAACGGAGGCGTCCCAAACTTTGGGGTGGCTGTGTCTTTTTGATTTTAATTTCCCTAAGCTATAGGACCATAAGTGGAAGTGCCCTAGGCTCTGTTGCTTTGTTTTTTAGATGTTTCAGGAAACACCATACACTTCTCCTGAGTGTCTGTTGGCAATTTACATCCCGCCCATCAGAATAACAAGGCTCCCAGTTCTCCATGGCCTGTCCTGCCTTTCTGGATTTTACACTTTTTTCAGATGGCCCTTTTGACCGGGGAGAAGTGAGACTTCATTGTAGTGCAGATTTCCTTTGCAAGCTTGCTTGGTTGGCCAAAAAGGGCGTATGCGTTTTTTCCTGAATATATTCAGGAAAAAACGCATACGCCCTTTTTGGCCAAGTGCATCATTGTGGACGTTCTGCCTCTTTTCCTATGCTTTCAATGCAATTCCAGTCTACCTCCTGAAATCGGTTTCCTGCAATTCTGCCCCGCTTTCAAGTCCTCTTGGCAGCCTTACTTCAGTCTATTTTTGGACGATAGCTGTCATTTATAACTCTGCAGGTTTGTGAATTACAGTGCCCCTGAGCTCATTTCTTCAACTCGCTTTCTTGTGACCTGGCCACAGCACCGCAGGATGTCTTCAGGCCCTAATTTGGTTCTGGCACGGCATGCTGAGCCTTTGGTTAATTCCTCTTCCTGGTGGGAAATGAGAGTTAAATTTGCCCATCCAGACACCTCCAGCTAGTCTCTCATTGGTTCTCGCTATTCCTGTTCATCTTCCACAGAAATTGCAAACTGGGCCAAACAGGAGGTTAAAGGGACTGACTCTCCAAGTCGGGAGAGTGTTAGTAAAGCGTCTGGAATGTTGCACCCGAGTACCAGGGTACGAAAACTGAGACATATTTGAACACGTCTCCCGATCACATGGTTGATCATACTCTAGGTTCCACATGCATGTTTTAGCTGAAGGAAGAATACCTTAAACATGGGTAGTTGAAACCCGTGGAATGGGTACCATGCAATATGACTTCAAAGGGTCTTCATTTGCTCACGAACCTCTCCAATCCTATCACTGCTGCGTTTATGCCCCTGTACACATGCTTGATTCTCTTTCGGAGACATAGCAATCCATAGGTTTTAAGATACTTACTAGTCAGGTACATTCTTAGGCGTTTAATATGCGGTGTTGAGTCCATTTCGTTGAGCAAGGAGTAGCTCTTGTCTATTCCATATTTGGCTTAAGGAACTTTATCTGTGCTCATTTCAATCTCTGGTTTTATGCAACACCCCAACTCACCTTTACCCTTAAGCAAGCATAAGTTGGTTTTCTAAATTTGAGACCCTGTTCTGTTCTGTAATTCAGTTCCTGTGTAGCCAAGTTTACATTCCGTGTATTACTGATATCTTATGATGTTTCTTTTTCTGTGTGACTTATTTCAGTTAGAATCATCATACCTGAATCCACTCATTGTGCTGCTAAGGGCCTGATGACATAGATTTCATTGCTGAGTGATATTGCTTTGTAAGTAAATACCACAACTTCTTTATCCATTTTTCACTTTCTGCGATGTTGAACTTGTACTGTAAACGAGGTTCTTGTAAACAGAGGCGTCCCAAACTTTGGGGTGGCTGTGTCTTTTTCATTTTAATTTCCCAAAGATATAGGACCATAAGTGGCAGTGCCCTAGGCTCTGTTGCTTTGTTTTTTAGATGTTTCAGGAAACACCATACACTTCTCCCGAGTGTCTGTTGGCAATTTACATCCCGCCCATCAGCATAACAAGGCTCCCAGTTCTCCATGGCCTGTCCTGCCTTTCTGGATTTTACACTTTTTTCAGATGGCCCTTTTGACCGGGGGGAAGTGAGACTTCATTGTAGTGCAGATTTCCTTTGCAAGCTTGCTTGGTTGACCAAAAAGGGCGTATGCGTTTTTTCCTGAATATATTCAGGAAAAAACGCATACGCCCTTTTTGGCCAAGTGCATCATTGTGGACGTTCTGCCTCTTTTCCTATGCTTTCAATGCAATTCCAGTCTACCTCCTGAAATCGGTTTCCTGCAATTCTGCCCCGCTTTCAAGTCCTCTTGGCAGCCTTACTTCAGTCTATTTTTGGACGATAGCTGTCATTTATAACTCTGCAGGTTTGTGAATTACAGTGCCCCTGAGCTCCATTCTTCAACTCGCTTTCTTGTGAGCTGGCCGAAACACCACAGGATGGCTTCAGGCCCTAATCTGGTTCCGGCACGGCACGCTGAGCCTTTGGTTAATTCCTCTTCCTGGTGGGAAATGAGAGTTAAATTTGCCCGTCCAGACACCTCCAGCTAGTCTCTCATTGGTTCTCGCTATTCCTGTTCATCTTCCGCAGAAATTGCAAACTGGGCCAAACAGGAGTTTAAAGGGACTGACTCTCCAAGTCAGGAGAGTGTTAGTAAAGCGTCTGGAATGTTGCACCCGAGTACCAGGGTACGAAAACTGAGACATATTTGAACACGTCTCCCGATCACATGGTTGATCATACTCTAGGTTCCACATGCATGTTTTAGCTGAAGGAAGAATACCTTAAACCTGGGTATTTGAAACCCGTGGAATGGGTACCATGCAATATGACTTCAAAGGGTCTTCATTTGCTCACCCAACATCTCCAATCCTATCACTGCTGCGTTTATGCCCCTGTACACATGCTTGATTCTCTTTCGGAGACATAGCAATCCATAGGTTTTAAGATACTTACTAGTCAGGTACATTCTTAGGAGTTTAATATGCGGTGTTGAGTCCATTTCGTTGAGCAAGGAGTAGCTCTTGTCTATTCCATATTTGGCTTAAGGAACTTTATCTGTGCTCATTTCAATCTCTGGTTTTATGCAGCACCCCAACTCACCTTTACCCTTAAGCAAGCATAAGTTGGTTTTCTAAATTTGAGACCCTGTTCTGTTCTGTAATTCAGTTCCTGTGTAGCCAAGTTTACATTCCGTGTATTACTGATATCTTATGATGTTTCTTTTTCTGTGTGACTTATTTCAGTTAGAATCATCATACCTGAATCCACTCATTGTGCTGCTAAGGGCCTGATGACACAGATTTCATTGCTGAGTAATATTGCTTTGTAAGTAAATACCACAACTTCTTTATCCATTTTTCACTTTCTGCGATGTTGAACTTGTACTGTAAACGAGGTTCTTGTAAACAGAGCCGTTCCAAACTTTGGGGTGGCTGTGTCTTTTTGATTTTAATTTCCCTAAGCTATAGGACCATAAGTGGAAGTGCCCTAGGTTCTGTTGCTTTGTTTTTTAGATGTTTCAGGAAACACCATACACTTCTCCCGAGTGGTTGTTGGCAATTTACATCCCGCCCATCAGCATAACAAGGCTCCCAGTTCTCCATGGCCTGTCCTGCCTTTCTGGATTTTACACTTTTTTCAGATGACCCTTTTGACCGGGGGGAAGTGAGACTTCATTGTAGTGCAGATTTCCTTTGCAAGCTTGCTTGGTTGGCTAAAAAGGGCGTATGCGTTTTTTCCTGAATATATTCAGGAAAAAACGCATACGCCCTTTTTGGCCAAGTGCATCATTGTGGACGTTCTGCCTCTTTTCCTATGCTTTCAATGCAATTCCAGTCTACCTCCTGAAATCGGTTTCCTGCAATTCTGCCCCGCTTTCAAGTCCTCTTGGCAGCCTTACTTCAGTCTATTTTTGGACGATAGCTGTCATTTATAACTCTGCAGGTTTGTGAATTACAGTGCCCCTGAGCTCCTTTCTTCAACTCGCTTTCTTGTGACCTGGCCGCAACACCGCAGGATGGCTTCAGGCCCTAATCTGTTTCCGGCCCGGCATGCTGAGCGTTGGTTAATTCCTCTTCCTGGTGGGAAATGAGAGTTAAATTTGCCCGTCCAGACACCTCCAGCTAGCCTCTCATTGGTTCTCGCTATTCCTGTTCATCTTCCGCAGAATTTGCAAACTGGGCCAAACAGGAGGTTAAAGGGACTGACTCTCCAAGTGGGGAGAGTGTTAGTAAAGCGTCTGGAATGTTGCACCCGAGTACCAGGGGAGGAAAACTGAGACATATTTGAACACGTCTCCCGTTCACATGGTTGATCATACTCTGGGTTCCACATACATGTTTTAGCTGAAGGAAGAATACCTTAAACCTGGAGAGTTAAGACCCGTGTAATGGGTACCATGCAATATGACTTCAAAGGGTCTTCATTTGCTCACCGAACCTCTCCAATCCTATCACTGCTGCGTTTATGCCCCTGTACACATGCTTGATTCTCTTTCGGAGACATAGCAATCCATAGGTTTTAAGATACTTACTAGTCAGGTACATTCTTAGGCGTTTAATATGCGGTGTTGAGTCCATTTCGTTGAGCAAGGAGTAGCTCTTGTCTATTCCATATTTGACTTAAGGAACTTTATCTGTGCTCATTTCAATCTCTGGTTTTATGCAGCACCCCAACTCACCTTTACCCTTAAGCAAGCATAAGTTGGTTTTCTAAATTTGAGACCCTGTTCTGTTCTGTAATTCAGTTCCTGTGTAGCCAAGTTTACATTCCGTGTATTACTGATATCTTATGATGTTTCTTTTTCTGTGTGACTTATTTCAGTTAGAATCATCATACCTGAATCCACTCATTGTGCTGCTAAGGGCCTGATGACATAGATTTCATTGCTGAGTGATATTGCTTTCTAAGTGAATACCACAACTTCTTTATCCATTTTTCACTTTCTGCGATGTTGAACTTGTACTGTAAATGAGGTTCTTGTAAACAGAGCCGTTCCAAACTTTGGGGTGGCTGTGTCTTTTTGATTTTAATTTCCCTAAGCTATAGGACCATAAGTGGAAGTGCCCTAGGCTCTGTTGCTTTGTTTTTTAGATGTTTCAGGAAACACCATACACTTCTCCCAAGTGTCTGTTGGCAATTTACATCCCGCCCATCAGCATAACAAGGCTCCCAGTTCTCCATGGCCTGTCCTGCCTTTCTGGATTTTACACTTTTTTCAGATGGCCCTTTTGACCGGGGGGAAGTGAGACTTCATTGTAGTGCAGATTTCCTTTGCAAGCTTGCTTGGTTGGCCAAAAAGGGCGTATGCGTTTTTTCCTGAATATATTCAGGAAAAAACGCATACGCCCTTTTTGGCCAAGTGCATCATTGTGGACGTTCTGCCTCTTTTCCTATGCTTTCAATGCAATTCCAGTCTACCTCCTGAAATCGGTTTCCTGCAATTCTGCCCCGCTTTCAAGTCCTCTTGGCAGCCTTACTTCAGTCTATTTTTGGACGATAGCTGTCATTTATAACTCTGCAGGTTTGTGAATTACAGTGCCCCTGAGCTCCATTCTTCAACTCGCTTTCTTGTGACCTGGCCGAAACACCACAGGATGGCTTCAGGCCCTAATCTGGTTCCGGCACGGCACGCTGAGCCTTTGGTTAATTCCTCTTCCTGGTGGGAAATGAGAGTTAAATTTGCCCGTCCAGACACCTCCAGCTAGTCTCTCATTGGTTCTCGCTATTCCTGTTCATCTTCCGCAGAAATTGCAAACTGGGCCAAACAGGAGTTTAAAGGGACTGACTCTCCAAGTCAGGAGAGTGTTAGTAAAGTGTCTGGAATGTTGCACCCGAGTACCAGGGTACGAAAACTGAGACATATTTGAACACGTCTCCCGTTCACATGGTTGATCATACTCTAGGTTCCACATGCATGTTTTAGCTGAAGGAAGAATACCTTAAACCTGGGTATTTGAAACCCGTGGAATGGGTACCATGCAATATGACTTCAAAGGGTCTTCATTTGCTCACCGAACCTCTCCAATCCTATCACTGCTGCGTTTATGCCCCTGTACACATGCTTGATTCTCTTTCGGAGACATAGCAATCCATAGGTTTTAAGATACTTACTAGTCAGGTACATTCTTAGGCGTTTAATATGCGGTGTTGAGTCCATTTCGTTTAGCAAGGAGTAGCTCTTGTCTATTCCATATTTGGCTTAAGGAACTTTATCTGTGCTCATTTCAATCTCTGGTTTTATGCAGCACCCCAACTCACCTTTACCCTTAAGCAAGCATAAGTTGGTTTTCTAAATTTGAGACCCTGTTCTGTTTTGGAATGCAGTTCCTGTGTAGCCAAGTTTACATTCCGTGTATTACTGATATCTTATGATGTTCCTTTTTCTGTGTGACTTATTTCAGTTAGAATCATCATACCTGAATCCACTCATTGTGCTGCTAAGGGCCTGATGACACAGATTTCATTTCTGAGTGATACTGCATTGTAAGTAAATACCACAACTTCTTTATCCATTTTTCACTTTCTGCGATGTTGAACTTGTACTGTAAACGAGGTTTTGTAAACAGAGGCGTCCCAAACTTTGGGGTGGCTGTGTCTTTTTGATTTTAATTTCCCTAAGCTATAGGCCCATAAGTGGAAGTGACCTAGGCTCTGTTGCTTTGTTTTTTAGAAGTTTCAGGAAACACCATACAATTCTCCCGAGCGGTTGTTGGCAATTTACATCCCGCCCATCAGCATAACAAGGCTCCCAGTTCTCCATGGCCTGTCCTGCCTTTCTGGATTTTACACTTTTTTCAGATGGCCCTTTTGACCGGGGGGAAGTGAGACTTCATTGTAGTGCAGATTTCCTTTGCAAGTTTGCTTGCTTGGCCAAAAAGGGCGTATGCGTTTTTTCCTGAATATATTCAGGAAAAACCGCATACGCCCTTTTTGGCCAAGTGCATCATTGTGGACGTTCTGCCTCTTTTCCTATGCTTTCAATGCAATTCCAGTCTACCTCCTGAAATCGGTTTCCTGCAATTCTGCCCCGCTTTCAAGTTCTCTTGGCAGCCTTACTTCAGTCTATTTTTGGAAGATAGCTGTCATTTATAACTCTGCAGGTTTGTGAATTACAGTGCCCCTGAGCTCCATTCTTCAACTCGCTTTCTTGTGAGCTGGCCGAAACACCACAGGATGGCTTCAGGCCCTAATCTGGTTCCGGCACGGCACGCTGAGCCTTTGGTTAATTCCTCTTCCTGGTGGGAAATGAGAGTTAAATTTGCCCGTCCAGACACCTCCAGCTAGTCTCTCATTGCTTCTCGCTATTCCTGTTCATCTTCCGCAGAAATTGCAAACTGGGCCAAACAGGAGTTTAAAGGGACTGACTCTCCAAGTCGGGAGAGTGTTAGTAAAGTGTCTGGAATGTTGCACCCGAGTACCAGGGTACGAAAACTGAGACATATTTGAACACGTCTCCCGATCACATGGTTGATCATACTCTGGGTTCCACATGCATGTTTTAGCTGAAGGAAGAATACCTAAAACCTGGGTAGTTGAAACGCGTGGAATGGGTACCATGCAATATGACTTCAAAGGGTTTTCATTTGCTCACCGAACCTCTCCAATCCTATCACTGCTGCGTTTATGCCCCTGTACACATGCTTGATTCTCTTTCGGAGACATAGCAATCCATAGGTTTTAAGATACTTACTAGTCAGGTACATTCTTAGGCGTTTAATATGCGGTGTTGAGTCCATTTCGTTGAGCAAGGAGTAGCTCTTGTCTATTCCATATTTGGCTTAAGGAACTTTATCTGTGCTCATTTCAATCTCTGGTTTTATGCAGCATCCCAACTCACCTTTACCCTTAAGCAAGCATAAGTTGGTTTTCTAAATTTGAGACCCTGTTCTGTTCTGTAATTCAGTTCCTGTGTAGCCAAGTTTACATTCCGTGTATTACTGATATCTTATGATGTTCCTTTTTCTGTGTGACTTATTTCAGTTAGAATCATCATACCTGAATCCACTCATTGTGCTGCTAAGGGCCTGATGACACAGATTTCATTGCTGAGTGATATCGCTTTGTAAGTAAATACCACAACTTCTTTATCCATTTTTCACTTTCTGCGATGTTGAACTTGTATGGTAAACGAGGTTCTTGTAAACAGAGCCGTTCCAAACTTTGGGGTGGCTGTGTCTTTTTGATTTTAATTTCCCTAAGCTATAGGACCATAAGTGGAAGTGCCCTAGGTTCTGTTGCTTTGTTTTTTAGATGTTTCAGGAAACACCATACACTTCTCCCGAGTGGTTGTTGGCAATTTACATCCCGCCCATCAGCATAACAAGGCTCCCAGTTCTCCATGGCCTGTCCTGCCTTTCTGGATTTTACACTTTTTTCAGATGGCCCTTTTGACCGGGGGGAAGTGAGACTTCATTGTAGTGCAGATTTCCTTTGCAAGCTTGCTTGGTTGGCCAAAAAGGGCGTATACGTTTTTTCCTGAATATATTCAGGAAAAAACGCATACGCCCTTTTTGGCCAACTGCATCATTGTGGACGTTCTGCCTCTTTTCCTATGCTTTCAATGCAATTCCAGTCTACCTCCTGAAATCGGTTTCCTGCAATTCTGCCCCGCTTTCAAGTCCTCTTGGCAGCCTTACTTCAGTCTATTTTTGGACGATAGCTGTCATTTATAACTCTGCAGGTTTGTGAATTACAGTGCCCCTGAGCTCCTTTCTTCAACTCGCTTTCTTGTGACCTATCCGAAACACCACAGGATGGCTTCAGGCCCTAATCTGGTTCTGGCACGGCACGCTGAGCCTTTGGTTAATTCCTCTTCCTGGTGGGAAATGAGAGTTAAATTTGCCCGTCCAGACACCTCCAGCTAGTCTCACATTGGTTCTCGCTATTCCTGTTCATCTTCCACAGAAATTGCAAACTGGGCCAAACAGGAGGTTAAAGGGACTGACTCTCCAAGTCGGGAGAGTGTTAGTAAAGCGTCTGGAATGTTGCACCCGAGTACCAGGGTACGAAAACTGAGACATATTTGAACACGTCTCCCGATCACATGGTTGATCATACTCTAGGTTCCACATGCATGTTTTAGCTGAAGGAAGAATACCTTAATCCTGGGTATTTGAAACCCGTGGAATGGGTACCATACAATATGACTTCAAAGGGTCTTCATTTCCTCACCGAACCTCTCCAATCCTATCACTGCTGTGTTTATGCCCCTGTACACATGCTTGATTCTCTTTCGGAGACATAGCAATCCATAGGTTTTAAGATACTTACTAGTCAGGTACATTCTTAGGCGTCTAATATGGGGTGTTGAGTCCATTTCGTTGAGCAAGGAGTAGCTCTTGTCTATTCCATATTTGGCTTAAGGAACTTTATCTGTGCTCATTTCAATCTCTGGTTTTATGCAGCACCCCAACTCACCTTTACCCTTAAGCAAGCATAAGTTGGTTTTCTAAATTTGAGACCCTGTTCTGTTCTGTAATTCAGTTCCTGTGTAGCCAAGTTTCCATTCCGTGTATTACTGATATCTTATGATGTTTCTTTTTCTGTGTGACTTATTTCAGTTAGAATCATCATACCTGAATCCACTCATTGTGCTGCTAAGGGCCTGATGACACAGATTTCTTTGCTGAGTGATATTGCTTTGTAAGTAAATACCACAACTTTTTTATCCATTTTTCACTTTCTGCGATTTTGAACTTGTACTGTAAACGAGGTTCTTGTAAACAGAGCCATTCCAAACTTTGGGGTGGCTGTGTCTTTTTGATTTTAAATTCCCTAACCTATAGGACCATAAGTGGAAGTGCCCTAGGCTCTGTTGCTTTGTTTTTTAGATGTTTCAGGAAACACCATACACTTCTCCCGAGTGGTTGTTGGCAATTTACATCCCGCCCTTCAGCACAACAAGGCTCCCAGTTCTCCATGGCCTGTCCTGCCTTTCTGGATTTTACACTTTTTTCAGATGGCCCTTTTGACCGGGGAGAAGTGAGACTTCATTGTAGTGCAGATTTCCTTTGCAAGCTTGCTTGGTTGGCCAAAAAGGGCGTATGCGTTTTTTCCTGAATATATTCAGGAAAAAACGCATACGCCCTTTTTGGCCAAATGCATCATTGTGAACGTTATGCCTCTTTTCCTATGCTTTCAATGCAATTCCAGTCTACCTCCTGAAATCGGTTTCCTGCAATTCTGCCCCGATTTCAAGTCCTCTTGGCAGCCTTACTTCAGTCTATTTTTGGACGATAGCTGTCATTTATAACTCTGCAGGTTTGTGAATTACAGTGCCCCTGAGCTCCTTTCTTCAACTCGCTTTCTTTTGAGCTGGCCGCAACACCGCAGGATGGCTTCAGGCCCTAATCTGGTTCCGGCACGGCACACTGAGCCTTTGGTTATTTCCTCTTCCTGGTTGAAATGAGAGTTAAATTTGCCCGTCCAGACACCTCCAGCTAGCCTCTCATTGGTTCTCGCTATTCCTGTTCATCTTCCGCAGAAATTGCAAACTCGGCCAAACAGGAGGTTAAAGGCGCTGACTCTCCAAGTGGGGAGAGTGTTAGTAAAGCGTCTGGAATGTTGCACCCGAGTACCAGGGGAGGAAAACTGAGACATATTTGAACACTTCTCCCGTTCACATGGTTGATCATACTTGGTTTCCACATGCATGTTTTAGCTGAAGGAAGAATACCTTAAACCTGGAGAGTTGAGACCCGTGTAATGGGTACCTTGCGATATGATTTCAAACGGTCTTCATTTGCTCACCGAACCTCTCCAATCCTATCACTGCTGCGTTTATGCCCCTGTACACATGCTTGATTCTCTTTTGGAGACATAGCAATCCATAGGTTTTAAGATACTTACTAGTCAGGTACATTCTTAGGCGTTTAATATGCGGTGTTGAGTCCATTTCGTTGAGCAAGGAGTAGCTCTTGTCTATTCCATATTTGGCTTAAGGAACTTTATCTGTGCTCATTTCAATCTCTGGTTTTATGCAGCACCCCAACTCACCTTTCCCCTTAAGCAAGCATAAGTTGGTTTTCTAAATTTGAGACCCTGTTCTGTTCTGTAATTCAGTTCCTGTGTAGCCAAGTTTACATTCCGTGTATTACTGATATCTTATGATGTTTCTTTTTCTGTGTGACTTATTTCAGTTAGAATCATCATACCTGAATCCACTCATTGTGCTGCTAAGGGCCAGATGACACAGATTTCATTGCTGAGTGATATTGCTTTGTAAGTAAATACCACAACTTCTTTCTCCATTTTTCACTTTCTGCGATGTTGAACTTGTACTGTAAACGAGGTTCTTGTAAACATTGCCGTTCCAAACTTTGGGGTGGCTGTGTCTTTTTGATTTTAATTTCCCTAAGCTATAGGACCATAAGTGGAAGTGCCCTAGGTTCTGTTGCTTTGTTTTTTAGATGTTTCAGGAAACACCATACACTTCTCCCAAGTGGTTGTTAGCAATTTACATCCCGCCCATCAGCATAACAAGGCTCTCAGTTCTCCATGGCCTGTCCTGCCTTTCTGGATTTTACACTTTTTTCAGATGGCCCTTTTGACCGGGGGGAAGTGAGACTTCATTGTATTGCAGATTTCCTTTGCAAGCTTGCTTGGTTGGCCAAAAAGGGCGTATGCGTTTTTTCCTGAATATATTCAGGAAAAAACGCATACGCCCTTTTTGGCCAAGTGCATCATTGTGGACGTTCTGCCTCTTTTCCTATGCTTTCAATGCAATTCCAGTCTACCTCCTGAAATCGGTTTCCTGCAATTCTGCCCCGCTTTCAAGTCCTCTTGGCAGCCTTACTTCAGTCTATTTTTGGACGATAGCTGTCATTTATAACTCTGCAGGTTTGTGAATTACAGTGCCCCTGAGCTCCTTTCTTCAACTCGCTTTCTTGTGACCTGGCCGCAACACCGCAGGATGGCTTCAGGCCCTAATCTGGTTCCGGCACGGCACGCTGAGCCTTTAGTTATTTCCTCTTCCTGGTGGGATATGAGAGTTAAATTTGCCCATCCAGACACCTCCAGCTAGCCTCTCATTGGTTCTCGCTATTCCTGTTCATCTTCCGCAGAAATTGCAAACTGAGCCAAACAGGAGGTTAAAGGCGCTGACTCTCCAAGTGGGGAGAGTGTTAGTAAAGCGTCTGGAATGTTGCACCCGAGTACCAGGGGAGGAAAACTGAGACATATTTGAACACGTCTCCCGTTCCCATGGTTGATCATACTTGGGTTCCACATGCATGTTTTAGCTGAAGGAAGAATACCTTAAACCTGGGTAGTTGAGACCCGTGTAATGGGTACCATGCAATATGACTTCAAAGGGTCTTCATTTGCTCACCGAACCTCTCCAATCCTATCACTACTACGTTTATGCCCCTGTACACACGCTTGATTCTCTTTTGGAGACATAGCAATCCATAGGTTTTACGATACTTACTAGTCAGGTACATTCTTAGGCGTTTAATATGTGGTGTTGAGTCCATTTCGTTGAGCAAGGAGTAGCTCTTGTCTATTCCATATTTGACTTAAGGAACTTTATCTGTGCTCATTTCAATCTCTGGTTTTATGCAGCACCCCAACTCACCTTTCCCCTTAAGCAAGCATAAGTTGGTTTTCTAAATTTGAGACCCTGTTCTGTTCTGTAATTCAGTTCCTGTGTAGCCAAGTTTCCATTCCGTGTATTACTGATATCTTATGATGTTTCTTTTTCTGTGTGACTTATTTCAGTTAGAATCATCATACCTGAATCCACTCATTGTGCTGCTAAGGGCCTGATGACATAGATTTCATTGCTGAGTGATATTGCTTTGTAAGTGAATACCACAACTTCTTTATCCATTTTTCACTTTCTGCGATGTTGAACTTGTACTGTAAATGAGGTTCTTGTAAACAGAGCCGTTCCAAACTTTGGGGTGGCTGTGTCTTTTTGATTTTAATTTCCCTAAGCTATAGGACCATAAGTGGAAGTGCCCTAGGCTCTGTTGCTTTGTGTTTTAGATGTTTCAGGAAACACCATACACTTCTCCTGAGTGTCTGTTGGCAATTTACATCCCGCCCATCAGCATAGCAAGGCTACCAGTTCTCCATGGCCTGTCCTGCCTTTCTGGATTTTACACTTTTTTCAGATGGCCCTTTTGACCGGGGGGAAGTGAGACTTCATTGTAGTGCAGATTTCCTTTGCAAGTTTGCTTGGTTGGCCAAAAAGGGCGTATGCGTTTTTTCCTGAATATATTCAGGAAAAAACGCATACGCCCTTTTTGGCCAAGTGCATCATTGTGGACGTTCTGCCTCTTTTCCTATGCTTTCAATGCAATTCCAGTCTACCTCCTGAAATCGGTTTCCTGCAATTCTGCCCCGCTTTCAAGTCCTCTTGGCAGCCTTACTTCAGTATATTTTTGGACGATAGCTGTCATTTATAACTCTGCAGGTTTGTGAATTACAGTGCCCCTGAGCTCCTTTCTTCAACTCGTTTTCTTGTGAGCTGGCCGCAAGACCGCTGGATGGCTTCAGGCCCTAATCTGGTTCCGGCACGGCATGCTGAGCCTTTGGTTATTTCCTCTTTCTGGTGGGAAATGAGAGTTAAATTTGCCCGTGCAGACACCTCCAGCTAGTCTCTCATTGGTTCTCCCTATTCCTGTTCATCTTCCGCCGAAATTGCAAACGGGGCCAAACAGGAGGTTAAAGGTGCTGACTCTCCAAGTGGGGAGAGTGTTAGTAAAGCGTCTGGAATGTTGCACCCGAGTACCAGGGGAGGAAAACTGAGACATATTTGAATACGTCTCCCGTTCACACGGTTGATCATACTCTGGGTTCCACATGCATGTTTTAGCTGAAGGAAGAATACCTTAAACCTGGAGAGTTAAGACCCGTGTAATGGGTACCATGCAATATGACTTCAAAGGGTCTTCATTTGCTCACCGAACCTCTCCAATCCTATCACTGCTGCGTTTATGCCCTTGTACACACGCTTGATTCTCTTTTGGAGACATAGCAATCCATAGGTTTTACGATACTTACTAGTCAGGTACATTCTTAGGCGTTTAATATGGGGTGTTGAGTCCATTTCGTTGAGCAAGGAGTAGCTCTTGTCTATTCCATATTTGGCTTAAGGAACTTTATCTGTGCTCATTTCAATCTCTGGTTTTATGCAGCACCCCAACTCACCTTCCCCCTTAAGCAAGCATAAGTTGGTTTTCTAAATTTGAGACACTGTTCTGTTTTGTAATTCAGTTCATGTGTAGCCAAGTTCACATTCTGTGTATTAGTGATACCTTATGATGTTTCTTTTCTGTGTGACTTATTTCAGTTCGAATCATCATACCTGAATGCACTCATTATGCTGCTACGGGCCTGATTACATAGATTTCATTGCTGAGTGATATTGCATTGTACATAAGTACCACAAGTTCTTTATCCATTTTTCACTTTCTGCGATATTGAACTTGTACCGTAAACGAGGTTCTTGTAAACAGAGCTGTCCCAAACTTTGGGGTGGCTGTGTCTTTTTGATTTTTATTTCCCTAAGCTATAGGACCATAAGTGGAAGTGCCCTAGGCTCTGTTGCTTTGTTTTTTAGATGTTTCAGGAAACACCATACACTTCTCCCGAGTGGTTGTTGGCAATTTACATCCCGCCCATCAGCATAAGAAGGCTCCCAGTTCTCCATGGCCTGTCGTGCCTTTATGGATTTTACACTTTTTTCAGATGGCCCTTTTGACCAGGTGGAAGTGAGACTTCATTGTAGTGCAGATTTCCTTTGCAAGCTTGCTTGGTTGGCCAAAAAGTGCGTATGCGTTTTTTCCTGAATATATTCAGGAAAAAACACATACGCCCTTTTTGGCCAAGTGCATCATTGTCGAGTTTCTGACTCTCTTCATATGTTTTCAATGCAATTCCAGTCTACCTCCTGAAATTGGTTTCCTGCAATTCTGCCTTGCTTTCAATGCCTCTTCATAGCCTTACCTCAATATATTTTTTAAAAATAGTTGGCCTTTATAACTCTGCAGGTTTTTGAATTGCAGTGGCCCTTAGCTCCATTTTTTAGCTCTTATTTTTGTGGTCTTGCCCCGTAACCACAGGATTCCTTGAAGCCCTATTTTTCTTCTGGGGCACCTTGCTGTGCCTTTGGTTAATTCTTCTTACTGATGTGATATTAGAGTGACATGTGCCCATTGAAACCGCTACAGCTAGTTTCTCACTGGTTCCCCCTATTCCCATTCATCCTCTGCACTAACTGCAGACTGTGCGATACCAGAACTTAAAGGCATTGACTCCATGTGGGGATGTTGTTAGTAAAGCGGCTGGAATGTCGATCCGGAGCCCCAGGAGAGGAAAAATGAGGTGCGTTTTAGAAACCTTTCCCGATCATATGGTATACCAGTCGCTGGGTTTCCCAAGCATGGTTTAGCTGTAGGAAGATTCCCTTCAACCTGGAGTGTTGGGACCCTTGGAATGAATAGCATGAAGTATTGCATTTAACTTTCGGCAGTTGCTCACCAAAGCTCACCAATCCTGTCAGCCCCAAGTGTCCAGCCTTATGTCTTATCCAGCTGTGGGTTTATATGTGGTCAATCCAGGTTGCATCACAGCCCCTGAGCGAATTTTGTAAGAATTTTTCTCTCTTTCATTGTTTCAGCGTTTTGTTTTTAAAATTTATTTCTATAATGGGGTTTAGCTCCTTTTCACTGCTGTGTTTGTGCCGCTCTGCACACACTTGATTCCCTTATGGAGATATATCAATACATGGGTTTTAAGATTCTTATTCCTCAGATATATTTCTCTGCGGTGTATAGGGTGTGTTGAGGCCAGTTCATTGAGCAAGGTGTAGATCTTGTCTAATACCTATTTGGTTTATTGAACGGTATCTGTGCTAATTTCAAACTCTGGTTTTATGCATCACCCCACCTCTCCTTTCCCCTTAAGCTGACATAAGTGTGTTTTCTAAATGTGAGACACTGTTCTGTTCTGTAATTCATTTCTTGTGCAGCCATATTTACCCTCCCTCTATAAGTGATATCTTATGATATGTTTCTTTTTCTGTTTGACTTATTTCAAGTAGTATTATCGGACCTAAATCCACTCTTTATCCTTCTACTAGCCTTATTACATTGATTTCATGGTGAAGAGATATTCCATTGTACATAAGTACCACATCTTCTTTATCCATTGTTCTCTTTCCTGGGATATTTAAGGTGTACTGAAGTTGAGGTTCTTGTAAACAGAGTAGCCCTAAACTGTGGTGTGCTTGTGTCTTGTTGATTTTTAGACTTCCCTAGATATACTCCCATGATTGGAAGTGTCCTATGCTCTGTAGCTCTGTTTTTTAGATGATTTAGGAACCACCATACACTTCTCCAGAGTGGCTCTCGGCAGTTCACACACTGCCCATCAGCGTATAAAGGCTCCCTGTTCTCCATGGCCTGTCCTGCATTTCTGGTTTTTACAATTTTTTAGGATGGCCCTTTTGACCGGTGGGAAGTGAGACTTCTTTGTTGTGCACATTTGCATTGCTTGCTTGCTTCGTTGCCCATAAAGTGCGTATGCGTTTTTTCCTGGATATAATCAGGAAAAAACGCATACGCCCTTTTGGGCCAACTGCATCATTGTCGAAATTCTGCCGCTTTTCATGTGCGTTAAAGACGAGTCCAATCTATCTCTTGAAATCTGTTTCTTGCAATTCTGTCTTGCATTCAGATCCTCTTCTTTGCCTTACCTCAACATATTTTTGGACGTTAGTTTTCATTTATAACTCTGCAGGTTTGTGAATTGCAGTGACCCTGAGCTCCATTTTTTAAGTTGCTCTTTTGTGAGCTGGCCTCAAACCCGCAGGATTGCTTCAGGCCCTATTTTGGCTCCGGCGAGGCAGGCTGAGCCTTTCTTTAATTCTTATTCTTAATGGGAAATTAGAGTGATATGTGCCCGTCCAAACCCCTACAACTCTTCTCTCATTGGTTCCCCCTCTTCCCGTTCATCCTCCTCACAATTTGCAAAATGTGTGAAACAGAAGTTTAAATGTGCTGATTCTCCAAGTGGGGAGATTCTAAGTAGCGTGGCTGGAATGGTGAACAGGAGCACCAGGAGAGGATAAATGAGGTGCATTTTAGACACATCTCCCGATCACATGGTGTACAGTCCTCTGGGTTTTCCATGCATGTTTTAGCTGTAGGAAGATCCCTTGAACCTGCAGATTTGGGACCCATTGAATGGGTACCAGGTAGTATTACTTTAAAGGGTGTGCATTTCCTCACCCAACCTCACATTTCTCTTAGCGCAAACAGTTTCCAGCCTTATGTCTCATCCTGCTGTGGGTCTAGATGTGTTCAATCCATGTTGCATCACCGTCCCTGAGGAAAAGTTGTAAGAGGTTTTCTCTGTCTCTCTGTCGTTTATTTTTTTCAATTTATTACTATATTGGTTACAGCTGATTTTCAAAGCTCTGTTTCTTGCTGCTGTACATCCACTTGATTCACGTACAGAGAGACATCAATAAATTCTTTTTCAGATTCTTACCAGTCGTATATATTCTTTTCCGGTGACTTGAGTGTGCTGAGTGCAGTTCTTTTAGCTACCGTGTAGGCCTTGTTGATTATCAGTTTGGTATTTGGAATGGTATCTTTGCTAATTTCAACCTCTTGGATGATGCCTCACCCCTCCCCACCTTTCCCGTTTAGCAGCCTTATGCGTGTTTTCTACATATTTGACTATGTTTTTGTTTTGTAATTTATTTCATGTGTAGCCATTTTGGATTCCACCTTTAAGTGATATCTTATGATATGTGTCTTTTTCTTTTTGAATTCTGTCACTTAGAATGATCATACGTAACTCCTCCGGAGTTGTTACAACTGGCCATATTTCATTGATTTCCAGGCTGAATAATATTCCACTCTACCTAAGTACCACATCTCTATCCATTTTTTCCCTCCAGAGACATTTAAGTTATATCCTAGTCGAGGATCTTTTAAACAGAGAGGGGGTAAACATTGGGGTGCCTGTGTCCTCTCGATTTTTGTTTTTCCCAAGATATACGCCCATGAGTGCAAGTGCCCTATGCTCTGTAGCTCATTTTTTAGATGCTTTAGTAAACACAATACACTTCTCCAGAACGGCCGTTGGCAATATACATTTCCACTATAAGTCTCACAGGGCTCCCTCTTCTCGTTGCCCTGTCCTGCATTTCTGTTGTTTACGCTTTATGAGGATGGCTCTTCTGACTGATGCGAAGTGATATCTTTTGTAGTATTGACTTCCAGTGCCCATCTGTTTGGTTGGCTAAAAAAGTGTATGCCCTTTTCTTGAATATATACAGAAAAGAACGCATACACCCTTTTTGGCCAACTGCAATGTTGGCAATGTTCAGCTCCTTTTCTTGTGCTTAATGGCGAGTCCTTTCTACCTCCTCAAATCCCTTTCCTGCCATTCTCCCTTGCTTACAAGTCCTTTTCTCTGACTTTCCTCAAGACATTTTTCAGTGATGGATATTTTCAACTCTGCAGTTTTGTGAATTTTACTGCCCCTGAGTTCCATTGTTCAACTTGTGTTTATGGGAACCGGCCACAAAGCAGCGGGATTTCCTCAAGCCCTATACTGTTTCCATGGGCAACCCTAGCCTTTGGTCAATTCGTCTTCCTGATTGGAAATTAGAGTGACATGTGCCTGTCTGAACACCTAGGACTTGTCTCTCATTGTTCCTCATCCTTCCGCTTCATCCTCTGGACAAATTCCAAACTGTACGCAACAGGATGTTGACAGTGCTGACATCTCCAAGTGGGGAGACTGTTAGTAAAGACGCTGGAGGGGTGAACCCGAGCACCAGGAGATGAGGAGATGAGATGCCTTTTCCAAACTCTTCCCGATCAGACGGTATAACATCCTCTGGGTGTGACAGACATGTTTTAGCAGTAGGAAGAGTCCCATTCATGTAAGGAGAACACCAGGGCTTTTTCAAAATCAGTGTCTCCCCGAAACCCAAACTGGGGAATTTTTTAAGCTACAGCTACACATATGTTCATTAAGGGCCTTGGGAAGTAGGCAGAGTCCAAACTTTAGATGATTGAAGTCTTCAGGGTCAGAAGCACTCACCACCAGCTTCTCTTAGGCTACACTTTAACTGTCATTGATAGATGATGTCAATAAAAATATCTATTCTTTTTCAGATTATTTCCCCTTATAGGTTATTGCAAAATGTTGAGTGTAGTTCCCTGTGCTATACAGTAGTTCCTTGTTGATGATCTATTTTATACATAGCAGTGTGTATGTGTTCATTCCAAACTGTTAATTTATCCCTCCTCCCACCTTTCCCCTTTGGTAATAATAAATTATAAGATTTTATACTTCTCAGAAATGGGGGAGCTGAAAGAGAGGTATCATTTTCAATGGAAAAGCATTTAAAACAAGATTGAAGGTTTAACCAAGATTATTAGATGTACATCCTTGGAAAGAAATCACTTCGTTTCTCTAATATTGACCTGACAAATAAGACAAACCTTTTCACTGAACTTGCTTATAAAAAGTGATGGAAATATCAAATGGAAGTGTTAAAAACATCTTATTTTACCCGAGCCTTATACACTGTTCTATGTTAACTACAGTTTGGCTCACACATCTGTTCATTGAGGTTACAATAGTCTCAATTTCTGTTACTGATCCTCCAGAGTGGACCCCAACAGGTGTCCCCCTGCCCAGTGTCATTGGGGCCAACAGATCGAGACTGAGTTTGGTTCACAAGCAAAGGAAACTTTATATTTTGATCAGAGAATGGAGAGGTGAGAGCATGCACTACCCCGTGGGCTGTGGGCTGGGCTGCTGTGTAGAGATCCTGTCAGAGTCAGTGGGAGGGAGGGAGGCGGCGGAGCTCTCGAGGGCCGGGTTGGCTGTAGCTCAGGCTCTATATCGTGGAGTCTGCACTGGGCCCCAGGAGCTGAGGTGTCGACCCAGCCATTCTGCACTAGGAAATCTGGTCTGAAGTGCCGGGTGTGGAACCTCTGCATGCGGGACCCTAGGAGCACGTGAAATTAGACAAAGCACAAAGGATAAAAAAGGTTAGACTTGACTTTATTGCCCAGATTCTATTTTTATCTCCCAGGGATTTTTAATGGGCTTTGCTGGGGACAAACCCCTCCTCTGCCTTTTGTCCCGTTCCTCATTCTTGGAGTGCTGAGGGTGCAGACCCTTCTTCTGTAACTGCTGAGTGCTGAGTTGGGAGCCCTCATACCCTGGGGCGAGGCTCAGAGCTTCTCCCCAGCAGCCTCCCGGTGACGTTGATTGTCCCCAGGACCCCTGCCTCCCTGCTCGTCCACCTGAGCACCAGCATTGGAAGTGTTATAGATTCTAATGACCTTTAAGGGTCCAGGAAAGAGATGTGCAGAGACGCTGTGGGGGCCGGTTTCACCCCGCCCCACATTTGTTCGGCCACCTTAGGCTGACCGTCTCTGCCAGCCTAGATGCTCTGACCAGTAGTCTGCGCTTTCTTCAATTAGGCCCCTGAATTAACGTACAAACAGCACCAGGTGTCAGAGCCCTGCCCGCTCAACTCCCAGACAGTCCAGGGTCAGTGGTGATCAAGGACCATGATGGCTACTGAGCCAACAGCCTTTTGAAGTAAACAGGAGTCCAGCCGGTCTTATTGGCCACCATCATCACGGTGTCTGTAGGCTTTTCTATGGTGACAGTGTGGTATACTGTTCCCCCGCCAAGATTATTAGCTCCCCTCTGGGTGCAGTAAGTCCTGCAAGCAGTAGTCTACTCTTTTGGGACACACTCTTGTTGTTTTATGAGAGAAACTCCAGGTCAAGTGATGTTCACACGAGTCGTCATGGTGCCCTGTTGCCCCCGGTTATCTCTCTGGATGTTGGAGTTGGAGGGCCTCCTCACTCGAGGTCGGTGTGCCCACGGAGCGAACCCTGCAACTTCAGGGCATGGTTGGTGGTTAGGATCACCACGTGGGGTCCTTTTCCCTTAGGAGGGAGGTGGCCTTTTGGGCTGCTGATTTCCAGGTTTTTAGATACCGCCAGTATCTTGGCCAGATGTGGCAGTGGGCCAAGCCCCTTAGTGACCGTAGTTTATCCTACCTGGATGGCATTCTTGCATTGTTCCATTTCAAGTGGTCCCAGTTTTTGCACTAATTCTCCAATGGCGATTCACCTTTCACCGGGAATGTAAAGGTCAAAGGGTTTAGCTAAATTAGGGAGTTCCAGGGCAAGGGTCTGAATTGACTGCTCTTTCCATTCTTGAAAGGCCACTTCTGGATTCTATTCAAAAGGATCATCATCTTTTCCTTTCAGTGTTTCATATAGAGGCCCAGCTAGTAGACTGTAGTTAGGGATCCAGAAGCAGCAAACCCTGGCCTCCCCAGGAACCCCTAAGCTGTCTTCTAGTTTTAGAAAGGGGTAAGGCTGAAAATGGTTTCTTCCCTTTCCTGGGATGGGCTTCTCTGACCTTCTGTGAGAATGAAGCCCAGGCAGGTCACCGCAGTCTGTGATATTTGAGCTTTTTCTTGGACAACTTCTATCCTTTATTGGCTTGGTAGTTCAGAGGCCTCCTTAGTAGGGCTGGTGATCAGAATGTCGTCTGCATATTGAAGGAGGGTTTCCTTTTCCAGAGGTAGAACTTTTAGGTCTTTAGCTAAGCTTTCCCCAAAGATGGTGTGGGAATTTTTGCACCCTTGGGGCCAGACGGCCCGGAAGTATTGTTTTAGTTGTATGTTGAGTCCTGCCACTCACAAGCCAAAATTTCTTGTGACTCTGGGACTAATGGAATACAAAAGAAGACATCATTGAAGACTAATACAGAATACCATGTCCTGGTGGTTGGTAGAATGACCAGCAGGGTGTAGGAATTAGGAGCAACTGGAGGTACATCCTCGGTGGCTTCACTGACTGTCCTGACATCCTTTACCAGGTCCCCAGCAGCCCATGGGGCTCTCGTGGTCAGACCAATCCCAGAATATGGAGCTCACCTGGGCAGGTACCCCACCCCCACCCCAGCCCACGGGGCTCTCATGGTCAGGCCCCTCCCAGGATACAGAGCTACCCTTGCAGGTACCGTGGCAGGGCTGGGCACACAGGAACCGTGCACATAGCCCTCATTGCAGAGCACCCCCAGCTCACCTGTCGCTCAGAGCTGACACAGAGCACCTCAGAGCAGGACTTGAACTAACAAACAGCAGCTGCGACAGGTCTGTGACCCTGGGCATCACTCCGTGAGGCCTCCCTCTACCTGGTCTTCCAGAGACTTCCACTGCACCCGGGGCACCAGGCCTCTGTCTCCAACCACCACCCACCCCTCCTCTCCCTGACTCCTGGGTTCCTCTCATTAGGAGAGGGTTTTCTTGAAGTTGTCTCCCACTCATGGGCCAGATAAAATGATTAGAAAACAAGCCAAAGCTGCAGCCCCTTGTCTATCCTGACTCTCAGGAGCCCACACCTGTTCCTTGGACCTGGCCGGTTCAGCAAGTTCCATTTTCTGCAACTGTGAGCCCCTGAGGGGTGATGATTGGCTGACCTGGGCAGCCTTACCGTGCCGGCCAGCCCTCCCCAGGTGTGCCTGGGTTGAGATCAATATAAATACCACTCCAGGCAGCAAGAGCCCCTGCAGCCATGCCTGACGCCATTTTCTCTGCCCTGTCAGCAGTCTCGGGGCTGGGCTGGTGGGAGGGAGTGAGAGGCCACGGCTTTGTGGGTGGCCCAGTGTGAGTGGGGCTCTGCTGGACTTTCTGCAGCAGTTGCCAGGCTGCCACCTGCTAAAGAAGAGGATGTGTCACCCATACCTGCTGCTGGAATTTCTCCCTGGGCAGAGGTGAGGAAGGAAAAAAGCAGTGGGGGCAGGGACAGGACAGGTATCTCAGGCAGGGAAATGGAAATCTTCCAGAAGAGCACCCAGGGCCAGGACCATCCTGGCTGGCCTGCAGGCACCAAGTCGGCCGGCATGCTGTCACTCGTGTGGCTCTATGGCCCTTCCTCTAGGCTTTCAAGTCCTTGTATATATTCAGGTGTTTTACCTGGGACGGGTGGGAATAGTTCAGCAGCAACTGGCCTGGGGCTCAGCTCACGTTTACTCACAGATGCCTCGGCACGGTGCCCCAGCTTTGCAATGAGGACGCTTGTTGCGTGGGGGCTGCTGGCTGAATGGGAGACGATTCCCCACCACTGACCAACTTCAGAATTGTTTACAACTGGAGCAAGTGCCCTGATACGGTTTTCCTCTGTGTAACTGGTGGGTTCTGTGTTTTTTTTCTCTTTTTCGTTTTTGGTTCAAGGTAGATTTTATTCCTCTTTTTTGTATTTACAGATATAAGCATGGAAATAATTTATTCATATAAATACATGTATGTGCAGGGAATAATTGTTTTTTCTGTTTTATTTTTTAAATTTTATTTCTTTTTAATTTTGAATTTTATTTTATATTTTTATACAGCAGGTTCTTATTGGTTATCTATTTTATACATATAAATGTATACATGCCAATCCCAGTCTCTCAACTCCTCCCACCACCACCCCCCAACAGCTTTCCCCCCTTGTTGTCCATACGTTTGTTGTCTACATCTGTTGCTCTATTTATGCCTTGCAAAATGGTTAATCTGTACAGTTTTTCTAGGTTCCACATATATGCATGAATATACAAGATTTGTTTTTCTCTTTCTGACTTACTTCACTCTGTATGACAGTCTCTAGATCCATCGACGTCTCTACAAATGACCCAATTTCATTCCTTTTCATGGCTGAGTAATATTCCATTTTATATATGTACCACAGCTTTATGCATTCGTCTGTCTGTGGGCATTTAGGTTGCTTCCATTACCTCGATATTGTAAATAGTGATGCAATGAACATTGCGGTGAATGACTCTTTTTGATTTATGGTTTTGTCTGGGTATATGTCCAGTACTGGGATTGCTGTATCATATGGTAATTCTATTGTTAGTTTCTTAAGAAATTCCATATTGTTCTCCATAATGACTGTATCAATTTATATTCCCAACAATAGTGGGAGAGGGTTCCTTTTCTCCACACCCTTTCCAGCATTTTTTGTTTGTAGATTTTCAATGATGCCTATTCTACCAGGTGTGAGGTGATACCTCATTGTTGAATCCATTTCGTTGAGCAAGGGGTAGCTCTTGTCTATTACATATTTGGCTTATGGAACGGTATCTGTGCTAATTTCAAACTCTGCTTTTATGCAGCACCCCAACTCACCTTCCCCCTTAAGCAGGCATAAGTTGGTTTTCCAAACTTGAGACCCTGTTCTGTTTTGTAATTCAGTTCATGTGTAGCCAAGTTCACATTCCGTGTATTAGTGATACCTTATGATATTGCTTTTTCTGTGTGACTTATTTCACTTAGAATCATCGTGCCTCAATCCACTCATTATGCTGGTACGGGCCTGGTGACATAGATTTCATTGCTGAGTGGTATTCTGTTGTACATAAGTACCGCAACTTCTTTATGCATTATTTGCTCTCTGGGATATTTAACTTGTGCCGTAGAAGAGATTCCTGTAAAAAGAGCCGTCCCAAATTTTGGGGTCGCTGTGTCTTTTTGATATTAATTTCCCTAAGCTATAGGACCATAAGTGGAAGTGCCCTAGGCTCTGTTGCTTTTTAGATGTTTCAGGAAACACCATACACTTGTCCCGAGTGTCTGTTGGCAATTTACATCCCGCCCATCAGCATAACAAGGCTCCCAGTTCTCCATGGCCTGTCCTGCCTTTCTGGATTTTACACTTTATTCTGATGGCCCTTTTGACCGGGGGGAAGTGAGACTTCATTGTAGTGCAGATTTCCTTTGCAAGCTTGCTTGGTTGGCCAAAAAGGGCGTATGCGTTTTTTCCTGAATATATTCAGGAAAAAACGCATATGCCCTTTTGGCAAAGTGCATCATTGTGGACGTTCTGCCTCTTTTCCTACGCTTTCAATGCAATTCCAGTCTACCTCCTGAAATCGGTATCCTGCAATTCTGCCCCGCTTTCAAGTCCTCTTGGCAGCCTTACTTCAGTATATTTTTGGACGATAGCTGTCATTTATAACTCTGCAGGTTTGTGAATTACAGAGCCCCTGAGCTCCTTTCTTCAACTCACTTTCTTGTGAGCTGCCCGCAACACCGCAGGATGGCTTCAGGCCCTAATCTGTTTCCGGCACGGCACGCTGAGCCTTTGGTTAATTCCTCTTCCTAGTGGGAAATGAGAGTTAAATTTGCCCGTTCAGACACCTCCAGCTAGTCTCTCATTGGTTCTCCCTATTCCTGTTCATCTTCCGCAGAAATTGCAAACTGGGCCAAACAGGAGGTTAAAGGCACTGACTGTCCAAGTGGGGAGAGTGTTAGTAAAGCGTCTGGAATGTTGCACCCGAGTACCAGGGGAGGAAAACTGAGACATATTTGAACACGTCTCCCGTTCACATGGTTGATCATACTTGGGTTCCACATGCATGTTTTAGCTGAAGGAAGAATACCTTAAACCTGGAGAGTTGAGACCCGTGGAATGGGTACCATGCAATATGACTTCAAAGGGTCTTCATTTGCTCACCGAACCTCTCCAATCCTATGACTGCTGCGTTTATGCCCCTGTACACATGCTTGATTCTCTTTCGGAGACATAGCAATCCATAGGTTTTAAGATACTTACTAGTCAGGTACATTCTTAGGCATTTAATATGGGGTGTTGAGTCCATTTCGTTGAGCAAGGAGTAGCTCTTGTCTGTTCCATATTTGGCTTAAGGAACTTTATCTGTGCTCATTTCAATCTCTGGTTTTATGCAGCACCCCAATTCACCTTTCCCCTTAAGCAAGCATAAGTTGGTTTTCTAAATTTGAGACCCTGTTCTGTTCTGTAATTCAGTTCCTGTGTAGCCAAGTTTACATTCCGTGTATTACTGATATCTTATGATGTTTATTTTTCTGTGTGATTTATTTCAGTTAGAATCATCGTACCTGAATCCACTCATTATGCTGGTACGGGCCTGATGACATAGATTTCATTGCTGAGTGATACTGCATTGTACGTAAGCACCACAAGTTCTTTATCCATTTTTCACTTTCTGTGATATTGAACTTGTACGGTAAACGAGGTTCTTGTAAACAGAGGCGTCCCAAACTTTGGGGTGGCTGTGTCTTTTTGATTTTAATTTTCCTAAGCTATAGGACCATAAGTGGAAGTGCCCTAGGCTCTGTTGCTTTGTTTTTTAGATGTTTCAGGAAACACCATACACTTCTCAGGAGTGGTTGTTGGCAATTTACATCCCGCCCATCAGCATAACAAGGCTCCCAGTTCTTCATGGCCTGTCCTGCCTTTCTGGACTTTACACTTTTTTCAGATGGCCCTTTTGACCGGGGGGAAGTGAGACTTCATTGTAGTGCAGATTTCCTTTGCAAGCTTGCTTGGTTGGCCAAAAAGGGCGTATGCGTTTTTTCCTGAATATATTCAGGAAAAAACGCATACGCCCTTTTTGGCCAAGTGCATCATTGTGGACGTTCTGCCTCTTTTCCTATGCTTTCAATGCAATTCCAGTCTACCTCCTGAAATCGGTTTCCTGCAATTCTGCCCCGCTTTCAAGTCCTCTTGGCAGCCTTACTTCAGTCTATTTTTGGACGATAGCTGTCATTTATAACTCTGCAGGTTTGTGAATTACAGTGCCCCTGAGCTCCTTTCTTCAACTCGCTTTCTTTTGAGCTGGCCGCAACACCGCAGGATGGCTTCAGGCCCTAATCTGGTTCCTGCCAGGCATGGTGACCCTTTGGTTAATTTCTCTTCCTGGTGGGAAATCAGAGGTAAATTTGCCCGTCCAGACACCTCCAGCTAGCCTCTCATTGGTTCTCGCTATTACTGTTCATCTTCCGCAGAAATTGCAAACTGGGCCAAACAGGAGGTTAAAGGGACTGACTCTCCAAGTCGGGAGAGTGTTAGTAAAGCGTCTGGAATGTTGCACCCGAGTACCAGGGGAGGAAAACTGAGACATATTTGAACACGTCTCCCATTCACATGGTTGATCATACTCTAGGTTCCACATCCATGTTTTAGCTGAAGGAAGAATACCTTAAACGTGGGTAGTTGAAACCCGTGGAATGGGTACCATGCAATATGACTTCAAAGGGTCTTCATTTGCTCACCGAACCTCTCCAATCCTATCACTGCTGCGTTTATGCCCCTGTACACATGCTTGATACTCTTTCAGAGACATAGCAATCCATAGGTTTTAAGATACTTACCATTCAGGTACATTCTTAGGCGTTTAATATGCGGTGTTGAGTCCATTTCGTTGAGCAAGGAGTAGCTCTTGTCTATTCCATATTTGGCTTAAGGAACTTTATCTGTGCTCATTTCAATCTCTGGTTTTATGCAGCACCCCAACTCACCTTTCCCCTTAAGCAAGCATAAGTTGGTTTTCTAAATTTGAGACCCTGTTCTGTTCTGTAATTCAGTTCCTGTGTAGCCAAGTTTACATTCCGTGTATTACTGATATCTTATGATGTTTCTTTTTCTGTGTGACTTATTTCAGTTAGAATCATCGTACCTGAATCCACTCATTATGCTGCTACGGGCCTGATGACATAGATTTCATTGCTGAATGATACTGCATTGTACGTAAGTACCACAAGTTCTTTATCCATTTTTCACTTTCTGTGATATTGAACTTGAACGGTAAACGAGGTTCTTGTAAACGGAGGCGTCCCAAACTTTGGGGTGGCTGTGTCTTTTTGATTTTAATTTCCCTAAGCTATAGGACCATAAGTGGAAGTGCCCTAGGCTCTGTTGTTTTGTTTTTTAGATGTTTCAGGAAACACCATACACTTCTCCTGAGTGTCTGTTGGCAATTTACATCCCGCCCATCAGCATAACAAGGCTCCCAGTTCTCCATGGCCTGTCCTGCCTTTCTGGATTTTACACTTTTTTCAGATGGCCCTTTTGACCAGGGAGAAGTGAGACTTCATTGTAGTGCAGATTTCCTTTGCAAGTTTGCTTGGTTGGCCAAAAAGGGCGTATGCGTTTTTTCCTGAATATATTCAGGAAAAAACGCATACGCCCTTTTTGGCCAAGTGCATCATTCTGGACGTTCTGCCTCTTTTCCTATGCTTTCAATGCAATTCCAGTCTACCTCCTGAAATCGGTTTCCTGCAATTCTGCCCCGCTTTCAAGTCCTCTTGGCAGCCTTACTTCAGTCTATTTTTGGACGATAGCTGTCATTTATAACTCTGCAGGTTTGTGAATTACAGTGCCCCTGAGCTCCTTTCTTCAACTCGCTTTCTTGTGACCTGGCCGCAACACCGCAGGATGGCTTCAGGCCCTAATCTGGTTCTGGCACGGCACGCTGAGCCTTGGGTTAATTCCTCTTCCTGGTGGGAAATGAGAGTTAAATTTGCCCGTCCAGACACCTCCAGCTAGCCTCTCATTGGTTCTCGCTATTCCTGTTCATCTTCCGCAGAAATTGCAAACTGGGCCAAACAGGAGGTTAAAGGCGCTGACTCTCCAAGTGGGGAGAGTGTTAGTAAAGCGTCTGGAATGTTGCACCCGAGTACCAGGGGAGGAAAACTGAGACATATTTGAACACGTCTCCCGATCACATGGTTGATCATACTCTGGGTTCCACATGCATGTTTTAGCTGAAGGAAGAATACCTAAAACCTGGGTAGTTGAAACCCGTGGAATGGGTACCATGCAATATGACTTCAAAGGGTCTTCATTTGCTCACCGAACCTCTCCAATCCTATCACTGCTGCGTTTATGCCCCTGTACACATGCTTGATTCTCTTTCGGAGACATAGCAATCTATAGGTTTTAAGATACTTACTAGTCAGGTACATTCTTAGGCGTTTAATATGCGGTGTTGAGTCCATTTCGTTGAGCAAGGAGTAGCTCTTGTCTATTCCATATTTGGCTTAAGGAACTTTATCTGTGCTCATTTCAATCTCTGGTTTTATGCAGCACCCCAACTCACCTTTCCCCTTAAGCAAGCATAAGTTGGTTTTCTAAATTTGAGACCCTGTTCTGTTCTGTAATTCAGTTCCTGTGTAGCCAAGTTTACATTCCGTGTATTACTGATATCTTATGATGTTTCTTTTTCTGTGTGACTTATTTCAGTTACAATCATCATACCTGAATCCACTCATTATGCTGCTACGGGCCTGATGACATAGATTTCATTGCTGAGTGATACTGCATTGTACATAAGTACCACAAGTTCTTTATCCATTTTTCATTTTCTGTGATATTGAACTTGTACGGTAAACGAGGATCTTGTAAACGGAGGCGTCCCAAACTTTGGGGTGGCTGTGTCTTTTTGATTTTAATTTCCCTAAGCTATAGGACCATAAGTGGAAGTGCCCTAGGCTCTGTTGCTTTGTTTTTAGATGTTTCAGGAAACACCATACACTTCTCCTGAGTGTCTGTTGGCAATTTACATCCTGCCCATCAGCATAACAAGGCTCCCAGTTCTCCATGGCCTGTCCTGCCTTTCTGGATTTTACACTTTTTTCAGATGGCCCTTTTGACCGGGGAGAAGTGAGACTTCATTGTAGTGCAGATTTCCTTTGCAAGTTTGCTTGGTTGGCCAAAAAGGGCGTATGCGTTTTTTCCTGAATATATTCAGGAAAAAACGCATACGCCCTTTTTGGCCAAGTGCATCATTGTGGACGTTCTGCCTCTTTTCCTATGCTTTCAATGTAATTCCAGTCTACCTCCTGAAATCGGTTTCCTGCAATTCTGCCCCGCTTTCAAGTCCTCTTGGCAGCCTTACTTCAGTATATTTTTGGACGATAGCTGTCATTTATAACTCTGCAGGTTTGTGAATTACAGTGCCCCTGAGCTCCTTTTTTCAACTCGCTTTCTTTTGAGCAGGCCACAACACCGCCGGATGGCTTCAGGCCCTAATCTGGTTCCGGCACGGCACGCTGAGCCTTTGGTTATTTCCTCTTCCTGGTGGGAAATGAGAGTTAAATTTGCCCATCCAGACACCTCCAGCTAGTCTCTCATTGGTTCTCGCTATTCCTGTTCATCTTCCACGGAAATTGCAAACTGGACCAAACAGGAGGTTAAAGGCGCTGACTCTCCAAGTGGGGAGAGTGTTAGTAAAGCGTCTGGAATGTTGCACCCGAGTACCAGGGTACGAAAACTGAGACATATTTGAACACGTCTCCCGATCACATGGTTGATCATACTCTAGGTTCCACATGCATGTTTTAGCTGAAGGAAGAATACCTTAAACCTGGGTAGTTGAAACCCGTGGAATGGGTACCATGCAATATGACTTCAAAGGGTCTTCATTTGCTCACGAACCTCTCCAATCCTATCACTGCTGCGTTTATGCCCCTGTACACATGCTTGATTCTCTTTCGGAGACATAGCAATCCATAGGTTTTAAGATACTTACTAGGCAGGTACATTCTTAGGCGTTTAATATGCGGTGTTGAGTCCATTTCGTTGAGCAAGGAGTAGCTCTTGTCTATTCCATATTTGGCTTAAGGAACTTTATCTGTGCTCATTTTAATCTCTGGTTTTATGCAGCACCCCAACTCACCTTTACCCTTAAGCAAGCATAAGTTGGTTTTCTAAATTTGAGACCCTGTTCTGTTCTGTAATTCAGTTCCTGTGTAGCCAAGTTTACATTCCGTGTATTACTGATATCTTATGATGTTTCTTTTTCTGTGTGACTTATTTCAGTTAGAATCATCGTACCTGAATCCACTCATTATGCTGCTACGGGCCTGATGACATAGATTTCATTGCTGAATGATACTGCATTGTACGTAAGTAGCACAAGTTCTTTATCCATTTTTCACTTTCTGTGATATTGAACTTGAACAGTAAACGAGGTTCTTGTAAACGGAGGCGTCCCAAACTTTGGGGTGGCTGTGTCTTTTTGATTTTAATTTCCCTAAGCTATAGGACCATAAGTGGAAGTGCCCTAGGCTCTGTTGCTTTGTTTTTTAGATGTTTCAGGAAACACCATACACTTCTCCTGAGTGTCTGTTGGCAATTTACATCCCGCCCATCAGCATAACAAGGCTCCCAGTTCTCCATGGCCTGTCCTGCCTTTCTGGATTTTACACTTTTTTCAGATGGCCCTTTTGACCAGGGAGAAGTGAGACTTCATTGTAGTGCAGATTTCCTTTGCAAGTTTGCTTGGTTGGCCAAAAAGGGCGTATGCGTTTTTTCCTGAATATATTCAGGAAAAAACGCATACGCCCTTTTTGGCCAAGTGCATCATTGTGGACGTTCTGCCTCTTTTCCTATGCTTTCAATGCAATTCCAGTCTACCTCCTGAAATCGGTTTCCTGCAATTCTGCCCCGCTTTCAAGTCCTCTTGGCAGCCTTACTTCAGTCTATTTTTGGACGATAGCTGTCATTTATAACTCTGCATGTTTGTGAATTACAGTGCCCCTGAGCTCCTTTCTTCAACTCGCTTTCTTGTGACCTGGCCGCAACACCGCAGGATGTCTTCAGGCCATAATCTGGTTCTGGCACGGCACGCTGAGCCTTTGGTTAATTCCTCTTCCTGGTGGGAAATGAGAGTTAAATTTGCCCGTCCAGACACCTCCAGCTAGCCTCTCATTGGTTCTCGCTATTCCTGTTCATCTTCCGCAGAAATTGCAAACTGGGCCAAACAGGAGGTTAAAGGCACTGACTCTCCAAGTGGGGAGAGTGTTAGTAAAGCGTCTGGAATGTTGCACCCGAGTACCAGGGGAGGAAAACTGAGACATATTTGAACACGTCTCCCGATCACATGGTTGATCATACTCTGGGTTCCACATGCATGTTTTAGCTGAAGGAAGAATACCTTAAACGTGGGTAGTTGAAACCCGTGGAATGGGTACCATGCAATATGACTTCAAAGGGTCTTCATTTGCTCACCGAACCTCTCCAATCCTATCACTGCTGCGTTTATGCCCCTGTACACACGCTTGATTTTCTTTTGGAGACATAGCAATCCATAGGTTTTAAGATACTTACTAGTCAGGTACATTCTTAGGCGTTTAATATGGGGTTTTGAGTCCATTTCATTGAGCAAGGAGTAGCTCTTGTCTATTCCATATTTGGCTTAAGGAACTTTATCTGTGCTCATTTCAATCTCTGGTTTTATGCAGCACCCCAACTCACCTTTCCCCTTAAGCAAGCATAAGTTGGTTTTCTAAATTTGAGTCCCTGTTCTGTTTTGGAATGCAGTTCCTGTGTAGCCAAGTTTACATTCCGTGTATTACTGATATCTTATGATGTTTCTTTCTCTGTGTGACTTATTTCAGTTAGAATCATCGTACCTGAATCCACTCATTATGCTGCTACGGGCCTGATGACATAGATTTCATTGCTGAATGATACTGCATTGTACGTAAGTAGCACAAGTTCTTTATCCATTTTTCACTTTCTGTGATATTGAACTTGAACGGTAAACGAGGTTCTTGTAAACGGAGGCGTCCCAAACTTTGGGGTGGCTGTGTCTTTTTGATTTTAATTTCCCTAAGCTATAGGACCATAAGTGGAAGTGCCCTAGGCTCTGTTGTTTTGTTTTTTAGATGTTTCAGGAAACACCATACACTTCTCCTGAGTGTCTGTTGGCAATTTACATCCCGCCCATCAGCATAACAAGGCTCCCAGTTCTCCATGGCCTGTCCTGCCTTTCTGGATTTTACACTTTTTTCAGATGGCCCTTTTGACCAGGGAGAAGTGAGACTTCATTGTAGTGCAGATTTCCTTTGCAAGTTTGCTTGGTTGGCCAAAAAGGGCGTATGCGTTTTTTCCTGAATATATTCAGGAAAAAACGCATACGCCCTTTTTGGCCAAGTGCATCATTCTGGACGTTCTGCCTCTTTTCCTATGCTTTCAATGCAATTCCAGTCTACCTCCTGAAATCGGTTTCCTGCAATTCTGCCCCGCTTTCAAGTCCTCTTGGCAGCCTTACTTCAGTCTATTTTTGGACGATAGCTGTCATTTATAACTCTGCAGGTTTGTGAATTACAGTGCCCCTGAGCTCCTTTCTTCAACTCGCTTTCTTGTGACCTGGCCGCAACACCGCAGGATGGCTTCAGGCCCTAATCTGGTTCTGGCACGGCACGCTGAGCCTTGGGTTAATTCCTCTTCCTGGTGGGAAATGAGAGTTAAATTTGCCCGTCCAGACACCTCCAGCTAGCCTCTCATTGGTTCTCGCTATTCCTGTTCATCTTCCGCAGAAATTGCAAACTGGGCCAAACAGGAGGTTAAAGGCGCTGACTCTCCAAGTGGGGAGAGTGTTAGTAAAGCGTCTGGAATGTTGCACCCGAGTACCAGGGGAGGAAAACTGAGACATATTTGAACACGTCTCCCGATCACATGGTTGATCATACTCTGGGTTCCACATGCATGTTTTAGCTGAAGGAAGAATACCTAAAACCTGGGTAGTTGAAACCCGTGGAATGGGTACCATGCAATATGACTTCAAAGGGTCTTCATTTGCTCACCGAACCTCTCCAATCCTATCACTGCTGCGTTTATGCCCCTGTACACATGCTTGATTCTCTTTCGGAGACATAGCAATCTATAGGTTTTAAGATACTTACTAGTCAGGTACATTCTTAGGCGTTTAATATGCGGTGTTGAGTCCATTTCGTTGAGCAAGTAGTAGCTCTTGTCTATTCCATATTTGGCTTAAGGAACTTTATCTGTGCTCATTTCAATCTCTGGTTTTATGCAGCACCCCAACTCACCTTTCCCCTTAAGCAAGCATAAGTTGGTTTTCTAAATTTGAGACCCTGTTCTGTTCTGTAATTCAGTTCCTGTGTAGCCAAGTTTACATTCCGTGTATTACTGATATCTTATGATGTTTCTTTTTCTGTGTGACTTATTTCAGTTACAATCATCATACCTGAATCCACTCATTATGCTGCTACGGGCCTGATGACATAGATTTCATTGCTGAGTGATACTGCATTGTACGTAAGTACCACAAGTTCTTTATCCATTTTTCATTTTCTGTGATATTGAACTTGTACGGTAAACGAGGATCTTGTAAACGGAGGCGTCCCAAACTTTGGGGTGGCTGTGTCTTTTTGATTTTAATTTCCCTAAGCTATAGGACCATAAGTGGAAGTGCCCTAGGCTCTGTTGCTTTGTTTTTAGCTGTTTCAGGAAACACCATACACTTCTCCTGAGTGTCTGTTAGCAATTTACATCCTGCCCATCAGCATAACAAGGCTCCCAGTTCTCCATGGCCTGTCCTGCCTTTCTGGATTTTACACTTTTTTCAGATGGCCCTTTTGACCGGGGAGAAGTGAGACTTCATTGTAGTGCAGATTTCCTTTGCAAGTTTGCTTGGTTGGCCAAAAAGGGCGTATGCGTTTTTTCCTGAATATATTCAGGAAAAAACGCATACGCCCTTTTTGGCCAAGTGCATCATTGTGGACGTTCTGCCTCTTTTCCTATGCTTTCAATGTAATTCCAGTCTACCTCCTGAAATCGGTTTCCTGCAATTCTGCCCCGCTTTCAAGTCCTCTTGGCAGCCTTACTTCAGTATATTTTTGGACGATAGCTGTCATTTATAACTCTGCAGGTTTGTGAATTACAGTGCCCCTGAGCTCCTTTTTTCAACTCGCTGTCTTTTGAGCAGGCCACAACACCGCCGGATGGCTTCAGGCCCTAATCTGGTTCCGGCACGGCACGCTGAGCCTTTGGTTATTTCCTCTTCCTGGTGGGAAATGAGAGTTAAATTTGCCCATCCAGACACCTCCAGCTAGTCTCTCATTGGTTCTCGCTATTCCTGTTCATCTTCCACGGAAATTGCAAACTGGACCAAACAGGAGGTTAAAGGCGCTGACTCTCCAAGTGGGGAGAGTGTTAGTAAAGCGTCTGGAATGTTGCACCCGAGTACCAGGGTACGAAAACTGAGACATATTTGAACACGTCTCCCGATCACATGGTTGATCATACTCTAGGTTCCACATGCATGTTTTAGCTGAAGGAAGAATACCTTAAACCTGGGTAGTTGAAACCCGTGGAATGGGTACCATGCAATATGACTTCAAAGGGTCTTCATTTGCTCACGAACCTCTCCAATCCTATCACTGCTGCGTTTATGCCCCTGTACACATGCTTGATTCTCTTTCGGAGACATAGCAATCCATAGGTTTTAAGATACTTACTAGGCAGGTACATTCTTAGGCGTTTAATATGCGGTGTTGAGTCCATTTCGTTGAGCAAGGAGTAGCTCTTGTCTATTCCATATTTGGCTTAAGGAACTTTATCTGTGCTCATTTTAATCTCTGGTTTTATGCAGCACCCCAACTCACCTTTACCCTTAAGCAAGCATAAGTTGGTTTTCTAAATTTGAGACCCTGTTCTGTTCTGTAATTCAGTTCCTGTGTAGCCAAGTTTACATTCCGTGTATTACTGATATCTTATGATGTTTCTTTTTCTGTGTGACTTATTTCAGTTAGAATCATCGTACCTGAATCCACTCATTATGCTGCTACGGGCCTGATGACATAGATTTCATTGCTGAATGATACTGCATTGTACGTAAGTAGCACAAGTTCTTTATCCATTTTTCACTTTCTGTGATATTGAACTTGAACGGTAAACGAGGTTCTTGTAAACGGAGGCGTCCCAAACTTTGGGGTGGCTGTGTCTTTTTGATTTTAATTTCCCTAAGCTATAGGACCATAAGTGGAAGTGCCCTAGGCTCTGTTGCTTTGTTTTTTAGATGTTTCAGGAAACACCATACACTTCTCCTGAGTGTCTGTTGGCAATTTACATCCCGCCCATCAGCATAACAAGGCTCCCAGTTCTCCATGGCCTGTCCTGCCTTTCTGGATTTTACACTTTTTTCAGATGGCCCTTTTGACCAGGGAGAAGTGAGACTTCATTGTAGTGCAGATTTCCTTTGCAAGTTTGCTTGGTTGGCCAAAAAGGGCGTATGCGTTTTTTCCTGAATATATTCAGGAAAAAACGCATACGCCCTTTTTGGCCAAGTGCATCATTCTGGACGTTCTGCCTCTTTTCCTATGCTTTCAATGCAATTCCAGTCTACCTCCTGAAATCGGTTTCCTGCAATTCTGCCCCGCTTTCAAGTCCTCTTGGCAGCCTTACTTCAGTCTATTTTTGGACGATAGCTGTCATTTATAACTCTGCAGGTTTGTGAATTACAGTGCCCCTGAGCTCCTTTCTTCAACTCGCTTTCTTGTGACCTGGCCGCAACACCGCAGGATGGCTTCAGGCCCTAATCTGGTTCTGGCACGGCACGCTGAGCCTTGGGTTAATTCCTCTTCCTGGTGGGAAATGAGAGTTAAATTTGCCCGTCCAGACACCTCCAGCTAGCCTCTCATTGGTTCTCGCTATTCCTGTTCATCTTCCGCAGAAATTGCAAACTGGGCCAAACAGGAGGTTAAAAGGCGCTGACTCTCCAAGTGGGGAGAGTGTTAGTAAAGCGTCTGGAATGTTGCACCCGAGTACCAGGGGAGGAAAACTGAGACATATTTGAACACGTCTCCCGATCACATGGTTGATCATACTCTGGGTTCCACATGCATGTTTTAGCTGAAGGAAGAATACCTAAAACCTGGGTAGTTGAAACCCGTGGAATGGGTACCATGCAATATGACTTCAAAGGGTCTTCATTTGCTCACCGAACCTCTCCAATCCTATCACTGCTGCGTTTATGCCCCTGTACACATGCTTGATTCTCTTTCGGAGACATAGCAATCTATAGGTTTTAAGATACTTACTAGTCAGGTACATTCTTAGGCGTTTAATATGCGGTGTTGAGTCCATTTCGTTGAGCAAGGAGTAGCTCTTGTCTATTCCATATTTGGCTTAAGGAACTTTATCTGTGCTCATTTCAATCTCTGGTTTTATGCAGCACCCCAACTCACCTTTCCCCTTAAGCAAGCATAAGTTGGTTTTCTAAATTTGAGACCCTGTTCTGTTCTGTAATTCAGTTCCTGTGTAGCCAAGTTTACATTCCGTGTATTACTGATATCTTATGATGTTTCTTTTTCTGTGTGACTTATTTCAGTTACAATCATCATACCTGAATCCACTCATTATGCTGCTACGGGCCTGATGACATAGATTTCATTGCTGAGTGATACTGCATTGTACGTAAGTACCACAAGTTCTTTATCCATTTTTCATTTTCTGTGATATTGAACTTGTACGGTAAACGAGGATCTTGTAAACGGAGGCGTCCCAAACTTTGGGGTGGCTGTGTCTTTTTGATTTTAATTTCCCTAAGCTATAGGACCATAAGTGGAAGTGCCCTAGGCTCTGTTGCTTTGTTTTTAGATGTTTCAGGAAACACCATACACTTCTCCTGAGTGTCTGTTGGCAATTTACATCCTGCCCATCAGCATAACAAGGCTCCCAGTTCTCCATGGCCTGTCCTGCCTTTCTGGATTTTACACTTTTTTCAGATGGCCCTTTTGACCGTGGAGAAGTGAGACTTCATTGTAGTGCAGATTTCCTTTGCAAGTTTGCTTGGTTGGCCAAAAAGGGCGTATGCGTTTTTTCCTGAATATATTCAGGAAAAAACGCATACGCCCTTTTTGGCCAAGTGCATCATTGTGGACGTTCTGCCTCTTTTCCTATGCTTTCAATGTAATTCCAGTCTACCTCCTGAAATCGGTTTCCTGCAATTCTGCCCCGCTTTCAAGTCCTCTTGGCAGCCTTACTTCAGTATATTTTTGGACGATAGCTGTCATTTATAACTCTGCAGGTTTGTGAATTACAGTGCCCCTGAGCTCCTTTTTTCAACTCGCTTTCTTTTGAGCAGGCCACAACACCGCCGGATGGCTTCAGGCCCTAATCTGGTTCCGGCACGGCACGCTGAGCCTTTGGTTATTTCCTCTTCCTGGTGGGAAATGAGAGTTAAATTTGCCCATCCAGACACCTCCAGCTAGTCTCTCATTGGTTCTCGCTATTCCTGTTCATCTTCCACGGAAATTGCAAACTGGACCAAACAGGAGGTTAAAGGCGCTGACTCTCCAAGTGGGGAGAGTGTTAGTAAAGCGTCTGGAATGTTGCACCCGAGTACCAGGGTACGAAAACTGAGACATATTTGAACACGTCTCCCGATCACATGGTTGATCATACTCTAGGTTCCACATGCATGTTTTAGCTGAAGGAAGAATACCTTAAACCTGGGTAGTTGAAACCCGTGGAATGGGTACCATGCAATATGACTTCAAAGGGTCTTCATTTGCTCACGAACCTCTCCAATCCTATCACTGCTGCGTTTATGCCCCTGTACACATGCTTGATTCTCTTTCGGAGACATAGCAATCCATAGGTTTTAAGATACTTACTAGGCAGGTACATTCTTAGGCGTTTAATATGCGGTGTTGAGTCCATTTCGTTGAGCAAGGAGTAGCTCTTGTCTATTCCATATTTGGCTTAAGGAACTTTATCTGTGCTCATTTTAATCTCTGGTTTTATGCAGCACCCCAACTCACCTTTACCCTTAAGCAAGCATAAGTTGGTTTTCTAAATTTGAGACCCTGTTCTGTTCTGTAATTCAGTTCCTGTGTAGCCAAGTTTACATTCCGTGTATTACTGATATCTTATGATGTTTCTTTTTCTGTGTGACTTATTTCAGTTAGAATCATCGTACCTGAATCCACTCATTATGCTGCTACGGGCCTGATGACATAGATTTCATTGCTGAATGATACTGCATTGTACGTAAGTAGCACAAGTTCTTTATCCATTTTTCACTTTCTGTGATATTGAACTTGAACGGTAAACGAGGTTCTTGTAAACGGAGGCGTCCCAAACTTTGGGGTGGCTGTGTCTTTTTGATTTTAATTTCCCTAAGCTATAGGACCATAAGTGGAAGTGCCCTAGGCTCTGTTGCTTTGTTTTTTAGATGTTTCAGGAAACACCATACACTTCTCCTGAGTGTCTGTTGGCAATTTACATCCCGCCCATCAGCATAACAAGGCTCCCAGTTCTCCATGGCCTGTCCTGCCTTTCTGGATTTTACACTTTTTTCAGATGGCCCTTTTGACCAGGGAGAAGTGAGACTTCATTGTAGTGCAGATTTCCTTTGCAAGTTTGCTTGGTTGGCCAAAAAGGGCGTATGCGTTTTTTCCTGAATATATTCAGGAAAAAACGCATACGCCCTTTTTGGCCAAGTGCATCATTCTGGACGTTCTGCCTCTTTTCCTATGCTTTCAATGCAATTCCAGTCTACCTCCTGAAATCGGTTTCCTGCAATTCTGCCCCGCTTTCAAGTCCTCTTGGCAGCCTTACTTCAGTCTATTTTTGGACGATAGCTGTCATTTATAACTCTGCAGGTTTGTGAATTACAGTGCCCCTGAGCTCCTTTCTTCAACTCGCTTTCTTGTGACCTGGCCGCAACACCGCAGGATGGCTTCAGGCCCTAATCTGGTTCTGGCACGGCACGCTGAGCCTTGGGTTAATTCCTCTTCCTGGTGGGAAATGAGAGTTAAATTTGCCCGTCCAGACACCTCCAGCTAGCCTCTCATTGGTTCTCGCTATTCCTGTTCATCTTCCGCAGAAATTGCAAACTGGGCCAAACAGGAGGTTAAAAGGCGCTGACTCTCCAAGTGGGGAGAGTGTTAGTAAAGCGTCTGGAATGTTGCACCCGAGTACCAGGGGAGGAAAACTGAGACATATTTGAACACGTCTCCCGATCACATGGTTGATCATACTCTGGGTTCCACATGCATGTTTTAGCTGAAGGAAGAATACCTAAAACCTGGGTAGTTGAAACCCGTGGAATGGGTACCATGCAATATGACTTCAAAGGGTCTTCATTTGCTCACCGAACCTCTCCAATCCTATCACTGCTGCGTTTATGCCCCTGTACACATGCTTGATTCTCTTTCGGAGACATAGCAATCTATAGGTTTTAAGATACTTACTAGTCAGGTACATTCTTAGGCGTTTAATATGCGGTGTTGAGTCCATTTCGTTGAGCAAGGAGTAGCTCTTGTCTATTCCATATTTGGCTTAAGGAACTTTATCTGTGCTCATTTCAATCTCTGGTTTTATGCAGCACCCCAACTCACCTTTACCCTTAAGCAAGCATAAGTTGGTTTTCTAAATTTGAGACCCTGTTCTGTTCTGTAATTCAGTTCCTGTGTAGCCAAGTTTACATTCCGTGTATTAGTGATATCTTATGATGTTTCTTTTTCTGTGTGACTTATTTCAGTTACAATCATCATACCTGAATCCACTCATTATGCTGCTACGGGCCTGATGACATAGATTTCATTGCTGAGTGATACTGCATTGTACGTAAGTACCACAAGTTCTTTATCCATTTTTCATTTTCTGTGATATTGAACTTGTACGGTAAACGAGGATCTTGTAACCGGAGGCGTCCCAAACTTTGGGGTGGCTGTGTCTTTTTGATTTTAATTTCCCTAAGCTATAGGATCATAAGTGGAAGTGCCCTAGGCTCTGTTGCTTTGTTTTTAGATGTTTCAGGAAACACCATACACTTTTCCTGAGTGTCTGTTGGCAATTTACATCCTGCCCATCAGCATAACAAGGCTCCCAGTTCTCCATGGCCTGTCCTGCCTTTCTGGATTTTACACTTTTTTCAGATGGCCCTTTTGACCGGGGAGAAGTGAGACTTCATTGTAGTGCAGATTTCCTTTGCAAGTTTGCTTGGTTGGCCAAAAAGGGCGTATGCGTTTTTTCCTGAATATATTCAGGAAAAAACGCATACGCCCTTTTTGGCCAAGTGCATCATTGTGGACGTTCTGCCTCTTTTCCTATGCTTTCAATGCAATTCCAGTCTACCTCCTGAAATCGGTTTCCTGCAATGTTGCCCCGCTTTCAAGTCCTCTTGGCAGCCTTACTTCAGTCTATTTTTGGACGATAGCTGTCATTTATAACTCTGCAGGTTTGTGAATTACAGTGCCCCTGAGCTCCTTTCTACAACTTGCTTTCTTGTGAGCTGGCCGCAAGACCGCTGGATGGCTTCAGGCCCTAATCTGGTTCCGGCACGGCACGCTGAGCCTTTGGTTAATTTCTCTTCCTGGTGGGAAATCAGAGGTAAATTTGCCCGTCCAGACACCTCCAGCTAGCCTCTCATTGGTTCTCGCTATTCCTGTTCATCTTCCACAGAAATTGCAAACTGGGCCAAACAGGAGGTTAAAGGGACTGACTCTCCAAGTCGGGAGAGTGTTAGTAAAGCGTCTGGAATGTTGCACCCGAGTACCAGGGGAGGAAAACTGAGACATATTTGAACACGTCTCCCGTTCACATGGTTGATCATACTCTGGGTTCAACATGCATGTTTTAGCTGAAGGAAGAATACCTTAAACCTGGAGAGTTGAGACCCGTGTAATGGGGAGCATGCAATATGACTTCAAAGGGTCTTCATTTGCTCACTGAACCTCTCCAATCCTATCACTGCTGCGTTTATGCCCCTGTACACACGCTTGATTCTCTTTTGGAGACATAGCAATCCATAGGTTTTAAGATACTTACTAGTCAGGTACATTCTTAGGCGTTTAATATGGGGTTTTGAGTCCATTTCGTTGAGCAAGGAGTAGCTCTTGTCTATTCCATATTTGGCTTAAGGAACTTTATCTGTGCTCATTTCAATCTCTGGTTTTATGCAGCACCCCAGCTCACCTTTCCCCTTAAGCAAGCATAAGTTCGTTTACTAAATTTGAGACCCTGTTCTGTTTTGGAATGCAGTTCCTGTGTAGCCAAGTTTACATTCCGTGTATTACTGATATCTTATGATGTTTCTTTTTCTGTGTGACTTATTTCAGTTAGAATCATCGTACCTGAATCCACTCATTATGCTGCTACGGGCCTGATGACATAGATTTCATTGCTGAGTGATACTGCATTGTACGTAAGTACCACAAGTTCTTTATCCATTTTTCACTTTCTGTGATATTGAACTTGAACGGTAAATGAGGTTCTTGTAAACGGAGGCGTCCCAAACTTTGGGGTGGCTGTGTCTTTTTGATTTTAATTTCCCTAAGCTATAGGACCATAAGTGGAAGTGCCCTAGGCTCTGTTGCTTTGTTTTTTAGATGTTTCAGGAAACACCATACACTTCTCCCGAGTGTCTGTTGGCAATTTACATCCCGCCCATCAGCATAACAAGGCTCCCAGTTCTCCATGGCCTGTCCTGCCTTTCTGGATTTTACACTATTTTCAGATGGCCCTTTTGACCGGGGAGAAGTGAGACTTCATTGTAGTGCAGATTTCCTTTGCAAGCTTGCTTGGTTGGCCAAAAAGGGCGTATGCGTTTTTTCCTGAATATATTCAGGAAAAAACGCATACGCCCTTTTTGGCCAAGTGCATCATTGTGGACGTTCTGCCTCTTTTCCTATGCTTTCAATGTAATTCCAGTCTACCTCCTGAAATCGGTTTCCTGCAATTATGCCCCGCTTTCAAGTCCTCTTGGCAGCCTTACTTCAGTCTATTTTTGGACGATAGCTGTCATTTATAACTCTGCAGGTTTGTGAATTACAGTGCCCCTGAGCTCCTTTTTTCAACTCGCTTTCTTTTGAGCAGGCCGCAACACCGCAGGATGGCTTCAGGCCCTAATCTGGTTCCGGCACGGCACGCTGAGCCTTTGGTTATTTCCTCTTCCTGGTGGGAAATGAGAGTTGAATTTGCCCATCCAGACACCTCCAGCTAGTCTCTCATTGGTTCTCGCTATTCCTGTTCATCTTCCACAGAAATTGCAAACTGGGCCAAACAGGAGGTTAAAGGGACTGACTCTCCAAGTCGGGAGAGTGTTAGTAAAGCGTCTGGAATGTTGCACCCGAGTACCAGGGTACGAAAACTGAGACATATTTGAACACGTCTCCCGATCACATGGTTGATCATACTCTAGGTTCCACATGCATGTTTTAGCTGAAGGAAGAATACCTTAAACCTGGGTATTTGAAACCCGTGGAATGGGTACCATACAATATGACTTCAAAGGGTCTTCATTTCCTCACCGAACCTCTCCAATCCTATCACTGCTGTGTTTATGCCCCTGTACACATGCTTGATTCTCTTTCGGAGACATAGCAATCCATAGGTTTTAAGATACTTACTAGGCAGGTACATTCTTAGGCGTTTAATATGGGGTGTTGAGTCCATTTCGTTGAGCAAGGAGTAGCTCTTGTCTATTCCATATTTGGCTTAAGGAACTTTATCTGTGCTCATTTCAATCTCTGGTTTTATGCAGCACCCCAACTCACCTTTACCCTTAAGCAAGCATAAGTTGGTTTTCTAAATTTGAGACCCTGTTCTGTTCTGTAATTCAGTTCCTGTGTAGCCAAGTTTACATTCCGTGTATTACTGATATCTTATGATGTTTCTTTTTCTGTGTGACTTATTTCAGTTAGAATCATCATACCTGAATCCACTCATTGTGCTGCTAAGGGCCTGATGACACAGATTTCATTGCTGAGTGATATTGCTTTGTAAGTAAATACCACAACTTCTTTATCCATTTTTCACTTTCTGCGATGTTGAACTTGTACTGTAAACGAGATTCTTGTAAACAGAGCCGTTCCAAACTTTGGGGTGGCTGTGTCTTTTTGATTTTAATTTCCCTAAGCTATAGGACCATAAGTGGAAGTGCCCTAGGTTCTGTTGCTTTGTTTTTTAGATGTTTCAGGAAACACCATACACTTCTCCCGAGTGGTTGTTGGCAATTTACATCCCGCCCTTCAGCATAACAAGGCTCCCAGTTCTCCATGGCCTGTCCTGCCTTTCTGGATTTTACACTTTTTTCAGATGGCCCTTTTGCCCGGGGGGAAGTGAGACTTCATTGTAGTGCAGATTTCCTTTGCAAGCTTGCTTGGTTGGCCAAAAAGGGCGTATGCGTTTTTTCCTGAATATATTCAGGAAAAAACGCATACGCCCTTTTTGGCCAAGTGCATCATTGTGGACGTTCTGCCTCTTTTCCTATGCTTTCAATGCAATTCCAGTCTACCTCCTGAAATCGGTTTCCTGCAATTCTGCCCCGCTTTCAAGTCCTCTTGGCAGCCTTACTTCAGTCTATTTTTGGACGATAGCTGTCATTTATAACTCTGCAGGTTTGTGAATTACAGTGCCCCTGAGCTCCTTTCTTCAACTCGCTTTCTTGTGACCTGGCCGCAACACCGCAGGATGGCTTCAGGCCCTAATCTGGTTCCGGCACGGCACGCTGAGCCTTTGGTTATTTCCTCTTCCTGGTGGGAAATGAGAGTTAAATTTGCCCGTCCAGACACCTCCAGCTAGTCTTTCATTGGTTCTCGCTATTCCTGTTCATCTTCCGCAGAAATTGCAAACTGGGCCAAACGGGAGGTTAAAGGGACTGACTCTCCAAGTCGGGAGAGTGTTAGTAAAGCGTCTGGAATGTTGCACCCGAGTACCAGGGTACGAAAACTGAGACATATTTGAACACGTCTCCCGATCACATGGTTGATCATACTCTAGGTTCCACATGCATGTTTTAGCTGAAGGAAGAATACCTTAAACCTGGGTAGTTGAAACCCGTGGAATGGGAACCATGCAATATGACTTCAAAGGGTCTTCATTTGCTCACCGAACCTCTCCAATCCTATCAGTGCTGCGTTTATGCCCCTGTAAACATGCTTGATTCTCTTTCGGAGACATAGCAATCCATAGGTTTTAAGATACTTACTAGTCAGGTACATTCTTAGGCGTTTAATATGCGGTGTTGAGTCCATTTCGTTGAGCAAGGAGTAGCTCTTGTCTATTCCATATTTGGCTTAAGGAACTTTATCTGTGCTCATTTCAATCTCTGGTTTTATGCAGCACCCCAACTCACCTTTACCCTTAAGCAAGCATAAGTTGGTTTTCTAAATTTGAGACCCTGTTCTGTTCTGTAATTCAGTTCCTGTGTAGCCAAGTTTACATTCCGTGTATTACTGATATCTTATGATGTTTCTTTTTCTGTGTGACTTATTTCAGTTAGAATCATCATACCTGAATCCACTCATTGTGCTGCAAGGGCCTGATGACACAGATTTCATTGCTGAGTGATATTGCTTTGTAAGTAAATACCACAACTTTTTTATCCATTTTTCACTTTCTGCGATATTGAACTTGTACCGTAAACGAGGTTCTTGTAAACAGAGCTGTCCCAAACTTTGGGGTGGCTGTGTCTTTTTGATTTTAATTTCCCTAAGCTATAGGACCATAAGTGGAAGTGCGCTAGGCTCTGTTGCTTTGTTTTTTAGATGTTTCAGGAAACACCATACACTTCTCCAGAGTGGCTGTTGGCAATTTACATCCCGCCCATCAGCATAAGAAGGCTCCCAGTTCTCCATGGCCTGTCGTGCCTTTATGGATTTTACACTTTTTTCAGATGGCCCTTTTGACCAGGTGGAAGTGAGACTTCATTGTAGTGCAGATTTCCTTTGCAAGCTTGCTTGGTTGGCCAAAAAGTGCGTATGCGTTTTTTCCTGAATATATTCAGGAAAAAACACATACGCCCTTTTTGGCCAAGTGCATCATTGTCGAGTTTCTGACTCTCTTCATATGTTTTCAATGCAATTCCAGTCTACCTCCTGAAATCGGTTTCCTGCAATTCTGCCTTGCTTTCAATGCCTCTTCATAGCCTTACCTCAATATATTTTTTAAAAATAGTTGGCCTTTATAACTCTGCAGGTTTTTGAATTGCAGTGGCCCTTAGCTCCATTTTTTAGCTCTTATTTTTGTGGTCTTGCCCCGTAACCACAGGATTCCTTGAAGCCCTATTTTTCTTCTGGGGCACCTTGCTGTGCCTTTGGTTAATTCTTCTTACTGATGTGATATTAGAGTGACATGTGCCCATTGAAACCGCTACAGCTAGTTTCTCACTGGTTCCCCCTATTCCCATTCATCCTTTGCACTAACTGCAGACTGTGCGATACCAGAACTTAAAGGCATTGACTCCATGTGGGGATGTTGTTAGTAAAGCGGCTGGAATGTCGATCCGGAGCCCCAGGAGAGGAAAAATGAGGTGCGTTTTAGAAACCTTTCCCGATCATATGGTATACCAGTCGCTGGGTTTCCCAAGCATGGTTTAGCTGTAGGAAGATTCCCTTCAACCTGGAGTGTTGGGACCCTTGGAATGAATAGCATGAAGTATTGCATTAAACTTTCGGCAGTTGCTCACCAAAGCTCACCAATCCTGTCAGCCCCAAGTGTCCAGCCTTATGTCTTATCCAGCTGTGGGTTTATATGTGGTCAATCCAGGTTGCATCACAGCCCCTGAGCGAATTTTGTAAGAATTTTTCTCTCTTTCATTGTTTCAGCGTTTTGTTTTTAAAATTTATTTCTATAATGGGGTTTAGCTCCTTTTCACTGCTGTGTTTGTGCCGCTCTGCACACACTTGATTCCCTTATGGAGATATATCAATACATGGGTTTTAAGATTCTTATTCCTCAGATATATTTCTCTGCGGTGTATAGGGTGTGTTGAGGCCAGTTCATTGAGCAAGGTGTAGATCTTGTCTAATACCTATTTGGTTTATTGAACGGTATCTGTGCTAATTTCAAACTCTGGTTTTATGCATCACCCCACCTCTCCTTTCCCCTTAAGCTGACATAAGTGTGTTTTCTAAATGTGAGACACTGTTCTGTTCTGTAATTCATTTCTTGTGCAGCCATATTTACCCTCCCTCTATAAGTGATATCTTATGATATGTTTCTTTTTCTGTTTGACTTATTTCAAGTAGTATTATCGGACCTAAATCCACTCTTTATCCTTCTACTAGCCTTATTACATTGATTTCATGGTGAAGAGATATTCCATTGTACATAAGTACCACATCTTCTTTATCCATTGTTCTCTTTCCTGGGATATTTAAGGTGTACTGAAGTTGAGGTTCTTGTAAACAGAGTAGCCCTAAACTGTGGTGTGCTTGTGTCTTGTTGATTTTTAGACTTCCCTAGATATACTCCCATGATTGGAAGTGTCCTATGCTCTGTAGCTCTGTTTTTTAGATGATTTAGGAACCACCATACACTTCTCCAGAGTGGCTCTGGGCAGTTCACACACTGCCCATCAGCGTATAAAGGCTCCCTGTTCTCCATGGCCTGTCCTGCATTTCTGGTTTTTACAATTTTTTAGGATGGCCCTTTTGACCGGGGGGAAGTGAGACTTCTTTGTTGTGCACATTTGCATTGCTTGCTTGCTTCGTTGCTCATAAAGTGCGTATGCGTTTTTTCCTGGATATAATCAGGAAAAAACGCATACGCCCTTTTGGGCCAACTGCATCATTGTCGAAATTCTGCCGCTTTTCATGTGCGTTAAAGACGAGTCCAATCTATCTCTTGAAATCTGTTTCTTGCAATTCTGTCTTGCATTCAGATCCTCTTCTTTGCCTTACCTCAACATATTTTTGGACGTTAGTTTTCATTTATAACTCTGCAGGTTTGTGAATTGCAGTGACCCTGAGCTCCATTTTTTAAGTTGCTCTTTTGTGAGCTGGCCTCAAACCCGCAGGATTGCTTCAGGCCCTATTTTGGCTCCGGCGAGGCAGGCTGAGCCTTTCTTTAATTCTTATTCTTAATGGGAAATTAGAGTGATATGTGCCCGTCCAAACCCCTACAACTCTTCTCTCATTGGTTCCCCCTCTTCCCGTTCATCCTCCTCACAATTTGCAAAATGTGTGAAACAGAAGTTTAAATGTGCTGATTCTCCAAGTGGGGAGATTCTAAGGAGCGTGGCTGGAATGGTGAACAGGAGCACCAGGAGAGGATAAATGAGGTGCATTTTAGACACATCTCCCGATCACATGGTGTACAGTCCTCTGGGTTTTCCATGCATGTTTTAGCTGTAGGAAGATCCCTTGAACCTGCAGATTTGGGACCCATTGAATGGGTACCAGGTAGTATTACTTTAAAGGGTGTGCATTTCCTCACCCAACCTCACATTTCTCTTAGCGCAAACAGTTTCCAGCCTTATGTCTCATCCTGCTGTGGGTCTAGATGTGTTCAATCCATGTTGCATCACCGTCCCTGAGGAAAAGTTGTAAGAGGTTTTCTCTGTCTCTCTGTCGTTTATTTTTTTCAATTTATTACTATATTGGTTACAGCTGATTTTCAAAGCTCTGTTTCTTGCTGCTGTACATCCACTTGATTCACGTACAGAGAGACATCAATAAATTCTTTTTCAGATTCTTACCAGTCGTATATATTCTTTTCCGGTGACTTGAGTGTGCTGAGTGCAGTTCTTTTAGCTACCGTGTAGGCCTTGTTGATTATCAGTTTGGTATTTGGAATGGTATCTTTGCTAATTTCAACCTCTTGGATGATGCCTCACCCCTCCCCACCTTTCCCGTTTAGCAGCCTTATGCGTGTTTTCTACATATTTGACTATGTTTTTGTTTTGTAATTTATTTCATGTGTAGCCATTTTGGATTCCACCTGTAAGTGATATCTTATGATATGTGTCTTTTTCTTTTTGAATTCTGTCACTTAGAATGATCATACGTAACTCCTCCGGAGTTGTTACAACTGGCCATATTTCATTGATTTCCAGGCTGAATAATATTCCACTCTACCTAAGTACCACATCTCTATCCATTTTTTCCCTCCAGAGACATTTAAGTTATATCCTAGTCGAGGATCTTTTAAACAGAGAGGGGGTAAACATTGGGGTGCCTGTGTCCTCTCGATTTTTGTTTTTCCCAAGATATACGCCCATGAGTGCAAGTGCCCTATGCTCTGTAGCTCATTTTTTAGATGCTTTAGTAAACACAATACACTTCTCCAGAATGGCCGTTGGCAATATACATTTCCACTATAAGTCTCACAGGGCTCCCTCTTCTCGTTGCCCTGTCCTGCATTTCTGTTGTTTACGCTTTATGAGGATGGCTCTTCTGACTGATGCGAAGTGATATCTTTTGTAGTATTGACTTCCAGTGCCCATCTGTTTGGTTGGCTAAAAAAGTGTATGCCCTTTTCTTGAATATATACAGAAAAGAACGCATACACCCTTTTTGGCCAACTGCAATGTTGGCAATGTTCAGCTCCTTTTCTTGTGCTTAATGGCGAGTCCTTTCTACCTCCTCAAATCCCTTTCCTGCCATTCTCCCTTGCTTACAAGTCCTTTTCTCTGACTTTCCTCAAGACATTTTTCAGTGATGGATATTTTCAACTCTGCAGTTTTGTGAATTTTACTGCCCCTGAGTTCCATTGTTCAACTTGTGTTTATGGGAACTGGCCACAAAGCAGCGGGATTTCCTCAAGCCCTATACTGTTTCCATGGGCAACCCTAGCCTTTGGTCAATTCGTCTTCCTGATTGGAAATTAGAGTGACATGTGCCTGTCTGAACACCTAGGACTTGTCTCTCATTGTTCCTCATCCTTCCGCTTCATCCTCTGGACAAATTCCAAACTGTACGCAACAGGATGTTGACAGTGCTGACATCTCCAAGTGGGGAGACTGTTAGTAAAGACGCTGGAGGGGTGAACCCGAGCACCAGGAGATGAGGAGATGAGATGCCTTTTCCAAACTCTTCCCGATCAGACGGTATAACATCCTCTGGGTGTGACAGACATGTTTTAGCAGTAGGAAGAGTCCCATTCATGTAAGGAGAACACCAGGGCTTTTTCAAAATCAGTGTCTCCCCGAAACCCAAACTGGGGAATTTTTTAAGCTACAGCTACACATATGTTCATTAAGGGCCTTGGGAAGTAGGCAGAGTCCAAACTTTAGATGATTGAAGTCTTCAGGGTCAGAAGCACTCACCACCAGCTTCTCTTAGGCTACACTTTAACTGTCATTGATAGATGATGTCAATAAAAATATCTATTCTTTTTCAGATTATTTCCCCTTATAGGTTATTGCAAAATGTTGAGTGTAGTTCCCTGTGCTATACAGTAGTTCCTTGTTGATGATCTATTTTATACATAGCAGTGTGTATGTGTTCATTCCAAACTGTTAATTTATCCCTCCTCCCACCTTTCCCCTTTGGTAATAATAAATTATAAGATTTTATACTTCTCAGAAATGGGGGAGCTGAAAGAGAGGTATCATTTTCAATGGAAAAGCATTTAAAACAAGATTGAAGGTTTAACCAAGATTATTAGATGTACATCCTTGGAAAGAAATCACTTCGTTTCTCTAATATTGACCTGACAAATAAGACAAACCTTTTCACTGAACTTGCTTATAAAAAGTGATGGAAATATCAAATGGAAGTGTTAAAAACATCTTATTTTACCCGAGCCTTATACACTGTTCTATGTTAACTACAGTTTGGCTCACACATCTGTTCATTGAGGTTACAATAGTCTCAATTTCTGTTACTGATCCTCCAGAGTGGACCCCAACAAGTGTCCCCCTGCCCAGTGTCATTGGGGCCAACAGATCGAGACTGAGTTTGGTTCACAAGCAAAGGAAACTTTATATTTTGATCAGAGAATGGAGAGGTGAGAGCATGCACTACCCCGTGGGCTGTGGGCTGGGCTGCTGTGTAGAGATCCTGTCAGAGTCAGTGGGAGGGAGGGAGGCGGCGGAGCTCTCGAGGGCCGGGTTGGCTGTAGCTCAGGCTCTATATCGTGGAGTCTGCACTGGGCCCCAGGAGCTGAGGTGTCGACCCAGCCATTCTGCACTAGGAAATCTGGTCTGAAGTGCCGGGTGTGGAACCTCTGCATGCGGGACCCTAGGAGCACGTGAAATTAGACAAAGCACAAAGGATAAAAAAGGTTAGACTTGACTTTATTGCCCAGATTCTATTTTTATCTCCCAGGGATTTTTAATGGGCTTTGCTGGGGACAAACCCCTCCTCTGCCTTTTGTCCCGTTCCTCATTCTTGGAGTGCTGAGGGTGCAGACCCTTCTTCTGTAACTGCTGAGTGCTGAGTTGGGAGCCCTCATACCCTGGGGTGAGGCACAGAGCTTCTCCCCAGCAGCCTCCCGGTGACGTTGATTGTCCCCAGGACCCCTGCCTCCCTGCTCGTCCACCTGAGCACCAGCATTGGAAGTGTTATAGATTCTAATGACCTTTAAGGGTCCAGGAAAGAGATGTGCAGAGACGCTGTGGGGGCCGGTTTCACCCCGCCCCACATTTGTTCGGCCACCTTAGGCTGACCGTCTCTGCCAGCCTAGATGCTCTGACCAGTAGTCTGCGCTTTCTTCAATTAGGCCCCTGAATTAACGTACAAACAGCACCAGGTGTCAGAGCCCTGCCCGCTCAACTCCCAGACAGTCCAGGGTCAGTGGTGATCAAGGACCATGATGGCTACTGAGTCAACAGCCTTTTGAAGTAAACAGGAGTCCAGCCGGTCTTATTGGCCACCATCATCACGGTGTCTGTAGGCTTTTCTATGGTGACAGTGTGGTATACTGTTCCCCCGCCAAGATTATTAGCTCCCCTCTGGGTGCAGTAAGTCCTGCAAGCAGTAGTCTACTCTTTTGGGACACACTCTTGTTGTTTTATGAGAGAAACTCCAGGTCAAGTGATGTTCACACGAGTCGTCATGGTGCCCTGTTGCCCCCGGTTATCTCTCTGGATGTTGGAGTTGGAGGGCCTCCTCACTCGAGGTCGGTGTGCCCACGGAGCGAACCCTGCAACTTCAGGGCATGGTTGGTGGTTAGGATCACCACGTGGGGTCCTTTTCCCTTAGGAGGGAGGTGGCCTTTTGGGCTGCTGATTTCCAGGTTTTTAGATACCGCCAGTATCTTGGCCAGATGTGGCAGTGGGCCAAGCCCCTTAGTGACCGTAGTTTATCCTACCTGGATGGCATTCTTGCATTGTTCCATTTCAAGTGGTCCCAGTTTTTGCACTAATTCTCCAATGGCGATTCACCTTTCACCGGGAATGTAAAGGTCAAAGGGTTTAGCTAAATTAGGGAGTTCCAGGGCAAGGGTCTGAATTGACTGCTCTTTCCATTCTTGAAAGGTCACTTCTGGATTCTATTCAAAAGGATCATCATCTTTTCCTTTCAGTGTTTCATATAGAGGCCCAGCTAGTAGACTGTAGTTAGGGATCCAGAAGCAGCAAACCCTGGCCTCCCCAGGAACCCCTAAGCTGTCTTCTAGTTTTAGAAAGGGGTAAGGCTGAAAATGGTTTCTTCCCTTTCCTGGGATGGGCTTCTCTGACCTTCTGTGAGAATGAAGCCCAGGCAGGTCACCGCAGTCTGTGATATTTGAGCTTTTTCTTGGACAACTTCTATCCTTTATTGGCTTGGTAGTTCAGAGGCCTCCTTAGTAGGGCTGGTGATCAGAATGTCGTCTGCATATTGAAGGAGGGTTTCCTTTTCCAGAGGTAGAACTTTTAGGTCTTTAGCTAAGCTTTCCCCAAAGATGGTGTGGGAATTTTTGCACCCTTGGGGCCAGACGGCCCGGAAGTATTGTTTTAGTTGTATGTTGAGTCCTGCCACTCACAAGCCAAAATTTCTTGTGACTCTGGGACTAATGGAATACAAAAGAAGACATCATTGAAGACTAATACAGAATACCATGTCCTGGTGGTTGGTAGAATGACCAGCAGGGTGTAGGAATTAGGAGCAACTGGAGGTACATCCTCGGTGGCTTCACTGACTGTCCTGACATCATTTACCAGGTCCCCAGCAGCCCATGGGGCTCTCGTGGTCAGACCAATCCCAGAATATGGAGCTCACCTGGGCAGGTACCCCACCCCCATGCCAGCCCACGGGGCTCTCGTGGTCAGGCCCCTCCCAGGATACAGAGCTACCCTTGCAGGTACCGTGGCAGGGCTGGGCACACAGGAACCGTGCACATAGCCCTCATTGCAGAGCACCCCCAGCTCACCTGTCGCTCAGAGCTGACACAGAGCACCTCAGAGCAGGACTTGAACTAACAAACAGCAGCTGCGACAGGTCTGTGACCCTGGGCATCACTCCGTGAGGCCTCCCTCCACCTGGTCTTCCAGAGACTTCCACTGCACCCGGGGCACCAGGCCTCTGTCTCCAACCACCACCCACCCCTCCTCTCCCTGACTCTTGGGTTCCTCTCATTAGGAGAGGGTTTTCTTGAAGTTGTCTCCCACTCATGGGCCAGATAAAATGATTAGAAAACAAGCCAAAGCTGCAGCCCCTTGTCTATCCTGACTCTCAGGAGCCCACACCTGTTCCTTGGACCTGGCCGGTTCAGCAAGTTCCA